>NC_088357.1:18108750-18476875 GCF_036884655.1 Musa acuminata AAA Group | reverse complement strand
CAAAATTCAGTTGCACTATCTACGGCGGAAGCCGAATACATTGCTGCAAGTGCATGTTGTGCACAAGTAATTTGGATGAAAAATACATTAGAAGACTTTGGAATTCACTTTGAAAATATTCCCATAAAATGCGATAATACTAGTGCCATATGCCTTACTAAAAATCCAATTCAGCACTCTAGAACTAAGCACATCGACGTTAGGCATCATTTCATACGCGATCATATCCTTAACAATGATGTTGTTCTAGAATTCATTGACACAAAGCATCAATTAGCATATATATATACAAAAGCTTTGAATGAAGACCAATTTGAATTCATCCGAAGGGAATTAGGCATGCTAAATTGTCCCTAAAATGAACTTCACAAAAAGGACTCGTTCTTTTCCCTTCGTTTATGAATTTGAATTCTTCCTTCCTCTTCAATTCAAAATGATCCATTAAAGTATAACTTATGATCTTGAGGGAAGAAGCTAAACAAAAGGAAGGAAGAAAAATTTTTTTTCTTTCCTCCGCGTGATGCCAGCGGTGGCACCGCCTGGCGCTCGGGCGCCAGGCGGTGACACCGACCAGTTTGGCGGTGACACCGACCGAGTAACCCTTTTAACCCGAGGGGTTAGGGCCGGCGGTGACACCGCCCCCAACCCGAAGAAAAACCTCTCAAAAACCCTCTCCCATTCCCTCTAACCCTCATTCTAACTCTTAGAAACATTGGAGAAGGATTCTTGGTGGTCCAAGCTTTCCATCTCTCAACATAATCTCCACAAGGTAACACTTGAAATCCCTCTTTTCTTTTCTCTTTCTCTTGCTTATTTTTCACAATTTCATCATCATCTTGTCTAGAAAATGGCTCCTAAGAGATCAAAAGGAATAAGGATTGAAGGAGATTCATATAACCATGACATTTTTAGATCTAAAGAGGTAGCCCTTAGCTTTCCAAAATTTGAAACACGATGTGTCCATAAGGGAAAATTCGTTGATTTGGATGAACTAGAGTACTTAGATCCCATTAGGTGGTTTGCACACCTAGAAGCTCTAACTCTACTACAAATAGAGGAACCAATCTATCCACGGTTAGTGAGATTGTTCTATTCCAACCTATATGAGGACAATGATAGCCTAAGCACTTACATTCTAGGAACACCCATTAGAATATTTGACAGCACCATTTGTGAGCTAATTGGCATAACTGAAAAAGATAGGGGATGCTATTTTAAAGGTAAATGGGACGTCAAAAAAATAGGAGCAACCTATGCCGAAGCCGTGAAAACAATTTTTGCAAATCCAAACCTTGACTTCCTACCCAAGAGCTGTGAACACTTACTACCTTTCAACTCTAAAATTCTTCATCACATTATCACAAGCATCATATTCCCCAAACAATTTCATCTTGACGAAATAAGTCAAATAGAGATAGGAACCATGTATTGGATTATGACCGGTCAGCATAATTGTTTTGGGTACTTAATTCGCCAACACATGCAGGATATTATGACTAAAGATACTATATTGCCATATGGGAGGTTAATCACTAGAATTCTTCATGCCTATGACATTTGCATTCCACCCGATGAAGAATCTATTCAAAATGATCGATATAACATAATAAATAAAAACCTGCTGAAAAGACTTAGGTGCACTTTTAGCAATGGCATATGGGTTAGGCAGCCTAGAAGGACGGATCCAATTCCTACACCAATAGAACAACCCGAAACACCAATTCTTATAGGAAATGAATCTCCTCCTCCTAGTCCCTTTGGCGCAGCACCTTCAGCTCCTGTTTCCTCCTCTGAAGATATCATTATGGCGGAGCTATCTCAGATCAAATCACAGCAAGAACAAATTCAGAATCAACAAGTTGAAATTTTGAAGACACTACGACAGATGAATGAAAAAATAGATATCATGTATCAGCACTGTGGATTACCTCCTAAGGATTAAATTGATGTATCTTTTTATTCTGTTCTGTTTGCTTTTAACAACAAGTTCAAGTTTGTCATCGATTGAACGATAACTGATCTTTCCTTTTAGATAACTACTGTCTTAATCTGCATAGATGATGATGTCTTTTGGATAAACTATTTCTGACAAATTTGAATGATGAACTTTGATAAATGCTAAACCTTTTTCTATGATCATCAATTAGCTGGCTTGTCTCTTTTTGTTGATGACAAAGGGGGAGAAGTGATGACTTACACCAGAACGATAGCATGACTAATATGAATTACAAAAACTTGTGTGATATGAATGTCTTATATGACTTGCAAATCCTTGAAAATATCACAAGATTGATATCATGAAATTTATATTGAAAATCTTTATCTTCTGTCGTAGCAAAATTCGTCCCTTATCATTTAACTTATGATTTTCATCGAAGTTTCGTACTTACTATTGTTTAATGAGGATAACGATAAGTTCTATGATTAGAACTTATCGGGTTATGCTTGAATCCAATGGGATGGAATTCAAGTGTTTTTTATCTTCTCATAATATGACATATAGATAGGGGGAGTTATGTTTAACTCCGTCATCAATTGATTGTCATCATCAAAAAGGGGGAGATTGTTGAATCTCGGATTTTGATGATATAATCAATTGGTGGGTTAATTGATCTAATCCATATTATTGAGTTAAGTGTGCAGGATTAACTACGATAACCAGAAAACATAAAGCAAGGATACCGGAGTCGAGCTCGATGGACGTTTAAGAGACCGAAGAATAATCGGAGATGCTGCCGGAACCAACCGAGAAGAAATCGGGAACGTGTCGGAAGTTCACCAAAGAAATCGTCGGAGGCTCATGGAGATCACCGAGAAGGCTCGGCTACTCGTTAAAGTCATCACAAAGATTGGGAGCTTGCAGGGAGTCCGTCGGAAGAAGTTCGTCGGAAAGCTCGCCGGAACAAGACTCGACGTTCGCGGTTAAAAAACTTGCTTAGGATGTTTTTTTTTGTGTGTTATATAGTTCACCTGTAATTAGGATTAGGATTAAGAGATAATCCTATATCTTGGTTACGGGCCAACTAGGCCCAAAGTCAGATTTGGTTTGGGCTAAAATTAAGCCAAACAAATGAATTGGAGAGCCAAGCGGTGGCACCGCTTGGCTGGGCGGTGACACCTCCTTGGCTGGGCGGTTGCACCGTCCAGCACCCGAGCGCTGGGCGGTGGCACCGCCTGGCTGGGCGGTGGAACCTCCAACACCGGGAACCCTAAGAGAATTCAAATTTTGGAGCCCAAAATTTGAATCCTCTTGAGGCCTATAAATACCCCTCAAATCTCAGCTGCTGAGGTTACAACTTTTGAGAAGCATTTTGATTGAGAGAAAAGTCTTAGAAAGTCTTAGCAAGTCTTGTTTTCAATTTGCTAGAGAGTTCTCCTCCTTCTTTCTTATTGAAAATTTGTTAGAGGTTGAGCTGCTTGTAAAAGGTTGTAAGAGGGGTGTTTACCCTTCCATTTCAAGAGACTTGCTAGTGGAAGGTGGGAGCCTCATCGAAGAGGGGCCTCGCAAGTGGAGTAGGTCATTTGACCGAACCACTCTAAAAATCGGCATAATCTCTGGTTTTCATTTTATTATTGTCATTTACATTACTGCAAATCTTCTTACTGCTTTAGTTTCTTATTACCCTTGCTGCGCAACTTTAAGAATATGCTTTCAAGTTAAACTTTTCAAGTACGAAAGATTTAATCCGCTGCACTTTAAGAATACTGCTTTAGTTCTTATCGTACGAAAGATTTTGTTAAAATCGAAGTTTTAATCCGCTGCACTAATTCACCCCCCCCTCTTAGTGCCGCTCCGATCCTAACACATTTAGACGTAAATCGGCTTTCCTCGTATAATCATCAGATTTCAGTTTACGTTTACGTCTTGAACTACATATTGCCTTCTACGAGTCTACAAACGAGTTTCAAAGTTCAGACGTAAATCTGTGTTTAGACGTAAATCTGCGTTTAGACGTAAATCTGCTTTTTGCAGATTACTTTTTGGGTTATACAATAGCAGCACACTGTCTTTATACTTCTGCTTAAACTGCTTTTGATCTAAACAAGTGATTTACACAATCTGAGCTTAGACGTAAACTGCACTTAGACGCAAACTGTGTTTAAACGCAAACTGCGTTTAGACGCAAACTGTGTTTAGACGTAAACTGCACTTAATCATAAGTAATCTTAGAATCGGCTTTTGCATCAAAATAGTTTTTATCGAACGAACGCAGCTTTCGTTTTTAATCGCTGAAAGATTTCCGCTGCACTAATTCACCCCCCCCCCCCTCTTAGTGTTCTCGATCCTAACAAAGGCATGCGAACATGAAATCGATCACTTAAGATGAAACACTTAAAAAAGGGGGAAAAATATATTATCAATGAAATCATGAATCTATTTATGTTATAAATTTTGTGAGCCATAAAAATGATTTTGATGATTTAAATTTGAAATGAGTTTTATCAAAATCATGATCATGATTTGTCAAATTGAATGAATTGAAAATGAATGATGATTTTTCTCTTGAATGATTGTGACCTATATTCCTTGTATTCATGATATGATTTTTATGCAATTCTTTGTATTCATGAAAGGTTTATCTCATCACCCAATTATTTTCTTCTTGATATTCCTTATGTGATGATATGAATACATAAAATATTCATTAATTTATTTTGATGTATACAAATGAAAAGTTATTATCATGCATGGTAGGATATAATTTAACAAAATTGATACCATCATGATATGAAACATTTATGATTTGTAATGATGCATGCAATACTTGAGCTTTTTAATTATGATGTAATGTATTGCATATGATGTGAATCATGATCTAAAATGCTATGAGTTGTTGCTAAAATGAAGTATTATAAATGTTGATTTAATGTCATGAATGCTCTAAATGATGAATGTTTGGTATCATGATCAAAATGAAGTGATAAATACTTAAAAAATATTGATTTAATGTTCGGTATCATGACACTTTATTATCATACATAAAAATAGTGATAAATACTTTGAAAATAAATGTTTGTATCATGTTAAATGGTTTGACATATTGTGCATGATAAGCTATAAAGATGATTAAAACAATGATTGAAATAATATGAATGATTATTTGGAATCATATAATAATGAGTTTATATGTTTTAAAAATATATATGATGATAATGATGCATGCAATGATGAAATATTCATGATAAAATAATTGTTTTGACATTCAAAACTTGAATTTTCATCAATACTATTTACCTTTATCATAATCTAGAAATTAACGTAAAGGGTCTTCCCTTCTTTTTGACAATGACAAAGGGGGAGCAAAACATGCTTGAAAGCTAATTTGCTAGCTCATATAATTCAAAAAAAAAGGGAGAAAGAAAATAATTACACTTCTCAAAAGAAAAGGAATTGCTATCTTGAACATCACCAAGAAGTGCTATCTTGCAAATCTCAAGATGCACAAATGCAAACATGCAAAATTTGTAATTTTGCACATCATTAAAATTTATGATGCTTTGGTGATTATGCTTGTGTTAGGACTTTAGCTTGGAGAGTCTTAATTGAGAGGGACATTCATATAAAACTGTTAGGACTCTAGCTAGGAGAGTCCTAATTGAGAGGGACATTCATGTAGGAGGGTTTTTCTTTTAGAAGAATTAGGAGTTGTAAGGGAATAGGAGTCTTGAGTAGGAGTCCTATTAGGAGTTGGTTAGAAGTAAGAGTCTTAAGTAGGAGTCCTATTAGGAGTTAGGGTTTAGAAGTCCTATAAATAGCTATGTATTCCATCACTTTTCTTAAGCAATAGATGAATCTTTTCTGCAGCCTTTGAGCAGCAACTTGGAGGGAGGAACCCCTATAGAGTTCCAAGGAGGCCGATCCCCTAAAGAGATCAACCCTAAGTTTAGAATCTGCAAGGGTTCTATCACCTGGTATCAGAGCAACATTCTTGGCATCTCACTGCCCTTCCACTGCCATCCATCAGCCCTCAACACCACCCAAAGTAATTCCCACAATTGCTTAAAAAATCGTCGTCGAATTCCGCCATCATCTCCACCACCGCGGATCATCCTTTGATCTCCCCGTGAATTGCAACAGGTTCTGGTTTCCTACCTTACTACTGCTGCAATTTAGTTATCCTTATTCAAAAATCCAAAAAAAAGAAAACTATTCCTATATTGCTGCATAAACCTTTCGTCACAAAGTTTTCATCTCTACGACGAAAGATACATTGCAGAATTCCAACCGCATAGTACCATCTGTTTGATCTTGCTACTGTGCTTTTTCTATCCAAATTTCTATGAAATTTTTATGACATCTTTGACACTTCCTGACAGCTGATTTCCCTTTTGGTTTTTCAAAAAATTCTCAATATAAACCATTGATCTTTTACATCTAATCTGCTATACTTGAAAATCTGCACTGTAAAATTTCAGCCGCATAGCACTGTTTGTTTGATCTTGATACTATATTGTTTCTATCCAAATCTCTACGAAATTTTTATGACAGCTTTGACACTTCCTAACAGTAGATTTCCCTTTGGTTACATCAAAAAATTCTCAATATAAACCACTGATCTTTTATGTCCAATCTGCTATACCTAAAAATCTGTGCTGCAGAAAATTTCAGCCGCATATTGTTGCCTTAACCCATCTATTTGTAATCTTTTTTGAATGAAATTTCTTATATACTTCATAGATTATCTTGGCTTCCATCTAAGATTGATCTATTAATAAATTCATCTCTAAAAATGATTTTATGTTTCTGTAAATTTTTGTCTTAACCTGTTGAAATTTTTTGACGAGAATTCTGCAATCGCAACTTGCACCAATTTCCTTGCTGTTATACTGCCAAAATTTTCTTGATTAAATTAGATATCCTTGCTGTCATATAAACTGTGATTTTTTAATCAAATCCCTCCTTATTTCTCTCAAGTTTTTGGTGGAAATTACGTCGAGAAACCGTTGTTTCTTCGACGACAATTCTACTCTTACAAGACAGCACATACTTGCTGCAACTTCCACTTTTTCTATCAAACCTTTGCTACCATCTACCATAGATCCAAAACTTTCATCTATAGCCCTAAAACTCCACCAAACCACACCCTCAAACTACACCCAAAATAGCTATAAAACAAGCCTAAACCGTAGCCTACATCCACCGATCTACCAACCCTTTCGACCATCACCTCTCTCAACCAATACATGCCTTTAACCCGACAACAAAAGAGAGATCTTAACATCACAGATTTGGTGGCATATACTATGGCATCTGAGGAGGTAATCAATGCTAAATTCGAAGCCTTCAAGGCGCGAATGGAGGATAAGATTCGGACGCTCTTTACCGTACTCAGATTGGGCCGACCACTAAGCACGAAGAAATCACATCAAGGAGAGAGCTATGCCCAATCGCACCAAACCCAAAGATATAACTTCCAAGAGAGGGGAAGTTCTATGACTGACCCCAACTATCCATGCATGAGAGTGGACTTCCCTAGATGGGAAGAAGGAGACCCGATTGGTTGGATCTCGCGCGCGGAGCGATATTTTTAGTACCACAAAACCGCGGATGCATCTATGGTGAAAATTGCAGCTATACAACTTGAAGGGGATGCTATACAGTGGTTTGACTAGTTTGAACATACTTATGGAGTTCTTTCTTGGCAACAATTCAAAGAAGGACTGCTAATCCGCTTCAGACCAACCGATTACGAGAATATTGACAAACAACTAGCAAAGATCCGACAAACCTCCACCATTCAGGAGTACCAAACTAGGTTTGAAAGGTTATCTAATCAAACTCGTGATTGGTCTCAAAAATAGCTATTGAGGACCTTCATTGAGGGCTTGAAGCTAGAGATCCGAGGAGAAGTTAAAGCGCGACAACCGTATACGCTTATGGCAGCCATCTCTTTCGCACAACATCAAGAGGAGCAATTGAACCATGAAGCTCGGAGGACTAGGGTCGCTCCTCAACCAGTAATATTGAAGCCCTCAGCCCCCCCTACTATCGACCAAGTCCCTACACCAAAGAGGTTAACAAGAGAAGAGCTTCGGGGGCGATATGCGAAGGGGTTATGTTGGCATTGTGACGAGCCGTGGAGCCGTGAGCATCACTGTAGTAAAGGGAGACTTCTTATGATTGAACCAATAGAAGAAGAGGTCATTGAACATCCAGAAGAGAGCCTTGAACATGAAGAAGAAGATGAAGAAGAAAAGCCACAACCGACTGAAGTTACGGTACATGCACTAGCCGACTACTCAAACCCGCAAACGATGAAAGTTGGAGGCCTTCTCAAACAACAACCGATCACTGTTCTCATCGACACGGGCAGTTCTAATAACTTTCTAAATAGTAAGGTTACTATCCAGATGGCCTTACCTATTGAGAATTGCAGCAGGTTTGACGTTAAGGTCGTCGACGGATGGATTTTGAATTGTGATCGTAGGCGCCCGCAGGAGAAACTATTGCTGCAGGACCAAGAGATAATTGCAGAATTCTTCCTTCTCCCTCTTGATGATCATGAGGCCATGCTCATAATTAAATGGTTGACAACATTATGTGATATTTCTTGGAATTTTATGCAACTAATTATGAAATTTTACAATAAGGAGAAACAGGTGATACTGAACGAGAAACGTGAGGGCGACATAACGACGATTTGCACACAACAAATGAAGAAGGTTTTGTATAAAGCATGCAGCGGCCTTTTGGTACAACTTGAGCAGCAAACTAAGGGAGAGCCAATAGAATTTGAAGATCCAAACCTACTTCCTTTGCTTGCTGAATTTTCAGATATATTTGACGAACCGCACAACCTATCTCTTACTAGTCGGCATGATTATTATATAACGATTCTTTCAGGCAAACCTCCAGCAAATACTCGGCCATATTAGTATCTACATCTCCAAAAGGATAAAATAGAAATGATTGTAAAAGAGATGCTCGAAATAGGAGTTATTTGGCCAAGTTGCAACCTCTACTCTTCACCGGTGCTACTTGTACGCAAGAAGGACGGAACATGGCGAATATGCATTGATTATCGAGCTCTCAATGGCATAACCATCAAGAACAAATACCTTATTCCAATAGCAGATGAATTGCTAGATGAAAGGGAACACAAATCTTCGCAAAGCCGAACCTTCGATCCGGGTATTATCAAATACAAGTGTATGAAGAAGTCATATCGAAAACCGCCTTTCGAACACACAACGGTCACTACGAATTTTTACTTTCTTCAACAAAAGGTGAAATATCTTGGGCAAATCATATCAGAGGAAGGTGTGACGGTGGACCCCTTCAAAATTGAAGCAATGCAAAACTAGCCTACCCCGAGGAACATAAAATTGCTACATGGCTTTTTGGGTTTAATAGGCTACTATCGTAAGTTCGTGAAAAACTATGGAAAGATCAGTGCACCACTTACTTCCTTACTGGAAAAAGATGTCTTCCAATGGTCGGACAGAACCTCCACTGCCCTCGACAAACTTAAGGTAGCCATAACGACGACGCCGACGCTAACACTACCAGATTTCAACCAACCCTTCGTTATTGAGGCCGACGCATCTGGAGTCAAAATTGGAGTCATTCTCATGCAAGATGGTCGACCATTCGTATACACTAGCAAGGCATTATCTCCCTCCCATCAAAATAAGTCAACATATGATAAGGAGATGCTCGCCATTGTGCACGCAGCAACGAGGTGGAGACCCTACTTGATTGGTCGACGATTTCAAATTAAAACCGACCATAAAAGCCTCAAGTACTTTTTGGAGTGAAAGATATTATCCCTTGAGCAGCAAAAATGGGTAACAAAACTTCTTGGATTTGATTATGAAATAACTTACAAAAGGTGGAAAGAGAATGTTGTTGCAGATGCGCTTTCGCAGCTACCTGAGCAAGCTGAATTTTCGGTCGTTTTACTTCCAACCAACGACTTCCTTGAGCATATTAAGATGGAATGGCAAGAAGATTCGGAGACCAGTAAGATAAAAAAAAAAATTAGAGGAAGCACCAAGCTCCGTGGCTCATTACAATCGGGACTCAAAAGAATTATTCTATAAAGGACGCATTGTGCTTGTGACAAATTCTACTTGCATCTTCAAGAGCAGATTTTGGACAAAGTTATTCCATATGCAGGGTACTAAATTGAAAAGGAGTACAACATATCACCCACAAATCAACAGCCAGATGGAAGTTTTAAATAGGTGCTTGGAGACAGCCCAAAGCCACCCACCAAATATGACTACCCAAAGAGAACTCCAGACCCAGCCATGTGCCATTATTGATCGACGGATCGTGACTCGACGACGACGACCCACTAATGAAGTGCTAATATAGTGGGCGAACCTACCAATAGAAGATGCCACTTGGGAGAACTATGACGACTTGAAGATCAAATTCCCAGAATTCACGAATCATCAGCCTCGAGGATAAGGTTGATTTGAAGAGGGCGGGTCTGTTAGGACTCTAGCTTGGAGAGTCCTAATTGAGAGGGACATTCATATAAAACTGTTAGGACTCTAGCTAGGAGAGTCCTAATTGAGAGGGACATTCTGTTAGGACTCTAGCTAGGAGAGTCCTAATTGAGAGGGACATTCATGTAGGAGATTTTTTCTTTTAGAAGAATTAGGAGTTGTAAGGGAATAGGAGTCTTGAGTAGGAGTCCTATTAGGAGTTGGTTAGAAGTAAGAGTCTTAAGTAGGAGTCCTATTAGGAGTTAGGGTTTAGAAGCCCTATAAATAGCTAAGTATTCCATCACTTTTCTTAAGCAATAGATGAATCTTTTCTGCAGTCTTTGAGCAGCAACTTGGAGGGAGGAACCCCTATAGAGTTCCAAGGAGGCCGATCCCCTAAAGAGATCAACCCCAAGTTTAAAATATGCAAGGGTTCTATCAGCATGTTCTAAAATGTTATAAGATTCACTAGCTTGCATGATGTAGAACTTGCTATATTGAACATCACCAAGGAATGATATCTTGCAGAAGCAAAAAGTTAACTTGCACATCTAGCAAAACTTATATTTCAAGAAGAAAGAGTTGCTTTCTTGAACATCTCAAAATTACTAGCTTGCGTGTCTTAAAATTGTAAACTTGCCATCGTACTACCATGATGATGAGCATGCCTTATCTTTATGATTGTATTTGAAAAACTATGGCAAAAATACGTCCGAATGATTGAACGTGTTAAAATTATTTTTTGAACTTTCTTGATTGAATGATCAAATCACTTGATTGTCATAATGATTTTACACAATTACATGTTGGAAATTATGTGCTTGAATACAAAACTTCCATGATAACAAGCATGCTTTACCTTCATGATTGCAATTGAATATCTATAGCAAAACCTTGTCCGAATGCAAGAAAGAGTCAAATTTCATTTTCGGATTCTCTTGATCCTAACAATGAAGTTTAGTTCATATTTTCTTGATACATTACTCTCTTCCGAACTTAACAAGCATATGTTATATCAAGTTTAGTGCATATCATTGATTTTTGACATATGTAATCAACTAGCAAATACATCTCTCATACACATCATGCGAACAAATTTTTTTTGAGAAATGGATTTGATGAATATGGATGAAAATGTTTTTACTTGCAAGGATTTGTTTCACATACATATCTTGATCCTTGTAAAAATGAAGCATGATTTAATCTCTCATCGATTTTAACTTCACTCGAAGTAAACTCACAAATAGCATGTATCACAAATAGTCTTCCTCCTTCATGCAAAAAGATAATAACAGATAAAAAAAGGAAGAAGTTTTCAAAGCTATCTCCATGTCATGTTTTCCTTGAGATGTTTGTATAATTGATATCCTATCACTCACTATTGGAAAATGACATGAACCTAGTTATGACATGAATAATTACAAGCACTTATGCTTAAAATTTGCTTATATCGTTCTCCTTTTTGTTGATGACAAAGGGGAAGAAATATATGAATTGATGCTATGAACACTGATGCTATGATTATGCCATGCTTGCATCATCAATAGATATATGAATTGATATGATTGCCATATTTGCAATGCTTGCATCATCAAGAGATATATGAATTGATGCTATGATTGCCAAATTTGCATTATGCCATGTTTGCATCATGCGTTAAGATATCAAGAACTTGTATCGTAATTTTACGCGTTGATATCTTACCATGTGATGAAATGTTTGTTAGGATCAAGAGCACTAAGAGGGGGGGGTGAATTAGTGCAGCAAAAAACCTTCTACGAAAAATAAATCTGCGTTCATTCGTTAAAAGTGATTTTGGTAAGAAAGCCGATTCGTAAATCACTTTAACTTTTGTTTAAGCGAGATGCAGTAGAGATATAAATGCAGTTTGTAGTTATGATTCTAATCAGATAGTAGGCGCAAACTGAAGTATGATATTCATACGAAAAAACTGCTTTATGTCTAAATGCTGATTCGTAAATCACTTGATTAAGCGAGATGCAGTTTAAGCAAGGATATAAAGGCAGTTTGTAGTTGTGATAGAAATCAAAACGTAAACGCAAATAGAAATATAATGATCGTACGATGAAATGGTTTTACGTCTAAACGCCGATTCGGAAAGTGCAAAGCTTGAAACCCGATCGTATATGTGCAGAAAGCAGTAAGCTTTAGAGGAGGTTTGCAGTAAAGATAATATGCTCAAAGTAAATGCAAACCGAGATTTAGAGTGGTTCGGTCAATCTTGACCTACTCCACTTTTGGCTTCATCCACCGACGAGGTCACCGACGTCAACTAGAGGCCTTCCTTCAATAGGCGAAGGCCAACCACCCTTTTACAGTTTCACTCCTTTTGACGGGCTTAGGAGACAACCCTTACAGAATTTTCTCTCCTCTCTTTAAAGCTCAGAACTTGGAAGAAAAGAGGGAGAAGAACTTTTGGCCTTTATAACAATTTTGAACTTTAAAAATCACAGAACAAGATCAGGATTTCGGTGTATATTGAGTGCCCTTTCAGTGCTGAATGGGTGGGGTATTTATAGGCCCCAACCCAGTTTGAATTTGGAGCTCAAAACTATCAATTCCCAGAATTCTGAGATCTGGCGGTTGCACCTCCTGACTGGAGCGGTTACACCGCTTGGTAGAGCTCGAAGACTGAGCCTTTGGGCGGTGCCACCTCCTATCAAGGGCGGTTGCACCTCCTACCAGAGCTCGAAGACCGAGCTCAAGCGGTGCCACCTCCGGACTGAGGCGGTTGCACCGCTCAGCCAAAGCTCGGAGACGGAGCCTAGGCGGTGCCACCTCTGTCAGGGGACATTGCACCGCCCAATCTCGCTCGGAGACTGAGCCCAGGTGGTGCCACCTCCTGGCTGGGGCGGTTGCACCGCCCAGTCTCGCTCGGAGACTTAGCCCAGGCGGTGCCACCACCTGGCTTGGGCGGTTCAAACGCTTGGCAGAAATCAAGGTCCGAATAGGTTGATCCATTCGGCCCAATTTGGGTTTTTCAGGGGCCTAATTGCCCCAAGATTAAGTTAATGGGATCACCTCCCATTTCCAACTTAATCATTGTGCTAACTACGATTTTTCCTAAGATATTTACTACAACTTGCTTCGGTGCGTCAATCGCTTCTTCCGGCGAGCTTCCGGCGAACTTCCGTCGATCATCCGATGAACCCTCAGTGATTCTCCTACGGACTTCTAGAAAACTCCTGGACTTGCGACGATCCACTTGGCGAGTTCCGACGAGCTTCTTTGGTAAGCTCATGGACTTCTCGGATTTGTTCCCGCAGAACTTCCGACGACTGTCCAAACTTCCGTCGAACTCTCGAACTCCCAACGTGATCATTGTCTTGACTCCGGCGCAACTCCTGCTGTATATCTTACTTTCATCGTAGTTAATCCTGCACACTTATCTCAACATATAGATTAGATAACAAATGACAATTGACTTCATCATCAAAATCCGAGATTCAACAATGCTACAATTAATAAACACTTGAAATGTTTGCGTTATGATATCAAAAGCTTACATCGCAATTTTACATGTTGATATTTGATAATAGCAAACTTGTATGATGAGAAAACTTGATATTATGTTTTTCATGCAATGAGTTGAACCAATATCACAAACACTTGATTGTGGTACTTCTCTTTTTTGTTGATGACAAAGGGGGAGAAGTATGTTGATGACATGACATGTTATGCATAAGTTTATGCATAAGTCTATGATGACATGTTGCTTGGACTTTTGAATCAAAGAGTTTCTATCAATATGGCATATTGATAGGGGGAGTTTGTTTAAACTCCGAGAGTTAAGGTTAACTCCGTCATCAAGTAGTTGTCATCATCAAAAAGGGGGAGATTGTTGAATCTCGTATTTTGATGATGAAACCACTTGATATATGTTTCTGATTTAATCTGCGTTTTGAGTGACGCAGTCTGCTTCGATCAGGATGAGACAATTAAAACAGGAAAAATCATGTTGTGCCAGAGGAACATTTTAGAAGATTGGACGTCGGGCCGGTGGATCGATCGACGTATCGACAGAAGGCTTCGGGTCGTGGACTCGGGCATCGGGCCAAGAAGAGCGGGTAATGTGCCAAGGATATTGGAGTTGCGGAGTCAACTGGCTGATTGGGCAATAGGCCGCAGGAGAGGATGATGCGCTGAAAAATTAGACGAAGCATCGAGGGACCAATGACATGCCGGAAAACTTGGTTAATTGCTTAGTATTAATTGTCTTGATCGAAGTTTTGTTTTACATGTGCAGGATTAACTACAATGAAAGTAAGAAATGCAGCAGGAGTTGCGCCGGAGTCAAGACAATGATCACATTGGGAGTTCGAGAGTTCGACGGAAGTTTGGACAATCGCCGGAGGTTCTACAGGGTAGTGGCGCTTGTGGCAGCTACCCCCGTGGGCAAAAACTTTGCAGGGGCGAGTGCCCGGCGAGGAAGCACCGCCTGCGGGTGCTGCATCACAAGCAGAACCTCCCGCAAGGGCAGCACTATGCACGGGGGCACCCCCCTACAGGGGCGGCGCCATAGCCCCATTACACATGCCGTCGTCGACAAGGTGGCGGTGGCATCAGCAGTAGGGAAGAGGGAGAGGGGCTTAGTGTTTTGGGCAAAAAGATAGTTTTGTCCATCAGAATTTGAGAAATTTCAGTTTCTATCTTTTGTCCAAATTATGAAAATACCCCTAGGAATTCAAAAATTCCCTACATGTTCCTGATTTCAAAAACTATTAATTAATTAAAAGGTTTAGTTGATTATTATTTTTTATTATTATCTACTAGTCCTATATGATAATGATTTATACATTTGATGTTTGATGTTTGATGTTTGGACAAACGATCATAAGGCATGGAGATGCACCGTTGCGTATATAGATCTTGATGTTAGTGATTAGGCCTACTGGCTTGGGCCAAATCACATTAGGTTGTGGTCCATGATCATCTGGTGTGATTGCTTATACACATACTAGATATGTATATATATTTGCATGCAATGTAGATATATATTAAATATGTATATGTGTGACATGTCATATTAGGAGACCAAATCATAGAAATATCTCTCTCGATAATATTAAGTCGATAAACGTGAGGTAATTAGATTGACCCATGTGGACTTCCATCATTATAGGTAGGAACTGATTCCCGGTGTAGGTTGAGTTGGTCGAGTCCTTCGAGACTCACCTATATCACGATTCGCTATCTTGCTTACGACATAGAGATGTCACAAGTAACTTGAGGACATGGTATGCTTGGTCGAGTCTCTTGAGGGTATATCCTCGAATCAGACTCATCTTGTAACAAAGGTGTTGACTTAATCGAACATCATGGTTAGTCGAGTCCCTCGAGACCATGGTGATTCGAAGGCCAAACATGACGGGAATCATAAGAAGTTGTGATCGGTAAGATTTGTTTACCTTTTGGGCTTAGTGTGATTGGTCGAATCCCTCGATGTTACATTAAGACGTTGATTGGATCCCGATCCCCACTAGAAGTCTATTGGAGACTTTCGTTTGACATGCTGAGGGTGTCCCGTGACTCGCTAGTAAAATAGTGGGAGCATATTAAGATAGAAGTTCATATCTTGATTGTTTATTTCTTATAAAATCTGTATATTATTCATTTCTGTTGTATCTTTATTTTTAGAAAATATCGTATTTAAATCCCTTTCATGGCATGCTTGATGTCAACTGCCTCACTAGTCCAAATTATACGGATTGGCTCCGCAACTTGAGAATTGTTCTCACGGTGGAAAAAATCGTGTATGTCCTTGATACAGTAATGCTTACACCCGAGGAAGGGGCAAGCGAGGATGAGATTGCTCGCTATGTGAAGTATATTGATGACTCCACTCTTGCTTAGTGCTACATGTTGGACTCTATGACTCCTGAGTTATAGAGACAACATGAAAAGATGGATGCCAGCCCATTCTTCTACATGTCAACAAATTATTTGAGGAACAGGGAAGGACTCAGCGATATGAGATATCCAAGAGCCTCTTCCATGCTAGGATGACTGAGGATGTTAGGATCAAGAGCACTCAGAGGGGCGGGGGGAGGGTGAATTAGTACAGCAAAAAACTTTCGATGTTAACTTCGTCAAATCTCTTGTACGATAAAAACCATTTCCGATGGAAAACCAATTTCGGAAACTTAGCTTGAAAGCATACATAAATGCAAACCAGAGAAGACAGGAGTTTATAGTGGTTCGGTCAATCGTGACCTACATCAACTCCTCTGATTCCTCTTCCGTCGAGGCCACCGGCATCCACTAACGATTTTCATTTACTAGGCAAAGATCAACCTCCTTCTTACACCCCTCTTCTCCTTTTACTGGGTTTAGGAGACAACCCTTACAAGCACTCACTCTCCTCTCTTAAATAGAATTCTAACACTTAAGCTAGAGGAGGGAAATTCTAGAGATTGCAACAGCATTTTCTCTCTTTTAATCTCTTTGTGCTTGTGTGTTTTACCTAGGGATGGGAGGGGTATTTATAGGCTCCAAACTGGTTTGAATTTGGAGCTCAAAAATGTCATCTCCCGGATTTCCGAGGTCCTGGCGGTACCACCTCCTAACTAGGGCGGTACAACCACTTGGCAGCTCGAAGACTAAGCCTTTGGGCGGTGCCACCGCTTGACAGGGGCAGTTGCACCGCCTGTCAGGGGCGGTTGCACTGCCCAGTCTTGCTCGGAGATTGAGCCCAGGTGGTGCCACCGCCTGCTTGGGGCGGTTGCACCGTCCAGTCTCGCTCGGAGACTGAGCCCTGGCGGTGGCACCGCCTAACCTGGGCGGTTGCACCACCCAACGTTCCTGGGAGACCATCTCCTAGGCGGTGCCACCGCCGACCTTAGCGGTGCCACTGCCTGGCAGGAATTCTGGTCCGAATGGGTTGACCCATTAGGCCCAATTTGGGTCTATCAAGGGCCCAATTGTCCCCAGATTAAGTTCATGGGATCATCTCCCATTCTTAACTTAATCTACATGCTAACTACAACATTTCTTAATACATTTACTACAACTTGCTCTGGTGCGTCAATCGCTTCTTTCGGCGAGCTTCCAGCAAACTTCCGTCGATCATCCGATGAACCCTCGATGATGCTCCTACGAACTTCCGGCAAACTCCTGGATTTACGATGATCCACTTGGCGAGTTTTGACGAGCTTCTTTTGGCAAGCTCCTGGACTTCTCGGATTTGTTCTCGTAGAACCTCCGACGACCGTCAGGACTTCCGTCGAACTCTCGAACTCCCAACGTGATCATAGTCTTGACTCCGGCGCAACTCCTACTACATGTCTTACTTCCATCGTAGTTAATCTTACACATGTAAAACTTTGATCGAGACAATTAATCCTAAGCAATTAACTAAGTTGTCCAGCATGTCATTGGTCCCTCGACGCTTCGTCCGATTCTTCGGCGCATTGTCCTCTCTTGCGGCCTATTGCCCAATCGGCCAGTTGACTCTGCAACTCCGATATCCTTGGCACAATACCCGCTCTTCTTGGCCCGATGCTTAAGTCCACAGCCCAAGGCCTTCTGTCGATACGTAGACCGATCCACCGGCCCGACATCCAATCTTCTAACATGTTCCTCCAACACAACATGATTTTTTCTGCTTTAATTGTCTTATCCTGATCGAAGCATCCTGCGTCACTCAAAATGTAGATTAAAATATAAGTGTATATCAAGTGGTTTCATCATCAAAATACGAGATTCAGTAGAGGAGACACTATCTTGGCCAAACATCGCTCGAGCCATATCGCGGAAAACTAGTCAAACCTATGCCCGAGTTAGGTATCTCAACCAACAGGTCTAGTCTTTACCCGAGTTGTGCATCTTAGTTAGTCATCACTTGAGGCACGTCTCGATAAACCAGTTGCTTATTTTGGGTATCTCGGCCAATAGGCCCAGTCTTTGCCCGAGTTGTGTATCTCGGCCAATCAACACTCGAGCCATGTCTTGGCAAACTAATCCAACCTATACCCAATTAGGGTAACTCAGCCAACAGGTCTAGTCTTTGCCCGAGTTGCATATCTTGGCCAATCATCTCTCAAGCCACGTCTTAACAAACCAGTCTAACTTGTGCCCGAGTTGGGTATCTCGGCCAATAGGTCCAGTTTTCACCAAAGTTGTTACCTCAGCCAATTATCGATTGAGCCACATCTTGGCAAACCAGCCCAACCTATGCCAAAGTTATGAATCTCAGCTAATAATTGCTAGTCATAGATGCCCAGCAATCCAATCACGTGAGTGATGGCACGTGTGACTTGACACGGAATCTTTTTGCTTATTATATTTTAGCATTTATCACTTTATATTGACTATTGCATATATGCATGTATATATTGTGATGTTCTTAGATCTATACAATGGGAATCGGATCATGATAAGGTCATGATAATGAGACCGATTCACCTTTAAACACAGATCCAAAATAATCCCGGTCATAGGTTACACGAGAGGGCCATCAAGATAACCGGACATACTGGTTTACTGTATACCCATCCATTTGATGGATGCAGCTGGTTTTATAGCTGCTCGTGTAGGGACACTAGGGATACAATACAGGTGCTTATTGGAGAATGAGTTCACTAAATGATCCGCTTACAGAATGCTGGATGGTTGATGATGCCTTATTATCAAACAGCGATTCCGTAGTCCTAGTGGTGTATCTGGTCCTTAGACTTGAGAAACCAAGGATGTCATGTATGAGTGCTCTACTCTTTGATACCAGACATATAGGTTTGGATATCCCAGATCTAGTAGAGCAGGTCATTGGGAGTGGTAGTCGACCTTACGAGGGCTATTGAGTGTCGATAGAGGATCATCCATTCTTGGTATCATGAGAGAAATATCCCATGTATTCTTGCTCAAACAAATTCCTGGCCAAGGTCATTTAGATTAAGAGAGAAAGAGTTCTACGAGAGAATCCGATTAGAGCGAAACTCGAGTAGAACCCATATGGGTCTAATAGTACCATGCCCGATATACGGTCTCTGGGATACTGGATGGATGAGGGATTATAAGTACATGGTAATTAAGGACAGACAGGTCCAATGGATTGGAATCCCCTATATTGTCTAGGGACTACGGCGTAGTGGCCTAGTATGTCGTAGTCAATGAGTCGAGTGAATTATTATTGAGATAATAATTCATTGAGTCAGAATGAGTTCTGATAGGTATGACTCACAGCCAGCTCGATATTAGAACTAGAGGGTCATGCATATATGGTAGGGGTTGCAATGAGTAGAGGTTCAGATATGAGATATCCGTTAGAGCCCCTATCTTATTGGATATCCAATAAGCCCTTGAATTATTGGATCCTATGAATGAGATCCAATAAGAGCCATAAGAGATTATTGGATAGAGATCCACTAAACTAAGAGGCTTGGGTAGTTGGATGCAGATCCAATACCTAATAGGGGAGGATCTATTAGCGTTTTACAAGAGACCTCAATAAATAGGAGGAATTCAATGGTTCATAGGCTAGTGCCTTTACTTGCTTCTCCTATTCTCCTTTCCCTCTCCACCTCAGAGTAGGCTTGGAGTTTTGAGGAGCATCATCGTAGCCCTGCTATGTGGATCACCACTAGAGAGGAGGACGCTTGACTTCCTTCACCCTCTCCTAGAGATCTACAAGGAAATAGGGATATACGATCTCCCTAGGTAAACACTATCTATTCTATACGTAGTTTGTTTCATGGATATTTTGCGCACCAATCTTCACACATGATGGACATCTTTTTGGGAAATTGAAGATTTTGTTTTCTTGTTTTTCTACTGCGCATGTGATGTCGCTCCCAAGATTTCCCAAAAGTGGTATCAAAGCCAGGTTGTTCGTGCGAATGATTGATTTTGAACTACGTGTGTTGTGTTTAGGAAGAATTTTGACATTAAATTATTGATGCAATAGATGAGGAAGGGCAGCAACTGTTGCTGCCCTTGCTACGCTCGAAGATGGCTGTCTGCTTATTGCCATCTTCGTGCAAGCAGGCCGCCTATAGCGATGGCATGCAAGGGTGGCGCCTGCAGGTGTTGGACTCATGGGTAAAGGCGCCGTGGGGAAGCGGCACCAGCGGCCGTGGTGCCCGTGGGCTAAGGCACCGCAGGGCAAGAGTGTCGGCGACCGTTGCTCCCGCGGGTGACGCACCACAGGGCAGTGGCGCTTGTGGCTGCTACCCCCGTGGGCAAAAACCCTGCACGGGTGATCGCCCGGCGAGGAAGCACCGCCTGCGGGCGCTGCCTCGCAAGCAAAACCTCCCGCAAGGGCAGCGCTACCCACGGGGCCACCCCCCTGCTGGGGCGGCGCCATAGCCCCGTTGCACATGCCGTCGTCGACAAGGTGGCGGTGGCATCAACAATCGGGAAGAGGGAGAGGGGCTTAGGGTTTTGGGCAAAAAGATAGTTTTGTCCATCAGAATTTGAGAAATTTCAGTTTCTATCTTTTGTCCAAATTATGAAAATACCCCTAGGAATTCAAAAATTCCCTACATGTTCCTGATTTCAAAAAATATTAATTAATTAAAAGGTTTAGTTGATTATTATTTTTTATTATTATCTACTAGTCCTATATGATAATGATTTATACATTTGATGTTTGATGTTTGATGTTTGGACGGACGATCATAAGGCACAGAGATGCACCATTGCGTACATAGATCTTGATGTTAGTGATTAGGCCTACTGGCTTGGGCCTAATCACATTAGGTTGTAGTCCATGATCATCTGGTGTGATTGCTTATACACATACTAGATATGTATATTTATTTGCATGCAATGTAGATATATATTAAATATGTATATGTGTGACATGTCATATTAGGAGACCAAATCATAGAAATATCTCTCTCGATAATATTAAGTCGGTAAACGTGAGGTAATTAGATTGACCCATATGGACTTCCATCGTTATAGGTAGGAACTGATTCCCGGTGTAGGTTGAGTTGGTCGAGTCCTTCGAGACTCACCTATATCACGATTTACTATCTTGCTTACGACATAGAGATGTCATAGGTGACTTGAGGATATGGTATACTTGGTCAAGTCTCTTGAGGGTGTATCCTCGAATCAGACTCATCTTGTAATGAAGGTGTTAACTTAATCGAACATCATGGTTAGTCGAGTCCCTCGAGACCATGGTGATTCGGAGGCCAAACAGGACGGGAATCACAAGAAGTTGTGATCGGTAAAAGTTGTTTACCTTTTGGGCTTAGTGTGATTGGTCGAATCCCTCGATGTTACATTAAGACGTTGATTGGATCCCGATCCCCACTAGAAGTCTATTGGAGACTTTCGTTTGACATACTGAGGGTGTCCCGTGACTCGCTAGTAAAATAGTGGGAGCATATTAAGATAGAAGTTCATATCTTGATTGTTTATTTCTTATAAAATCTGTATATTATTCATTTCTGTTGTATCGTATTCAAATCCCTTACATGGCATGCTTGATGTCAACTGCCTCACTGGTCCAAATTATACGGATTGGCTCCGCAACTTAAGAATTGTTCTCACGGCGGAAAAAATTGTGTACGTCCTAGATACAATAATGCCTACACCCGAGGAAGGGGCAAGCGAGGATGAGATCGCTCGCTATGTGAAGTACATTGATGACTCCACTCTTGCTTAGTGCAACACATTGGACTCTATGACTCCTGAGTTATAGAGACAACATGAAAAGATGGATGCCAGACCCATTCTTTTACATGTCAACAAATTATTTGAGGAATAGGGAAGGACTCGGCGATATGAGATATCCAAGAGCCTCTTCCATGCTAGGATGACTGAGGATGTTAGGATCAAGAGTACTAAGATGGGCGAGGGGAGGGTGAATTAGTGCAGCAAAAAACTTTCGATGTTAACTTCGTCAAATCTCTTATACAATAAAAACCATTTCCGATGTAAAACCGATTTCGGAAACTTAGCTTGAAAGCATACATAAATGCAAACCAGAGAAGATGGGAGTTTATAGTGGTTCGATCAATCGTGACCTACATCCACTCCTCCGATTCCTCTTCCGTCGAGGCCACCGACATCCACTAACGATCTTCATTTACTAGGCGAAGATCAACCTCCTTCTTACACCCCTCTTCTCCTTTTACTGGGTTTAGGAGACAACCCTTACAAGCACTCACTCTCCTCTCTTAAATAGAATTCTAACACTTAAGCTAGAGGAGGGAAATTCTAGAGATTGCAGCAGCGTTTTCTCTCTTTTAATCTCTTTGTGCTTGTGTGTTTTACCCAGGGATGGGAGGGGTATTTATAGGCTCCAAACTGGTTTGAATTTGGAGCTCAAAAATGTCATCTCCCGGATTTCCGGGGTCCTGGCGGTACCACCTCCTAACTAGGGCGGTACAACCGCTTGGCAGCTCGGAGACTGAGCCTTTGGGCGCTGCCACCGCCTGACAGGGGCGGTTGCACCGCTTGTCAGGGGCGGTTGCACTGCCCAGTCTTACTCAGAGATTGAGCCCAAGTGGTGCCACCGTCTGCCGGGGGCGGTTGCACCGTCCAGTCTCGCTCGGAGACTGAGCCCTGGCGGTGGCACCGCCTGACCTGGGCGGTTGCACCACCCAACGTTCCTGGGAGACCATCTCCTAGGCGGTGCCACTGCCTGGCAGGAATTCTGGTCCTAATGGGTTGATCCATTCGGCCCAATTTGGGTCTATCAAGGGCCCAATTGCCCCCAGATATAGTTAATGGGATCATCTTCCATTCTTAACTTAATCTACATGCTAACTACAACATTTCTTAATACATTTACTACAACTTGCTCTAGTGTGTCAATCGCTTCTTCCGGCCAGCTTCCGGCGAACTTCCGTCGATCATCCGATGAACCCTCGATGATGCTCCTACGGACTTCCAGCAAACTCCTGGACTTACGACGATCCACTTGGCGAGTTCCGACGAGCTTCTTTTGGCAAGCTCCTGGACTTCTCGGATTTGTTCTCGTAGAACATCCGACGACCGTCCGGACTTCCGTCGAACACTCGAACTCCCAACGTGATCATAGTCTTGACTCTAGCGCAACTCCTACTGCATGTCTTACTTCCAACGTAGTTAATCCTGCACATGTAAAACATTGATCGAGATAATTAATCCTAAGCAATTAACCAAGTTGTTTGGCATGTTATTGGTCCCTCGACGCTTCGTCCGATTCTTCGGCGCATCGTCCTCTCTTGCGGCCTATTGCCCAATCGGTCAGTTGACTCTGCAACTCCGATATCCTTGGCACAATACCTGCTCTTCTTGGCCCGATGCCTGAGTCCACGGCCCGAGGCCTTCTGTCGATTCGTCGACCGATCCACCGGCCCGACGTCCAATCTTCTGATATGTTCCTCCGACCCAACATGATTTTTTCTGCTTTAATTGTCTCATCCTGATCGAAGCATCCTATGTCACTCAAAATGTAGATTAAAATATAAACGTATATCAAGTGATTTCATCATCAAAATACGAGATTCAACAGAGGAGACACTAGTTCAGAACCATGTTTTAAAGATGATTGAGTGGATAGAGAAACTCACAAGACTAGGAGTGATCCTAGAGGATAACTTATGTGTGGACATTGTACTTCAATCCCTACCAAATTTCTTTTCACAGTTCATAATGAATTTTAATATGAACAAGCTTGAGGTGACTCTCCCAAAGCTCCTCAATATGTTGGGGGAGGCAGAGAGTACTATTAAGAAAGAGAAGCCAGTTCTCTACACTAGTGAGACCAGAAAGAAAAGGAAAGCAAAAAAGTTCCTTAATAAGGGCAAGAACAAAGACAAACCAAGTAAAGCAAAGGTTGCTTAGAAAGACCCAAGAAAGGATAAAGGACATTGCTTCCACTATAGCAAAGATAGGCTTTGGAAGAGGAACTACAAAGAGTACCTTGCAGAGAAAGTGAAACAAAAGCTTAGAGAAGCTTCAGGTACATTTATGATCAGTCTCAATTTGTCTTACTCTTATGATAACACATGGGTATTGGATACCAGTGGTACTTATCATATATATAATTCGTTGCATATTCTGGTAAGGCCTAGGAGACTAGAGAGAGGCAAGATGGACCTCAAGATGGGCAATGGAGCAAAAATTACTATAGTAGCTATTGGCAAGGTCCCCCTACATCTGCCTAGTGGAGCTTTTTTTTGCATTAGATGCATGTTATTTTATTCCTTCTATTATCAAAAACATTATCTCTATTTCATGTTTGATAGTTAGTGGATATAAATTAGTTTTTTAGAACAATAATTGTTCGATATTATTAGATGATGAGATCATCATGAAAGGAACATTGTATAATGGTTTGTTTATGCTAGACATTACTCCACATATCATGAATGTAAGTGTGTCTAAGAGGAAACGAGATGAGGTGAACAATGCATACTTATGGCATTATAGGCTAGGTCATATCCATGAGGGAAGGATTCAAAAGTTGCTAAATGATGGATATTTAGATCCATTCGACTATGAGTCATATGCAACTTGCGAGCCTTGCCTTCGTGGAAAACTAACCAACTCTCCATTTAGTGGAATTGGAGAGAGAGCCACTAAGCTACTGGAACTCATACATAGTGATGTATGTGGACCCATGTCAAGTCATGCCATTGGTGGTTACTCCTACTTCATTAGCTTTACTGATGATTTCTCAAGGTATGGATATGTATACTTAATGAAGTACAAGTCTGAGGCCTTTAAGAAATTCAGCGAGCATAAGAATGAAGTGGAGAGCCAGACTAGAAAGAGTATCAAGACTCTTCGATCAGATCGAGGAGGTGAGCACTTAAGTATAAAGTTTACTCAGTTCCTCAAGGACCATGGGATATTATCCCAATGGACACCTCCTTATACACCTCAGCTCAATAGTGTCTCTGAAAGGAGAAATCGTATGCTATTAGACATGATACGGTCTATGATGAGTTTCGCTGACCTACCCATCTCATTCTGGGGATATGCCCTAGAGACCATAGCTTACCTTTTGAATAGAGTTCCAACTAGGTCGGTAGTGTCTATACCATATGACATATGGAAAGGGAAGAAGTCCAATCTTAAGGTTGTTAAGATTTGGGACTGCCCTGCCCACGTTAAAAGACACAACCCCGATAAGTTAGAATCAAGGAAAGAGTGGTACAAGTTCGTGGGATACCCCAAGAAAACTTGTGGGTATTATTTTTTTCATCTCGAGGACCAAAAGGTCTTTGTAGCCAAGAGAGTAGTGTTCCTTGAGAAGGAACACATTCTTGGTGGAGATAGTGGGAGTATGATAGAGTTGAGCGAGGTTGGAGAACCAAGCTCAAGCACCACTCTACACCCCGAGTCTGTTCAGGTACCTAACACACAAGTTTCAACTTTACATAGGTCTGGCAGAGTATCTCATCCTCCTGAGAGATATGTGGGACATATTAGAGGAGAGGATGTTGAGGACATTGATCCTCAAACCTACGATGAGGCTATTATGAGTATAGACTCCGGAAAGTAGCAAGAAGCCATGAATTCTGAGATGGATTCTATATACTCCAACAAGGTTTAGAACCGAGTTGATGCACCCAAAGGTGTTGTACCCATCGGTTGTAAGTGGATCTTTAAGAAAAAAATCGGAGTAAATAGAAAGGTAGAGACCTATAAAGAGACCTATAAAGCAAGGCTAGTGGCTAAGGGGTATCGTCAAAGGCAAGGTATTGACTATGACGAAGCCATCTCACTCGTAGCAATGCTAAAATCCATCCGAATTCTATTGGTTGTAGCAGCACACTATGATTATGAGATCTGGTAGATGGATCTTATACAACCTGAAGGATTTGTGTCTAAGAACTGCCTAGATAAAGTGTGCAGGTTGCTTAGATCTATTTATGGACTAAAGCGAGCTTCCCGAAGTTGGAACATACGATTTGATGAGGCAATCAGATCTTATGACTTCATTAAGAATGAAGATGAGCCTTGTGTGTACAGGAAGATAAGTGGGAGCACTATCATCTTTTTGGTGTTATATGTGGATGACATCTTGATAATTGGGAATAACATAGGAATGTTATCTATAGTAAAGTCTTGGTTATTTAGATACTTCTCTATGAAGGACTTAGGGGAAGCATCCTATATCTTGGGGATTTGGATCTATAGAGACAGATCCAAGAGGATGCTTGACTTGTCCCAGTCCAGGTATATAGAAACCATTGTCAAAAGGTTTGACAAAAAATATTCCAAGAGAGGTCTCATAGCGATTAGACATGGGATATTGCTTTCTAGGAGTATATCCCCAAAGACTCCAGAAGAAAGGCCGAACATGGATATGATACCTTATGCCTCAGCGATAGGGTCTATCATGTATACCATGCTATGTACTAGGCCTAATATAGCGTATGCTCTGAGTGTCACGAGCAGGTTGTTGAATCTCGGATTTTGATGATGAAGTCAATTGTCATTTGTTGTCTAATCTATGTGTTGAGATAAGTGTGCAGGATTAACTACGATGAAAGTTAGACAAGCAGCAGGAGTTGCGCCGGAGTTAAGTTCATGATCACGTTGGGAGTTCGAGAGTTCGACGGAAGTTCGGACGGTCGTCGGAGGTTCTGCGAGAACAGATCCGAGAAGTCCAGAAGCTTACCAAGCGAAGCTCATCGGAACTCGCCAAGTGGATCGTCGCAAAGTCCAGGAGTTTGCCGGAAGTCCGCAGGAGCATCACCGAGGATTCATCGGATGATCGACGGAAGTTCACCGGAAACTCGCCGGAAGAAGCGATTGACGCACCGAAGCAAAGATGCAGAAATTGTCTTAGATTTAATCGTAGTTAGCATGTTGATTAAGTTGGAAAATGGGAGGTGATCCCATTGGCTTAATCTTGGGGCAATTGGGCCCCTGAAAGACTGAAATTGGGCCGAATGGAGCTAACCATTCGGACCCTGATTGCACCAGGAGGTGCAACCGCCCACGCCAGGAGGTGGCACCGCCTGGGCTAAGTCTCCCAGCGAGACTGGGCGGTGCAACCGCCCCAGCCAGGAGGTGGCACCGCCTGAGCTCAGTCTTCGAGCAAGACTGGGCGGTGCAACCTCCCTGACAAAGAGGTGGCACCGCCTGAGCTCGGTCTTCGAGCTCTGGCAGAGAGGTGTAACCGCCTCAGTCAAGAGGTGGCACCGCCTGGGGCTCAGTCTCCGAGCCAGACTCAGGCGGTGCAACTGCCCCTGACAGAGAGGTGCAACCGCCTGGGCTCAGTCTTCGAGCTCTGCTAGGTGGTGCAACCTCTCCAGTCAAGAGGTGCAACCGCCTGATCCCGGAATTCCGGGATTTGATCGTTTTGAGCTCCAAATTTGAATTGGGTTGGGGCCTATAAATACCCCACCCATTCAGCACTGAAAAGATACAGACCTACACCGAAATCTTGATCTTTTCTGTGATTCTAAGAGCTCAAAAGTGTTGTAAAGCCTTTTAGTCTCCTCCTTCTGTTCTTCAAGTTTTGAGTTGTAAAGTGAGGAGAGAAAGGTTTGTAAAGGTTGTCTCCTGAGACTGTCAAAAGGAGAGAAACTGTAAAAGGGCAGTTGGCCTTCACCTATTGAAGGAAGGCCTCTAGTTGACGTCAATGACCTCGTCGGTGGAGGAAGCCAAAAGTGGAGTAGGTCAAGACTGACCGAACCACTCTAAATCTCTAGTTTGCGTTTATTTTGAGCACTTTATCATTACTGCAAACCTCCTTCATAACTACTGCTCTGCGCTTTTACGAACAAGTTCTAAGTGCTGTTCTTTCCGAATCTGCATTCAGACGTAAATCGGTGTTTTCGTACATTACAGTTTACATTTACGTTTTGATTCTGCAAAACTGTCTTCTGCGCCTTCACGAACAAGTTTCTAAGTGCTGATCTGTCCGAATCTGCTTTCAGACGTAAACCAGTGTTTTCGTACGATATTTACATTGCAGTTTACGTTTACGCCTTGATTCTGCAAAACTGTCTTCTGTGCTTTTACGAACAAGTTTCTAAGTTCAGATCCCTTTGAAACTGCGTCTAGACGTAAAATTGCGTTTAGACGTAAAACTGCCCAAACTGTGTTTAGACGTTTTAGACGTAAACTGAGTTTAGACGTAAATCTGCGTTTAGACGTAAATCTACGTTTAGACGTAAATCTGCGTTTAGATGTAAAACTGCGTTTAGACGCAAACTACGTTTAAACGTAAAACTGCGTTTTAGACGTAAACTGAGTTTAGACGTAAATCTGCGTTTAGACGTAAATCTGCGTTTAGACGTAAATCTGCATTTAGACGCAAAACTGCATTTAGATGCAAACTGCATTTAAACGTAAATTATGTTTAGACGTAAACTGCGTTTACAAGTAAAACTGCGCTTAATCTTAAGTAATCTTAAAATCGGCTTTTACATCGAAATCGTTTTTATCGAACGAACGCAGCTTTCATTTTTAATCGCTGAAAGATTTCCGCTGCACTAATTCACCCCCCCTCTTAGTGCTCTCGATCCTAACAATTGGTATCAGAGCAAGGTTAACTCTCTAACGGATTAAAACCCAAGAGAAATGGCATACGCCGGAAACCAAGAGGGGCATTCTATTACGCGTCCACCCATGTTCAATGGGACGGACTACACCTACTAGAAGACCCGAATGAGGATCTTTCTTATTTCTATGGATTTTGAATTGTGGAATCTTGTCGAAAACGGATTTTCGAAGTCTTCTCTTCCAATGATCGATTGGAATGATTTAGAGAAGAAGGCTTTCGCTCTTAATGCAAAGGCTATGAATGCCTTATTTTGTGCACTTGATAAAAACGAGTTTAATCCTGTTTCAACTTGTGAAACTGCATTTGATATTTGGCACACACTCGAAGTGACCCATGAAGGCACAAGTAGAGTAAAAGAGTCAAAAATCAATTTGCTGTTACATTCTTTCGAACTTTTCCGGATGAAACCGAGTGAAACCATTGGCGACATGTTTACCCGTTTCACGGATGTCGTCAACGGTCTAAAAGGACTCGGAAAGAGCTTTTCAGATTTTGAGCTTGTTAATAAGATACTAAGATCCCTTCCTAAGAGTTGGGATCCTAAAGTCATGGCTATTCAAGAGGCAAAAGATCTACGAAATTTCCCTCTTGAAGAATTAATCGGGTCATTAATGACCTACGAAATGACTTGTAAAGCTCATGAAGAGCAAGAAGACATCCTTCCAAAGAACAGAAAGGATATGGCACTCAAAACTTCTGAAGATCACTTGAGAGAAAACTCAAGTGATGAGGACTGTGACGATGACTTGGCACTTCTAACTAGAAAATTTAAAAAATTCATTAAAAGAAACAAGTTTAAGAATGATACTAAAAATAAACTTGAACCCAAGAAAGATCAAGTTATTTGCTATGAGTGCAAAAAGCCGGGACACTACAAGAGTGATTGTCCCCAAGCCAAAAAGAGAACAACAAAGAAGAAGGTGCTCAAAACAACATGGGATGATTCGAGCGCATCTGAGGAAGAGGAGTCCAACACCGAGCAAGTTGCTCATTACGCCTTAATGGCTATCGGAGAGGAGGTAACGAATTCATTAAATGCTTATTTATCTTTCGATGAATTATTAAATGCTTTCAATGACTTATTTGACGAATGCAAGAGTATCAGTAGAAAATATAAATTGCTGAAAAAGGTGCATGATAGTCTTACTTGTGAGTTTGACAAGTTAAAAGTTGAACATCATGATAGTTTAAATTCATGTATCAAATGTCATGATTTAGAAACTTTCCAAAAAGAAAACATGCTACTCAAGGACACCTGAAGAAATTCGAGGTTGGTAGCAAGTCATTGAACATGATCCTTGCAAACAAGGGTCACGTTCCAAAAAGAGGTGGAATTGGATTTGTGAGAAGTCCTCACCTAAATCCAACCACTTTTATAAAAGGCTCCATCTTACATGTTCAACACCAAGCAAAATGTAACTTCTGTTGTAAATTTGGACACAAGACACATTGTTGTCCATTCAAGAAAATAAGTCCAAACAAATTGATTTGGGTTCCTAAAGGAACCATGACAAATTCTATGCAATATGATAAGAAGTGTAGATCTATTTGTGAGGCACCCAAAAGCAAATGGGTACCTAAAAATTATCCTTTCTTATAGAAACCCACACCATCCCAAGCTAGGAGCAAGAGATGGTACCTTGATAGTGGATGCTCAAGGCATATGACCGGAGATCCATCCCAATTCTCTAAGCTCACTAGCATAGATGAAGGCTATGTTACCTTCGGAGACAACAACAAGGGTAAAATCATTGGCAAAGGAACCATAGGTAATAAATCTAACTTCTTTATTGAAGATGTTTTGTTAGTTGATGGTTTAAAACATAACCTCTTGAGCATTAGTCAATTATGTGATAAAGGATACATTGTCAAATTCGAATCCAATGCTTGTATCATTGAAAAACCCCATAAAAACATGTCTATGATTGCATTAAAACAAAATAACGTATACACTATTGACATCAATGATTTGTGTAATGAAATGTGTTTTTCAGTTTTAAATGAGGATGCTTGGCTATGGCATAGAAGATTAGGTCATGCTAGCATGAAACTAATCACTCAAATATCATCTAAAGAACTTGTAAGAGGAATTCCTCATATCAAGTTCATCAAAGATAATGTATGTGATGCTTGCCAATTAGGTAAACAGATTAAGAGTAGTTTCAAGACTAAAAATCAAATAAGTACCTCTAGGCCCTTACAATTGATCCATATGGACTTGTTCGGACCAATCTCTTCATCAAGTCTAGGAGGTAGCAAATATGCCTTTGTCATTGTTGATGACTATAGCAGATATACATGGACCTACTTCTTAAAACAAAAAAATGAATGCTTTAGATATTTTACCAAGTTCTGTAAACTTGTTCAAAATGAGAAGGGTTCTATGATTTCGTCAATAAGAAGCGATCATGGTGGAGAATTTCAAAACCACGATTTCCAAGAATTCTGTGAACTCAATGGATATAACCATAATTTCTCTACTCCAAGAAATCCTCAACAAAATGGGGTAGTAGAAAGAAAAAATTGAAATCTACAAGAAATGGCAAGAACCATGTTGAATGAACACAGCCTACCCAAATACTTTTGGGCCGAAGCTGTAAACACTGCATGTTATATTTTGAATAGAGTACTAGTAAGACCCTTACTCACCAAAACTCCTTATGAGTTATGGAATAACAAAAAACCCAATGTTTCATATTTTAAAGTTTTTGGGTGTAAGTGTTTTATCTTAAATGAAAAGGATAACTTAGGAAAATTTGATGCTAAATCCGATGAAGGAATCTTTCTTGGTTATTCTTCGGTTTCTAAAGCTTTTCGTATCTTCAATAAAAGAACTTTAATTATTGAAGAATCCATTCATGTTGTTTTTAATGAGATTTCCGAAATTAAGAAAAATGATCTTGATGATGATGTTAATTTTAATTCCTTAAATTTAAATGAAACCCCTTCTCCAACTAGCAACTTGGATGCATCCACTTCCGAAACATCCTTACCCAAGGATTGGAAGTATGTAGATGCTCATCCTAAGGAGCTAATATTAGGAGACACATCAAAGGGGGTTCAAACACGATCTTCTTTTAAAAATTTTTGTGCCAACGCCACCTTTCTCTCCCAAATTGAACCCAAATGTGTTGATGAAGCCATGAAAGATGATTCATGGATTATCGCAATGCAAGATGAATTGAATCAATTTGAGAGAAATGAGGTGTGGACGCTTGTTCCTAGGCCAAATGACCATTTAGTAATTGGTACTAAATGGGTTTTCAGAAACAAGCAAGATGAAAATGGTATCGTGGTTAGAAATAAGGCTAGATTAGTGGCCAAAGGTTTCAACCAAGAAGAAGGTATCGATTACGAAGAAACCTTCGCACCTGTGGCTCGATTGGAAGCCATAAGGATGCTCCTTGCCTACGCTAGTAGTAATAATTTTAAGTTATTTCAAATGGATGTTAAAAGTGCTTTTTTAAATGGCTTTATTTCCGAAGAAGTTTATGTTGAACAACCTCCTGGATTTGAAAATAATAGCCTCCCTAATCATGTGTTTAGATTAACTAAAGCTCTCTATGGTTTAAAACAAGCCCCAAGGGCTTGGTATGAGAGACTTAGTTCTTTTCTTATCAAAAATAACTTTACAAAAGGCAAGGTTGATACTACATTATTTATCAAGAATTTTGAATATAATTTTCTCATTGTTCAGATTTATGTTGATGATATTATCTTTGGCTCTACAAATGAATCTCTTTGTGAATCTTTTGCTAAAACTATGAGTCTTGAATTCGAAATGAGCTTAATGGGAGAATTAACATTCTTCTTAGGTTTACAAATTAAACAACTAACCAATGGCATCTTTATTAGTCAAACTAAATATGCCATGAATTTATTAAAAAGGTTTAATATGAACAACTCAAAGGCTAGTAACACTCCTATGAGCACCTCCACTAAGTTAGAAATTGATGAAAGTGGAGAAAGCTTTGATCAAAAAACTTATAGGGGTATGATAGGAAGTTTACTTTACCTCACTACAACCAGACCAGACATCATGTTCAGTGTAGGACTTTGTGCTAGATTTCAATCAAACCCTAAGATATCTCATCTCAAAGCAGTTAAAAGAATATTTAGATATCTTAATGGTACCACAAATCTAGGATTATGGTACCCAAAATCAGAGAATTTTGAGTTAATTGCTTATGCTGATGCAGACTTTGCTGGCTATAGATTAGATAGAAAAAGCACATCAGGATCATGTCAATTCTTAGGACATGCCCTTGTTTCCTGGTCATCAAAGAAACAAAACTCGGTTGCACTATCAACAACCGAAGCTGAATATATTGCAGCAAGTGCATGCTGTGCACAAGTTGTATGGATGAAAAACACTTTAGAAGATTACAAAGTTAATCTTAAAGATATTCCCATTAAATGTGATAACACGAGTGCAATTTGCTTAACCAAGAATCCTGTACAACACTCAAGAACAAAACATATTGATATTAGACATCACTTTATACGAGATCATGTCACTAATCATGACGTAACCATAGAGTTCATTGATACTAAACATCAACTAGCTGACATTTTTACAAAACCTCTAAGTGAAGAACAATTTGATTTCATTAGAAGAGAATTAGGAATGTTGATATGTCCGAATAGATAAACTTGCTAAAATTATTTTTCGGACTATATTGAATTATCAAATCACTTGATTGCCATGTTTCTATGTGAAAATCTGCAACAAAATCTTGTCCGAATGCTTCTTATTTATTCGAATGTTATAAAACAGATTTTCTCGTACACTTTCATGAATAAATTTGATGAAGTGATGTGTATGTATTCCATCCTGCAAAATCTTTACGTATATAACAAAAAGGGGAAGAAGTATTTAAAGCAATCTATGTAAAATTCCTCTATAAGCTTGCTAATATTATTTTCCTGGTATCATAATTACTATGCTTTTTGTTGATGACAAAGGGGGAGAAATATATGAATTGATAAACACTGCTATGATTATGCCATCCTTGCATCACCAAGAAATATATGAACATGTGCTAAAGTTTGCATTATGCCCTGAGTTGATATCTTATCATGTGAAGAAAATGCAAAACTTGCTAGAATATTTCAAATGTGTGCATCATGTAATAGTGCTTCACAACTTTATATAATAATGTTCAAACTACATGATGAATAGTTACAAACACAATCATACAAACTTGATGATGTATGTCAAGCCTTGACTTCATCTTTGAAGAGATACATCATGAGTATCATGATGGGAGTATTGATAAGTTTAACTGATCTAACTTATCAATACGTCACTTGAATTCTTGGGTCTTGAATTCAAGGTTGACTTATCTCAACTATGGCATATAGATAGGGGGAGTTAAGGATAACTCCATTATCAATTGATTGTCATCATCAAAAAGGGGGAGATTGTTGAATCTCGGATTTTGATGATGAAGTCAATTGTCATTTGTTGTCTAATCTATGTGTTGAGATAAGTGTGCAGGATTAACTACGATGAAAGTTAGACAAGCAGCAGGAGTTGCGCCGGAGTCAAGTTCATGATCACGTTGGGAGTTCGAGAGTTCGACGGAAGTTCGGACGGTCGTCGGAGGTTCTGCGAGAACAGATCCGAGAAGTCCAGAAGCTTGCCAAGCGAAGCTCGTCGGAACTCGCCAAGTGGATCGTCGGAAAGTCCAGGAGTTTGCCGAAAGTCCGCAGGAGCATCACCGAGGGTTCATCGGATGATCGACGGAAGTTCACCGAAAACTCGCCGGAAGAAGTGATTGACGCACCGAAGCAAAGCTGCAGAAATTGTCTTAGATTTAATCGTAGTTAGCACGTTGATTAAGTTGGAAAATGGGAGGTGATCCCATTGGCTTAATCTTGGGGCAATTGGGCCCCTGAAAGACTGAAATTGGGCCAAATGGAGCTAACCATTCGGACCCTGATTGCACCAGGAGGTGCAACCGCCCAGGCTAGGAGGTGGCACCACCTGGGCTAAGTCTCCCAGCGAGACTGGGCGGTGCAATCGCCCCAGCCAGGAGGTGGCACCGCCTGAGCTCAGTCTTCGAGCAAGACTGGGCGGTGCAACCTCCCTGACAGAGAGGTGGCACCGCTTGAGCTCGGTCTTCGAGCTCTGGCAGAGAGGTGTAACCGCCTCAGTCAAGAGGTGGCACCGCCTGGGGCTCAGTCTCTGAGCCAGACTCAGGCGGTGCAACTGCCCCTGATAGAGAGGTGCAACCGCCTAGGCTCAGTCTTCGAGCTCTGCTAGGCGGTGCAACCTCTCCAGTCAAGAGGTGCAACCGCCTGATCCCGGAATTCCGGGATTTGATCGTTTTGAGCTCCAAATTTGAATTGGGTTGAGGCCTATAATTACCCCACCCATTCAGCACTGAAAAGATACAGACCTACACCGAAATCTTGATCTTTTCTGTGATTCTAAGAGCTCAAAAGTGTTGTAAAGCCTTTAAGTCTCCTCCTTCTGTTCTTCAAGTTTTGAGTTGTAAAGTGAGGAGAGAAAGGTCTGTAAAGGTTGTCTCCTGAGACTGTCAAAAGGAGAGAAACTGTAAAAGGGCAGTTGGCCTTCGCCTATGAAGGAAGGCCTCTAGTTGACGTCGATGGAGGAAGCCAAAAGTGGAGTAGGTCAAGACTGACCGAACCACTCTAAATCTCTGGTTTGCGTTTATTTTGAGCACTTTATCATTACTGCAAACCTCCTTCATAACTACTGCTCTTTGCGCTTTTACGAACAAGTTCTAAGTGCTGTTCTTTCCGAATCTGCATTCAAACGTAAATCGGTGTTTTCGTACATTACAGTTTACGTTTACGTTTTGATTCTGCAAAACTATCTTCTGCACCTTCACGAACAAGTTTCTAAGTGCTGATCTGTCCGAATCTGCTTTCAGACGTAAACCAGTGTTTTCGTACGATATTTACATTGCAGTTTACGTTTACGCCTTGATTCTGCAAAACTGTCTTCTGCGCTTTTGCGAACGAGTTTCTAAGTTCAGATCCCTTTGAAACTGCGTCTAGATGTAAAATTGCGTTTAGACGTAAAACTGCCCAAACTGTGTTTAGACGTTTTAGACGTAAACTGAGTTTAGACGTAAATCTGCGTTTAGACGTAAATCTACGTTTAGACGTAAATCTGCGTTTAGACGCAAACTACATTTAAACGTAAAACTGCGTTTTAGACGTAAACTGAGTTTAGACGTAAATCTGCGTTTAGACGTAAATCTGCGTTTAGACGTAAATCTGCGTTTAGTCGCAAAACTACGTTTAGACGCAAACTGCATTTAAACGTAAATTGTGTTTAGACGTAAACTACGTTTAGAAGTAAAACTGCGCTTAATATTAAGTAATCTTAAAATCGGCTTTTACATCGAAATCGTTTTTATCGAACGAACGCAGCTTTCATTTTTAATCGCTGAAAGATTTCCGCTGCACTAATTCACCCCCCCTCTTAGTGCTCTCGATCCTAACACAGGTATCAAGTGGATCTAGACTTAGAGCATTGGAAAGCAGTAAAGTGTATCCTTAAGTACTTTAGAAGGACTAAGGATATTTTACTAGTATATGGAGGTAGTAGCCTCAGGTTTGAAGGCTACATGGACTCAAGTTTTTAGTTTGATGTCGATAATAGCAAGTTGAATTCGGGGTATATGTACAACTTAAATGGAGGAGCAGTATGCTGGAAGAGTTCCAAGCAAGATACTACTGCTGACTCGACCACAGAGGCAGAGTACATTGCTGTAGTAGATGCAGCAAAGGAGGGAGTATGGGTGAAAAAGTTCATCACAGATCTGAGAGTCGTGCCAGGTAGTGAGGGGTCGATTTCCTTATATCGCGACAACAACGGGGCGATTGCTCAAGCGAAGGAACCTAGGTCTCATCAGAAATCTAAGCATGCTCTGAGGAGATTCCACCTGATCAGAGAGATCGTAACCCGAGGAGATGTAGCAGTGGAAAGAGTTCTATCCGAAGATAACATTGCAGATCCACTAACAAAGTCGTTATCTCAGATTATCTTTGAGCGTCATAGGAGTCTGATGGGGATCAGACACAAATAATTGGTTTTAAGTCAAGTGGGAGATTGCTAGTCATAGGTGTCAAGCAAGCCAATCACGTGAGTGATGGCATGTGTGACTTGACAGGAATCTTTTTGCTTATTATATTTTGGTATTTATCACTTTATATTAACTGTTGTATATATGCATGTATATATTGTGATGTCCTTGGATCTGTGCAATCGGAATCGGATCGTGATGAGATCACGATAATGAGATTGATTCCCCTTTAAACACATATCCTAAATAATCTTGGTCATAGGTTACTTGAGAGGGACATCAAGATAACCAGACAGACTGGTATGCTCTATACTCGTCCATATGATGGATGTAGCTAGTCTCATAGCTACTCGTGTGGGGACACTAGGGATACAATATAGGTGCTTATTGGAGAATGAGTTCACTTATTGATCCGTTTACAGAATGTTGGATGGTTGATGATACCTTATTGTCAAACAGTGATTCCGTAGTCCTAGTGGTGTATCTGGTCCTTAAACTTGAGACACCAAAGATGTCCTGTATGAGTGCTCGACTCTTTGATTCCAATCTTATAGGTTTGGATGTCCCAGATGTAGTACAACTGGTCATTGGGAGTAGCAGTCGACCTTACAAGGGCTATTGAGTGTCGATAGAGGATTATCCACTCTCGACATCATGAGAGAAATATCTCATGTGTTCTTGCTCAAACAAATCCTTGGCCAGGGTCATTCTGATTGAGAGAGAAAGAGTTCTCTAGGAGAATTCGATTAGAGCGAGACTCGAGTAGAAACCATATAGGTCTGACAGTACCATGCCTGATATACAGTCTTTAGAATATTGGATAGATGAGGGATTATAGGTATACGGTAATTGGGGACAGACAGGTCCAATGGATTGGATTCCCCTGTATCGTTTGGGGACTACGGTGTAGTGGCCTAGTACGTCCGTAGTCAATGAGTCGAGTGAATTATTATAGAGATAATAATTCACTGAGTCAAAAGGAGTTCTGACAGGTATAACTCATGGCCAACTTGATATTGGGCATAGAGGGTCACACACATATGGTAGGTGTTGCGATGAGTAGGGGTTCAGATATGAGATATCCGTCGGAGCCCCTGTCTTATTGGATATCCAATAAGCCCTTGAATTATTGGATCCTATGGATGAGATCCAATAAAAGCCCATAAGAGATTATTGGATAGAGATCCACTAATCTAAGAAGCTTGAGTAGTTGGATGTAGATCCAATACCCAATAGGGGAGGATCTATTAGGGTTTAACAAATGACCTCTATAAATAGGAGGGATTCAATGGTTCATAGACTAGAATCTTTGCTTGCCTCTCTTATTCTCCTCCCCCTCTTCACCTTCGAGCAGGCCTGGAGTTTTGAGGAGCGTCGTCGTAGCCCTGTTGTGTGGATCACCACTAGAGAGGAGAACGCTTGACCTCCTTCACCCTCTCCTAGAGATCTGCAAGGAAACAGGGATATACAATCTCCCTAGGTAACTCAATCTATTCTATACACAGTTTGTTTCGTCGATTTTTTGTGCATCAATCTTCGCACGACAACGAACATCTTTTTGGGAAATTAGAGATTTTATTTTCTTGTTCTTCCGCTATGCATATGATGTCGCCCCCAAGATTTCCCAATAATAATTGCCCAAGCTATACTTGAAACAAATCAGTCCAACCTACTAGTCATAGGTACCCTGCAAGCCAATCACGTGAGTGATGACACATATGACTTGACATACAATTTTTATGCTTGTTATTATTATTTGGTATTTTATCACTTTATATTGTTTGTTACTTGAATATATTGTGATGGCCATGGATCTGTACAATGGGAATCTGATCGTGATGAGATCATGATAATGAGACCGATTTGCTTTTAAACACAAATCCTAAATAATCCTAGTCATAGGTTATTCGAGAGGGACATCGAGATAATCAGACGAACTGGTGTGTTGTAAACCCGTCCATATGATGGATGCCACTAGTCTCATAGCTGCTCGTGTGGGGACACTAGAGATATAGTACAAGTGCTCATTGGAGAATGAGTTCACTAATTGATCCGCTTACGGAATGCTGGATGGTTGATGATGCCTTATTATTAGACAATAATTCTATAGTCCTAGTAGTGTATCTGGTCCTTAGACTTAAGATATCAAGGATATCCTGTATGAGTACTCCACTCCTTGATACCAGACTTACAGGTCTGGAGGTTCTAGATCTAGTATAACCGGTCATCGGGAGTGGTAACTAACCTTACGAGAACTATTGAGTATCAATAGAGGATCATCCGCTCTCGGTGTCATAAGAGGAATATCCCATATATTCTTGCTCGGACAAATCCCTGGCCAAGGTTATTCGGATTGAGAGAGAAAGAGTTCTCTAAGAGAATTTTGATTAGAGCGAGATTTGAGTAGAAACCGTATGAGTCTGACAGCACCATGCCCGAAATATAGTCTTTGGGATATTAGATGGCTGAGGGACTATAGGTATATGATAATTGAGGATAGATAGGTCCAATGGATTAGATTTCCCTGTATCGTTTGGAGACTGTGGCTTAGTGGCCTAGTACGTTCGTAGTCGATGAGTCGAGTGAATTATTATGAAGATAATAATTCACTGAGTTAGAAGGAGTTCTGATAGATATGTCTCACGACCAGCTCGATATTGGGCCTAGAGAGTCACACACATATAGTAGGCATTGCGATAAGTAGAGGTTCGGAAATAAGATATCTGTCGGAGCCCCTATCTTATTGGATATCCAATAAGCCCCTGAATTATTGGATCCTATGGATGAGATCCAATAAGAGCCAATAAGTGATTATTGGATAGAGATCCACTAATCTAAGAGGCTTGGGTAGTTAGATGGAGATCCAATACCCAATAGGGCATGATCCATTAGGGTTAAGTTGACAGGGGACCTCTATAAATAGGAGGGAACCAATGGTTCATAAGCTAGAGCCTTTTTGGGTTGCCTCTCCTATTCTCCTCCTTTTCTCCTTCTTAGATAGCATGCTTGGAGTTTTGAGGAGCATCATCCCAACCCTACTATGTGGTTCATCGCTAGAGAGGAGGGCAATTGACTTCCTTCATCCTCTCCTACAGATATGTAGGGATTCAGGGATATATGACTCCCTAGGTAACACAATCTTTCATATACACAGTTTTAAGTTTCATAGTTTTTGCACATTAATCTTCGCACAGTGATGAACACATCTTTGGGAAATTATGGATTTTATTTTTTATGTTCTTTCGTTGCGTATGTGATGTCACCCCCAAATTTCACAATAGCAGTATAAGAGCCAGGTTGCTCATGCGAAAGATTGGTTTTGAACTCCGTATGTTGTGTTTTGGAGAAACTTTTGATGTCAAAATTGTTGACGCAAAAGCGAGAAAGGGCAGCAACTATTACGGACATAGTGCCTGCAGTGGCGTTGGCCCATGGGTTGGCGCCCCGTAGGGGTGGCCGCCGCCTATAGCAATGCTCGCAAGGGCAACCGCTCGCATGGGCGGCGGCTACGAGTGTTGCGTCCGTGAGAAGTGCTGGCCGTAGGCGCGGTGCCTACAAGCACAACGCCACCCGTAGGGGCGATCGTTTCTTGTAGGGGGGCGGCGCCTGCGGACACAAGGCCCGCAGGGGCAACGTCGTCGACGGGTAGAAGTGCCCGCCGTGGGGTGGCAGCAGCCACATCAATCAAGGGGAGGAGAAGGGTTAGGGCATGTTTTGGGCCAAAAAAAAGATAATTTTACCCCGTGAATTTAAGAAATTTTAGTTCTGCCCTCTTGTCTAAATTATGAAAATACCCCTCATAATTCAAAAAGTTCCTTACATATCCTTGATTTTAGAAAATTTTAATTAATTATAATATTTAATTATTATTATTATTATTATCTAATAGTCCTACATGATGATGATGTGTACATGTGATATATGATATGTGGACGGATAATCATGGACCGTGTGATGTGTGGGTGCTTGTGATTATTATTATAGAGGCTTGCGAGTCTCAAATTTATTTCTTATTTATTGTTAGGCTTATGTGTCTGTAATTAAGTTATAATTACATAAGAAGGCACAGCAGGAGCGTAGAAGCGATTGCAGAACCCACGAGGCCAAGACGGACGATCGCAAAGCATGAAGATATGTCGAGATATTGATAGAACCGATGATGATGAGATGGATGATCATTGGGCATGGAGATGTATCATTGCATATCAAGCTCACTAGCTTGAGCTTGATCATATTAGGATGTGGTCTATGATTATCTGGTGTGATTGCTCATATGATGTGTGATTGATTATACACCTACTAGATATGTATATATATTTACGTGCAATGTACATATATATTAAATATGAATGTGTGTGATATATTATATTAGGAGACTGAATCAAAATCCCCTCTCTCGATAATATTAAGTCGATAAACGTGAGGCAATTAGATTAACCCACGTGGCCTTCCATCATTATAAGTATGGACCGATTCCCGACATAGGTTGAGTTGGTTGAGTCCCTCGAGTCTCACCTATGTTATGATTCGTTATCTTGCCAATGTTATAGAGATGTCACCGGTAACCTAATGACTTGGTATGCTTGGTCAAGTCTCTCGAGGGTATATCAAAACCGGTAACGATGGTGTTGACTTAACCAAACATCATGGTTGGTCGAGTCCCTCGAGACCATAATGATTCAAAGGTCGAATAGGATGGGAATCATAAGGAGTTGTGATTGGAAAGGGTTGCCTACCTTTTGGGCTTAGTGTGAATGGTTGAGTCCCTCGAGGTTACACTAAGATGCTGATTGGATCTCGATCCCCACTAGAAGTCTGCTGGAGACTTCTATTTCACGTACTAAGGGTGTCACATGAGTCACTAGTAAAATAGTGAGAGCAGATTAAGATATAAGTCCATATCTTGATTATTTATTTTCTAAGGGTGTCGTGTGACTTGCTAAAAAAATAGTGGGAGTAGATTAAGATACAAGTCCATATCTTATTTATTTTCCTACAAAATCTACATGTTATTTATTTCTACCGCATCTTTATTTTCTTAAAATATCGCTTTTAAATCCCTTACGTGGCATACTTGATATCAGTCGCCTCACTAGTCCGTATTATACGGATTAGCTCTGTAACATGAGAATTATTGTCATGGTAAAGAAAATAGCATACGTCCTTGATATAGTGATGCCTACGCCCGAGGAAGGAGCAAACAAGATTGAGATTACTCGCTACGTGAAGTACATAGATGACTTCCACTCTTGCTCAGTGTTACATATTGGGCTCCATGATTCCTGAGTTACAAAGGCAACATGAAAACATCAATGCTAGACCCATTCTCCTAGATGTCTGCAAATTGTTTGAGGAACAAAGAAGGACTCAGTGATATGAGATATCCAAGAGCCTCTTCTGTGCTAGGATGACAGAGGGGACATTGATACAGAACCATTTCTTAAAGATGATTGAGTGGATAGAGAAACTCACTGGTCTAGGAAAGGTCCTAGAGGATAACCTGTATGTGGATCTTGTGTTTCAGTCCCTATCAGATTTCTTTTCACAGTTCATAATGAATTTTAATATAAATAAGCTTGAGGTGACTCTCTCTGATCTCCTCAATATATTGAGGGAGGCAGAGAGCACTATCAAGAAAGAGAAGCTAGTTCTCTTTACTAATGAGAACAAAAAAAAATGAAAGTAGAAAATTCCCATAAGAAGGGCAAGGGCAAGGGTAAACCGGGTAAAGCAATGGTTGCTAAGAAAGACCTCGCAAAAGACAAAGGCCAATGCTTCCACTACGGCAAACATGGGTACTAAAGGAGGAACTACAAAGAGTACCTTGTAAAGAGAGTGAAACAAAAGCTTGGAGAAGCTTCAGGTACATTCATGATTAGTCTCCATTTGTCGTACTCTTGTGATAACACATGAGTATTGGATACCAGTAGTGTTTATCATATTTGTAATTCATTGTAGGTTTTGGCAAGACCTAGGAGATTGGGGAGAGGCAAGATGGACCTCAAGATGGGCAATAGAGCAAAAGTTGCTATAGTAGCTGTTGGCGAGGTCGCCTTACATCTTCCTGGTGGAGCTATTATTACATTGGATGCATGCTTTTTTGTTCCTCCTATTATCAAAAACATTATTTCTATTTCATGTTTAACAGTTTGTGGATATAAATTAGTTTTTGAGAACAATGGTTATTCGATATTATTAGATGATGAGATCATCATGAGAGGAAAATTGTATAATAGTTTGTTTATACTAAACACTGCTCCATATATCATGAATATAAGTGTGTCCAAGAGGAAATGATATGAGGTGAATAGTTTATACTTATGGCATTGTAGGCTAGGTCACATCCATGAGGGAAGTGACCAACTCTCCATTCGACTGTGAGTCATATGCAACTTGCGAGCCTTACCTTCATAGAAAACTGACCAACTCTCCATTTAGCGGAACTAGAGAGAGAGCCACTAAGCTATTGGAACTCATATATAGTGATATATGTGGACCCATATCAACTCATGCCATAGGTGGTTACTCCTAATTTATTACTTTTACTGATGATTTCTCAAGGTTTGGACATGTGTACTTGATGGAGTACAAGTCCGAGGCCTTTAAAAAATTCAAAGAGTATAAGAATGAAGTGGAGAACCAGACTGGAAAGAGTATTAAGACTCTTTGATTAGATTGAGGAGGTAAATACTTGTGAACAGAGTTCACCCAGTTCCTCAAGTACCATGAGATTCTATCCCATTGGAAACCTCCTTATACACCTCACCTCAATGGTGTATCTGAAAGGAGGAATCGTACATTGTTAGAATTTGTGCGATCCATGATGAGTTTTGCTAACCTACCCATCTCATTCTAGAGATATGCTCTAGAGACCGCAGCTTACCTTCTGAATAGAGTTTCAACTAAATCGGTACTGTCTACACCATATGAGAAATGGATAAGGAAAAAGCCCAATCTTAAGATTATTAAGATTTGGGGTTGTCCTGCCCATGTTAAAAGACACAACCCTAATAAGTTGGAATTGAGAACGGAGTAGTGCAAGTTCGTGGGATACCCCAATGAAACTTGTGGGTATTATTTCTATCATCCCGAGAACCAAAAGGTCTTTGTAGCTAAGAGAGTGATGTTTCTTGAGAAGGAACACATTCTTAGCGAAGACAGCTGGAGCATGATAGAGTTGAGCGAGGTTGGAGAACCTAGCTCAAGCATCACTCCACCGTCGAGTTTGTTTAGGTACCTAGTGTTGAATCTCAGATTTTGATGATGAAATCAATTGTAAATTGTTTGATCTAATCTATATGTTGAGAAAAGTGTATATGATTAACTACGATAGTAGTAAGACAAAAAGTAAGTGTTGTGCTAGAGTCAAGATCGAGATCTTGTTGAGAGTTCAAGAGTTCGTCGGAAGTCTGGACGTTCGTCGGAAGTTCTACCGAAACCAACTAAGAAGTCCAGGAGCTTGCTAAAGAAGCTCATTGGAACTCACCAAGAAGATTGTCATAAAGTTCAGGAGCTTGCCGGGAGTCCGCTGGAACATTGCCGGTAGTTCGTCGGAAGTTCGTCGGAAGATCGCCGGAAGCTCGCTGGAAGAGCAATTTGTTAAGATCGGAGCAGCACTAAGAGGGGGGGGTGAATTAGTGCAGCATATTAAAACTCATAAATTTGAAAATGATTTCATAAATGCGTAGAGATTTCGATTCGATAATGAATAACTTGGTGAAAGTAACTCGAGTAAAGTGATAAGATAAAAACCAAAAACTTGCTGCTATGTAAATAACGGTTTAAGAAAGGTAAACACTCTCACATTCAAGGAACACACCAATTTAAAGTGGTTTGGTCAAAATGACCTACATCCACTTGTGAAGCCTTCTTTGATGAGGCTCCCAACTTCCACTAGCAAATCATTTTAAAGGGGAAGGACAAATACCCCTCTTACAACCTTTTAAAAGTGGTTCACACTCTTACAGATTTTCAAAGAGAAAGAGGGAGGTGAACACTTAAGCTATTGAAAACAAGACTTGCTAAAGACTTTGTTAAGGCTTTATCTCAATCTCTAACTTCTCAATCTTTATAACCGACAACATCGAGTTTCCTTCTGGCGAGCTTTCCGGCAATCTTCCAACGGACTTTCGATACACCCTCGGATTTCTTCCGACGAACTCCTAGCGGGCTCCTGATCTTGTGGCGAGTTCAGCGAGTAGCCGAGCCTTCTCGGTGATCTTCGCAAACCTCCGACGATCTCTTCGGCGGACTTCCAAAAACTCCGACAAGTCCCCGATTTCCTTTCGGTTGGTTCCGGCAGCATCTCCGACGAATCTTCGAACTCTCGAACACCCATCGAACTTGACTCCAGTAGACTTACTTTATGTCTTCAAGCTATCATAATTAATCCTGCACATATAAAACAAAACTTCGATCGAGACAATTAATCCTAAGCAATTAATCAAGTTATCCAGCATGTCATTGGTCCCTCGATGCTTCATCCGATTCGTTGGTACATCGTCCTCTCTTGCGACCTATTGCCCAATCGGCCAGTTGACTCTACAACTTCGATATCCTTGGTGCAATACCCGCTCTTCTTGGCCCAATGCCCGAATCCATGGCCCGAAACCTTCTGTCGATACGTCGACCGATCCACCGGCCCGACATCCAATCTTCTGACATGTTCCTCCAGCACAATGTGATTTTCCTGCTTTAATTATCTCATCCTGATCGAAGCATTCTGCGTCATTCAAAGCGCAGATTAAATCATAAACACATATCAAGTAGTTTCATCATCAAAATACGAGATTCAACATAATTGACGTACCAAAACAAGAATGCTTTGTCAATTGTATTAATTATTGTAATTAGTCTATAAATTAAGTTAGGATTGAGAGGTAATCCTACTAATTTAGTTAAGGGCCAATTGGGCCCTTAACAGGGTTAAATTGGGTTGGATTGAACAGCCAATTCAGCACCTGAAATCATGGCCAGTGGTGGCACCGCTTGGGAGACCCAGTCTCCTAGGTGGTCTGGGCGGTGGTACTGTTGGCAGTTAATACTACTAGCGGTGGTACTGCCCCTGTCAGGCAGTGGTACCACCAGAGCTCGGTCTCCAAGCTCTGTTAGGTGGTCGTACCACCCAGATTGGGTGGTGGGACTGCCCAGTATCAGTGGCAGGTAATAGTATTGTCAGTACCCCAGAAAACTAGGATCAGTCACTTTGTGGCTCCAAGTTTAAAGTCATTGGAGTCTATAAATACCCCACCATTTTCTGAATGAAAGGGCACGAAATTATTGGCATAATCTTGAGTCTTTGAAGTGTTCAAGTGTTGTAAAAGTGCTAGAGTACTCATCTCTTTCTAAGTGTTGAGATCATTCAAGAGAGGTGTTGTCACGCCCCCCGAATTATCACATTCAGGAGGTGTGACCCTATCTAAAATCAATAATATGATAATTCATCATCAATTCAATCCAGGATCTAATCTAACAATTTGAGGAAACTAAGAATCATTCAAAATTGATATTCACAATTCATAAACCTATACGTTACATAAATCATAATCCACTTCACTCAGAGATTCACAAAATCTAAAGGCAACTCAACTAAACATCAACCACAACACAAATCCATAATCGTAGAAATATATACAATCACAAAAAGATAATTATTTACCATGAGTTCTTATCCTTATACAACTTAAACGTATCATTCCATAAACATGAGCGGTCCTTTAAACTTTTACAACACATAAGTATCAACATATCCTTAACATTACATCAGTAGTAAAGTATACTATACAACAAAAAAACCTATCATCCAACAAAAATTAGCTCAAAAATCTTCTAACCTTTTACTACTTCAACCCAATTCTAGCTTTTTAGTGCGTGACAAACTATCCTGAAAAATTTATATAGCAACGGGGTGAGCATAAAGAGCTCAGCAAGCGACTAACGTATCCATGACGATAGGAGAAGTTCAAGCAGGCTTAGTATCAAGATAACAAAAGCAAAAATATAAGTGTTTATTTGGAATCATCTCATTAGATATAAAAAATTACAAAGGGTTACCTCATTCGAAAATAGGCATTAGACATAACAATAGGAGAAAGGAAATTGGAGCATTTCATTGGCAAAAGAAACATTTAGGCATGTATCAAATGACACATAAAGCATTTAGGAGCATATCAAAGGTGTAAGAGTGTTTGGGAGCATAACAATGACATACGAAACACTTCAAAGTATAACAAGTGAACCGAATAATAAATACAAGCTTGAATGTCATTTTTTATGTAGTATGCATTCTATTTTTTTTTTATCCAAAACATAAATATAAACTCATAAGCAAAGCTTTGGATATCATATCAAAAACATAGAGGGCGCTGTGGGACCACATACATAATGTGATTCATCCATTTCTGGATGACCACCAAGCATAAGTCTCCCACGTTTGGGAGCTCCATCCACCCACGTTTGGGTGAAGTCAATGGGGCCGGCAGAGCAATCGCGGGCTCTAAGCATAACTCCCTTCACCATTTCTGGCAAAGGTTCACAATATCCCATAAGACACCAGAGTACAAAAGGGTAGTATGAACAATAACATTGGCACATATCAGAAGCACATGCAAAACAACGGAGATATGCATGTGCCTTTATCAAACAAGGAAATGCAAACAAAGCATTACATAATAAATTTCAGACATATAACAATTTCAGGATGAACAATATAAGAATTTCAAAGGACTAATATAAAGCTCAATTGAAAAATAATTTAGCAGAAATCAAATTTCCAATAGGATAAAAATTAAATAGGCAAAACCCAACAAAGTTTTCAATTCTGATAAAATTTGAATGGTACATTTCCTGAATTGTTTGAGTAACCAAGCATGCTCCAATTCACTAAAAATGGGTGTCATTGGAAAGTTGTATCAATCTATTTTTAGATGAACTAAAAACAGGAAGCTACAACAAATAGAGTAAAGGAAAGTTAGAATTGATCATCTATGTTTTGTAGAATTGATAGGATTAATTAAAATAGATGTTTCAGAAAGCAAACATACTTGAAAATTTCAATATTATATGTCAAAAGAAAGATATGTGAATGTAGTTTCCAAAGAACTAAGCTTTGTATAATTTAGAATTTTCACTAGAGAGTTATGAGCAATTTAGTAATAGAAGGTCAGAATTAATCATCTCTGTTTTGTAGAATTGATAGAATCAATTTAAATAGATTTTTCAAAAGGCAAACATACTTCAAAATTTCTATATTATATGTCAAAAGAAAGATATGCGAATCTATTTTCCTTAGAACTAATTTTTCATAATTCAGAATTTTTACTAGAGAGTTATGAGTAATTCGTTAATAGAAGGTCAGAATTGATCATCTCTATTTTGCAGAATTGATAGAATCAATTTAAATAGATGTTTCAGAAGGAAAACAAACTTCAAAATTTCCAAATTAGGTGTCAAAAGAAATATATATGAATCTAGTTTTCAAAGAACTAAGTTTAACATAATTCAGAATTTTCACCAGAGTTATGAGCAATTTAGTAATAGAAGGTCAGAATTCATAGTATTTGTTTTACCAAATACATGAGGTCTTTTCATTCAATTGTTTGGATAGATAAATTTACTCTAAATCTTTCAATTTTTTGTCAAATAAAATCTCTATAAGTCTCATTTCGTATGAAAGAGGTTTTTCCTCAATCCAAAATTGGTGCAAAATGTTATGGTCACACGAGTACTGAAAGGTCAAAATCTGAAAAATTTCAGATTCAACATTTGATGTATAAACGGCATAGATATCTTACATGCAGCCACAATCTCCCAATTTTCTCAAAATCAAGGTGAAAACAAGGATCAAAATTTAACTCTAGGGTGGGTTAGAACACTTGCCTTAAAAAGTTTTGATTTCCAAATGTGGTGGATTTGATGCAAAGCCTTACGCCAAGATAAAACTTCTTCTTCTTCAATTCTTTCTCTTTCTCTTCTCCTTCAATTCCTTCTCCTCTTCTCAAGTTACGTTGGCTGCAAAGTTTCCCTCAATTATGCCTTAAATTACTTAAGTTTGACTCATGCTAAAATAGTGAGGTGGCAAGCATGCATAGAGGTTTAGGTGTCATCTTAAGAATAAATGTAAGTGGCTCATCCTTGCTAATTTCACATGTCCTCCATTTTATTTTTTTTTATTTTTTTTATTTTTAGTATGAATCTTTTACAAATCACCTTCAATTAGTGAGATTCACATTTTGGTCCCTCATAATATTTTCAATATATATAAAAAATATTTAGTGCTAAAGAACTATTTTAAAAAAAATCCTCATATTTACAAATAAATCCTTATAAATTTTCAATAAAAATGAGGGGTGTTACACTCTCCTCTTCTTAAAAGAAAATTTAGTCCTCTAAATTTGTCATACCTCTTTCGGCATAAAGATGAGGGTAAGCTTTCTTCATTTCTTCCTCTAGCTCCTAGGTTGTTTCATTTGTAGGATGATGCTTCCAAATTACTTTAACCAGAGTAATGATTCTATTTCTTAATATCTTCTCCTTTTTATCAATAATCCGAATGGGCTCTCTTTCTTGTAAAACAAGTCTTTCTCAATCACAATCGGCTCATACTCAATGACATGAAAGGGATCAGGTATATACTTTCTGAGCATTGACACATGAAATATATCATGGATATGACACATCGATGGTGGCACGGCAATCTTGTATGCGACAGAGCCAATTCTTTCAAGGATCTCGAAAGGTCCAACGAACCTTGGGTTTAACTTTCCTTTCTTTCCAAATCTTACAACGCCTTTGGAAGGGGAGACCTTTAGGAATACAAAATCCCCTACTTGGAACTCGATATCTCATCTTTTGTTATTAGCATAGCTCTTTTGCCGACTCTGAGCAGCCTTTAGCCTTTTTATGATAACCTGAATCTTTTCATTAGTCTCTTGTACTTTATCACCATGCTAATAACTTTCTATAACCAACTTCCTCCCAACATTTAGGCATTCTGCACTTTCCACCAAACACCTTGAAATGTATATTGCAATCTCCTTCTTCATACCTTTCTACCAATAATGACTTTGAAGATCTCTATACATTTTCGTGCTACCAGGATGCATGGTGTACTTTAAATTGTAACCTTCGTTCAAGATTTGGTTCTTAATATCTAGGTCATTTGGAACACATATTCTATCCCCAAATCTTAATAGGCCATCATCTGAAATTTGAAAATTCAACTTCAATCACTTTTCAACTTCATTCTTCAAGTATATTAAATGTGGATCTCATTGTTGTCCTTCTTTAATTTGTTGAATGAAATCAGTTTGTAAAAAGTGATCATTTTGTATAACAATCTATACTGGTATGATAAGAAGATAGTCAATCCATACCAAGTATAATATCAAAACTCTAACTCTCTAGAGAACTAAATTAGCAAAAAGTTCAAGTTCTCTAATAAAAATCAGACAAGAGGATAAGATTCAAGTTCGTTATCAAAGAATCTCCAATGATCGTATTTACATATAGCACATAATGCAGTGGTCTAGGTTGAATACCCAAGTGATAAGCAAAATATTATGAATCAAATCATAGATGAGACCCATGGTCAAACAAATATTTATATTTTTTCATAAATATAGATAATACCGTCGACCACCGATTCAGAAGCTTTAGAATCATATTCAGTGATAGCATACACTCTAACATGGGCTGATGATTTAGGAGGTAGTGACTCTTTCTTTTTGTTCAATGGGCAATCTTTTGATTCATGATCCAACTTTCCACAAGCTAAATAGACTCTAATCACCCATAAACACAAACTTGTTTCATAATTTAACTCATATCTTACACAGGATTAAGTCTTTTGTGGTGACTTTCATTTTTTTTTAAATCCAAATGTCTTAACCCTTTTGTTATCACTTTCTGATTCATTTCTAATCTTTTTTTTTTTTTGGTAAACTTTTCTTTGCTATTCCTATCCTTGATCTCTAGGTATTCTTTTAATTATCAGAACAATTTTGTACATCAAATATCTTCTCCATTCGTATCATCCATTTTTCTGCCACCAATGGATTAAGTGCACCATGCTTCTGCTACGCCACTCTGATTCAATATCCCCGATCACCCCTTTCATCTCACTTAATTAATTAAAACTAGATGAAGTAGGAGAATCAAATGTCCTCGTCCTCCTAGATTCCTAAAGACATCAAAGAAAATTTCTACCAATCACTATATTTCACTAGGCCTCAATATATTTTGCACATCAACATATCAAATATTTTAGTGATCCTCAAACTATGCTTTGATACCAACTTTGTCACGCCCCCCGAATTATCACATTCAGGAGGTGTGACCCTGTCTGAAATCAATAATATGATAATTAATCATCAATTCAATCCAGGATCCAATCTAACAATTTGAGGATACTTAGAATCATTCAAAATCGATATTCACAATTCATAAACCTGTACGTTACATAAATCATAATCCACTTCACTCAGAGATTCACAAAATCTAAAGGCAACTCAACTAAACATCAACCACAACACAAATCCATAATCATAGAAATATATACAATCATAAAAAGATAATTATTTACCATGAGTTCTTATCCTTATACAACTTAAACGTATCATTCCATAAACATGAGCGGTCCTTTAAACTTTTACAACACATAAGTATCAACATATCCTTAACATTACATCAGCAGTAAAGTATACTATACAACAAAAAAACCTATCATCCAACAAAGATTAGCTAAAAAATCTTCTAGCCTTTCACTGCTTCAACCCAATTCTATCTTTTCAGTGCATAACAAACTACCCTGAAAAACTTATATAGCAACGGGGTGAGCATAAAGAGCTCAGCAAACGACTAACGTATCCATGGCGATAGGAGAAGTTCAAGCAGGCTTAGTATCAAGATAACAAAAGCAGAAATACAAGCGTTTATTTGGAATCATCTCATTAGATATAAAAAAATCACAAAGGGTTACCTCATTCGAAAATAGGCATTAGACATAACAATAGGAGAAAGGAAATTGGAGCATTTCATTGGCAAAAGAAACATTTAGGCATGTATCAAATGGCACATGACGCATTTAGGAGTATATCAAAGGTGTAAGAGTGTTTGGGAGCATAACAATGACATACGAAACACTTCAAAGTATAACAAATGAACCGAATAATAAACACAAGCTTGTATGTCATTTTTGATATAGCATGCATTCTATTTCTTTTTATCCAAAGCATAAATATAAACTCATAAGCAAAGCTTTGGATATCATATCAAAAACATAGAGGGCGCTGTGGGACCACATACATAATGTGATTCATCCATTTCTGGATGACCACCAAGCATAAGTCTCCCACGTTTGGGAGCTCCATCCACCCACGTCTGAGTGAAGTCAATGGGGCCGGCAGAGCAATCGCAGGCTCTAAGCATAACTCTCTTTACCATTTCTGGCAAAGGTTCACAATATCCCACAAGACACCAGAGTACAAAAGGGTAGTATGAACAATAATATTGGCACATATTAGAAGCACATGTGGAACAACGGAGATATTCATGTGCCTTTATCAAACAAGGAAATGCAAACAAAGCATTACATAATAAATTTCAGACATATAACAATTTTAGGATGAACAATACAAGAATTTCAAATGACTAATATAAAGCTCAACTGAAGAAGAATTTAGCAGAAATCAAATTTCCAATAGGATAAAAATTGAATAGGCAAAACCTAACAAAGTTTTCAATTTTTGTTAGAATTTGAATAGTACATTTCCTAAATTGTTTGAGTGACCAAGCATGCTCTAATTCACTAAAAATGGGTGTCATTGGAAAGCTGTATCAATCTATTTTTAGATGAACTAAAAACAAGAAGTTACAACAAATAGAGTAAAGGAAGTTTAGAATTGATCATCTCTGTTTTACAAAATTGATAGGATCAATTTAAATAGATGTTTTAGAAGGCAAACATACTTCAAAATTTCTAAATTATATATTAAAAGAAAGATTTGCGAATCTAGTTTCCAAAGAACTAATTTTGCCTAATTTAGAATTTTCACTAGAGAGTTATGAGCAATTTAGTAATAAAAGGTCAGAATTAATCATCTCTATTTTGCAGAATTGATAGAATCAATTTAAATAGATTTTTCAAAAGGCAAACGTACTTCAAAATTTTTAAATTATATGTCAAAGAAAGATATGCGAATCTAGTTTCCAAAGAACCAGTTTTACATAATTCAGAATTTTCACTAGAGAGTTATGAGCAATTTAGTAATAGAAGGTCATATTTGATCATCTCTATTTTGCAGAATTGATAGAATCAATTTAAATAGATGTTTCAGAAGGAAAACATACTTCAAAATTTCCAAATTAGGTGTCAAAAGAAAGATATATGAATCTAGTTTCCAAAGAACTAATTTAACATAATTCAGAAATTTTACCAGAGAGTTAAGAGCAATTTAGTAACAGAAGGTCAGAATTCATAGTATCTGTTTTACCAAATACATGAGGTCTTTTCATTCAATTGTTTGGATAGGCAAATTTACTCCAAATCTTTCAATTTTTTGTCAAATGAAAGCTCTATAAGTCTCCTTTCGTATGAAAGAGGTTTTTCCTCAATCCGAAATTGGTGTAAAATGTTATGGTCACATGAAAGGTCAAAATCTGAAAAATTTCAGATTCAACATTTGATGTATAAACGGCATAGATATCTGACATGCAGCCACAATCTCCCAATTTTCTCAAAATTAAGGTGAAAACAAGGATCAAAATTTATCTCTAGGATGGGTTAGAACACTTACCATAAAAAGTTTTGATTTCCAAATGTGGTGGATTTGATGCAAAGCCTTAAGCTAAGATAAAACTTCTTCTTCTTCAATTCTTTCTCTTTCTCTTCTCCTTCAATTCTTTCTTCTCTTCTCAAGTTACGTTGGCTGCAAAGTTTCCCTCAATTGTGCCTTAAATTACTTAGGTTTGACTCATACTAAAATAGTGAGGTGGCAAGTATGCATAGAGGTTTAGGTGTCATCTTAAGAATAAATGTAAGTGGCTCATCCTTGCTAATGACACATGTCCTCCACTTTATTTTTTTTTATTTTTAGTGTGAATCTTTCACAAATCACCTTCAATTAGTAAGATTCACATTTTGGTCCCTCACAATATTTTTAATATATAAAAAAATATTTAGTGCTAAATAATTATTTTAAAAAAAATCCTCATATTTACAAATAAATCCTTATAAATTTTCAAAAAAAATTATGGATGTTATAGGTGTGAGACTTGTAAGGGTTATCTCCTAAACCCGTGAAAAGAAGAAAGCACTGTAAAAGGTGGTTGGTCTTCACCTATTGAAGGAAGGCCATTAGTGGACGCTAGTAACCTCGATGGAGGAGGAATCCAAAAGTGGATGTAAGTCACAACGACCAAACCACTCTAAATTCTGATTTGCATTTTGTATTGAGCAATTTACCTTTCTTGCATGCTACTTTACCTTCTTACTGCTTTCTCTACGCTCCCATATGCTTTCAAGTTAAAATCTTTATGAAACGATTTTTATCGGAATCGGGTTTAATCGAAACAAAGACTTTTGAAATGGGTAATTTTTCTACTGTACTAATTCATCCCCCCCCCCCCTCTTAGTGCTGCTCTTGATCCTAACAATTGGTATCAGAGCAAGGTCACTCTCATTTGGTTTGAAACCCAAGAGAGAGGGCATTTGCCGGCAACCAAGAGAGTTACTCAATTACACATCTGCCCATGTTCAATGGAACGGATTACATATATTGGAAGACTAGAATGAGAATTTTTTTGATTTCTATGGATTTTGAGCTATAGAACATTGTCGAAAATAAATTTCAAAAGTCTTCTCTTACAATGGACGATTGGAATGAATTGGAGAATAAGACTTCTGCTTTAAATGCCAAGGCTATGAATGCCTTGTTTTGTGCTTTTGATAAAAACAAGTTCAATCGAGTGTCCATTTGTGAAATGGATTTTGATATTTGACAAATACTCGAAGTGACTCACGAAGGTATTGGTAGAGTAAAGGAGTCAAAAATTAATCTTTTAGTCCATACTTATGAGTTGTTTCGAATGAAACCGAGTGAGACCATTGGAGACATGTATACTCGATTTACGGATGTCGTCAATGGTCTAAAAAGACTTAGTAAAAATTTTTCAGATTTCCAACTTGTTAATAAAATCTTATGATTCCTTCCAAAGAGCCGGGATCCTAAAGTAATAGCCATTCAAATGACTCAATACAACATAATAAGTTGTATAGATCGATTTTTTAGGCACCCAACGTCAAATGGGTATCTAAAAATCACTCTTTTTTATAGAAATATTTACCATCACAAGCTAAAAGTAAGAGATGATACCTTAATAGTAGATGCTCAAGGCATATGACCGGAGATCCATCTCAATTCTCTAAGCTCACTAGCCTAGACGAAGGATATGTCACCTTCGGAGACAACAACAAGGGCAAAATTATTGAAAAAGGAACCATAGGTAACAAATCCAACTTTTTTATTGAAGATGTATTATTAGTTGATGGCTTAAAACATAACCTTTTGAGCATTAGTCAATTATGTAATAAAGGATACATCATTAGATTTGAATCCAATGCTTGCATTATTGAAAAATCACACAAAAATATATCTATAATTGCTCTAAAATAAAATAATGTATACACTATCGATATTGATGATCTTTGTAATGAAATGTGTTTTTCAGTTTTGAATGACGATGTTTGGCTTTGGCATAGGAGATTAGGTCGTGCTAGTATGAAACTAATCTCTCAAATCTCATCTAAAGAACTTGTAAGAGGAATTCCTCACATTAAGTTCGTTAAAAATAATGTGTGTGATGCATGTCAATTAGGAAAACAAATAAAATGTAGTTTCAAACTAAAGAACCAAATAAGCACCTCTAGACCATTACAATTGATCCATATGGACTTGTTCGGACCAATTGCTACATCAAGCCTAGGAGATAGTAAATACATCTTTGTCATCATGGATGATTATAGTATATACACTTGGACTTACTTTTTAGTACACAAAAGTGATTGCAAAATATAGCCTTCATAAATATTTTTAGGCTGAAGCCGTAAATACGGCATGGCATGTCATGAATAGGGTTCTAGTAAGACCATTACTCTCCAAAACTCCTCATGAGTTGTGGAATAACAAAAAAACCAAAGTTTCATATTTTAAAGTTTTTGAGTGTAAATATTTTATTTTGAATGAAAAAGATGCCTTAGGAAAGTTTGATGCAAAATCCGATAAAGAAATTTTTCTTAGCTATTCTGCTATTTCTAAAGTATTTCATATTTTTAACAAAATAACTTTGGTTATAGAAGAATCTATTCATGTTTTTAATAAAGTTTTCGGAGTTAAGAAAAATGATTTTGATGATGATCTTAATTTTGATGCTTTGAATTTAAATAAAACCCTTTCTCCATCTAGCAACTTGGATGCATCTTCTTCCGAAACATCCTTACCCAAGGAATGGAAGTATATAGATGCTCATCCTAAGGAGCTAATCATAGGAGACACATCAAAAGGGGTTCAAACTCGTTCTTCTCTTAAGAATTTTTATGTCAAGACCACTTTTCTCTCCCAAATTGAACCTAAATGCATTAATGAGGCCTTAAAAGATTATTCATGGGTTATCGCGATACAAGAAGAGTTGAATCAATTTGAGAGAAATGAGGTGTGGAAGCTTGTTCTAAGGCCAAATAACCATTTAGTTATTGGTACTAAATGAGTCTTTAGAAACAAGCAAAATGAATTTAGTATCGTGGTTAGAAACAAGGCTAGATTGGTGGCCAAGGGTTTCAACCAAGAAGAATGTATCGATTATGAAGAAACATTCGCTCCTGTGGCACGATTAGAAGCTATAAGGATGCTCCTTGCCTATGTTAGTAGTAATAATTTTAAGTTATTTCAAATGGATGTTAAAAGTACTTTTTTTAATGGCTTTATTTTCAAAGAAGTTTATGTTAAACAATCTCCCGGATTTGAGAATGATGATCTCCCTAATTATATGTTTAAATTGACTAAAGCTCTCTATGGATTGAAACAAGCCTAGAGGGCTTGGTATGAGAGACTTAGCTCATTTCTTATCTAAAATAATTTCTCTAAAGGCAAGGTCGATACCACATTATTTATTAAAAATTTTAAAAATAATTTTTTTATTATTTAAATTTATATTGATGATATTATTTTCTGTTCCATGAATGAATCTTTATACGAATTATTTGCAAAGAGTATGATTCTAGAGTTTGAAATGAGTTTGATGGGGGAACTAACCTTCTTTTTAGGTTTACAAATCAAACAACTTAATGATGATATTTTTCTTAGTCAAACAAATTATGCATTAGACTTATTAAAATAGTTTAATATGGATAGGTCAAATGCTATCAATACTCCTATGAGTACCTCTACTACATTAGACATTAACGAAAGTGGAGAAAACTTTGATCAAAAAACTTACAGGGGTACGATAGGTAGTTTACTATACCTCACTGCAACTAGACCGGACATCATGTTTAGCGTAGGACTTTGTACTAGGTTTTATTCTAATCCTAAGATATCTCATCTTAAAGTAGTTAAAAGAATTCTTAGATATCTTAAAGGAACCACTAATCTAGGATTATGGTATCCAAAATCCGAAAACTTCGAATTGATTGCTTATGCTGATGTGGATTTTGTTGGATGTAGATTAGATAGAAAAAGCACATCCGGAACATGTCAATTCTTAGGTCATACACTTGTCTCTTGGTCTTCCAAGAAACTAAACTTGGTTGCACTATCTACAATCGAAGTCGAATGCATAACTGCGAGTGCATGTTATGCACTAGTTGTGTAAATAAAAAATACTTTAGAGGATTATAAGATTCACCTTAAGAATATTCCCATAAAATGTGATAACACAAGTACAATATGTTTAACAAAAAATCTCATTCAACAATCTAGAACTAAACATATTGACATTAGGCATCATTTTATACGAGATCATGTTGATAATCATGATGTAATTTTAGAATTTATTGATACAAAATATCAATTGACCGATATCTTTACAAAACCTTTAAATGAAGAACAATTTGATTTTATAATAAGGGAGTTAAGAATGTTAAGTTGTCCAAATGCATGAATTTGATCTATATATTTTCTAAACTTTCTCGATTCTTTAAAACTCTCATTAAATTATTTCATAAATAAGGCTTTCATGAAATCCGTGTTGAATCTCGGATTTTGATGATATAATCAATTGGTGGGTTAATTGATCTAATCCATATTATTGAGTTAAGTGAGTAGGATTAACTACGATAACCAGAAAACATAAAGCAAGGATACCGGAGTCGAGCTCGATGGACGTTTAAGAGACCGAAGAATCATCGGAGATGCTGCCGGAACCAACCGAGAAGAAATCGGGAACGTGTCAGAAGTTCGCCGAAGAAATCGTCGGAGGCTCGCGGAGATCACCGAGAAGGCTCAGCTACTCGTTAAAGTCATCACAAAGATTGGGAGCTTGCAGGTAGTCCGTCGGAAGAAGTTCGTCGGAAAGCTCGCCAGAACAAGACTCGACGTTCGCGGTTAAAAAAACTTGCTTAGGATGTTTTTTTTGTGTTATGTAGTTCACCTGTAATTAGGATTAGGATTAAGAGATAATCCTATATCCTGGTTAAGGGCCAACTGGGCCCAAAGTCAAATTTTGGTTTGGGCTAAAATTAAGCCAAACCAATGAATCAGAAAGCTAGGCGGTGGCACCGCCTGGCTGGGCGGTGACACCTCCTTGGTTGGGCGGTTGCACCGTCCAGCACCCGAGCGCTGGGCGGTGGCACCGCCTGGCTGGGCGGTGGAACCTCCAGCACAGGGAACCCTAAGAGAATTCAAATTTTGGAGCCCAAAATTTGAATCCTCTTGAGGCCTATAAATACCCCTCAAATCTCAACTGAGGTTACAACTTTTGAGAAGCATTTTGATTGAGAGAAAAGTCTTAGAAAGTCTTAGCAAGTCTTGTTTTCAATTTGCTAGAGAGTTCTACTCCTCCTTTCTTATTGAAAATTTGTAAGAGGTTGAGCTGCTTGTAAACGGTTGTAAGAGGGGTGTTTACCCTTCCATTTCAAGAGACTTGCTAGTGAAAGGTGGGAGCCTCATCGAAGAGGGGCCTCGCAAGTGGAGTAGGTCATTTGACTGAACCACTCTAAAAATCGGCGTAATCTTTGGTTTACTTTTTATTATTGTCATTTACATTACTGCAAATCTTCTTACTGCTTTAGTTCCTTATTACTCTTGCTGCGCAACTTCAAGAATACGCCTTCAAGTTAAATTTCTCAAGTTTCATTCTTAACGTACGAAAGATTTTGATTAAAATCAAAGTTTTAATCCACTGCACTAATTCACCCCTCCCTCTTAGTGCCGCTCCGATCCTAACAAGTGGTATCAGAGCAAGGTTATCTCTCATATTTGGTTTAATACCCAAGAGAGATGGCTTACTCCGGCATGCAAGAGGGCCATTCTATTGCACGACCACCTTTGTTTAATGGGTCGGATTACACATATTGGAAGACTCGCATGAGAATCTTCCTCATTTCTTTGGACTTTGAGCTTTGGTCTATTGTCGAGAATTGATTTCAAAAATCTTCTCTTCCGATGAGCGAATGGGATGAATCGGAGAAGAAGGTTTTTGCTTTAAATGCAAAGGCTATGAATGCCTTGTTTTGTGCACTAGACAAAAACGAATTTAATCGTGTTTCAATGTGTGATTCGGCTTTTGATATTTGGAGAACTCTTGAGGTCACTCATGAAGGCACTAGCCGAGTGAAAGAGTCCAAAATCAACATCCTTGTGCACTCTTACGAACTTTTCCGAATGAAACCAAGTGAGTCCATCGAAGACATGTACACCCGGTTTACGGATGTCATCAATGGACTCAAAGCTCTTGGTAAAGATTTTACTAACTTTGAACTAGTAACTAAAATCTTAAGATCCCTCCCTAAAAGTTGGGATCCAAAAGTTACGGCCATTCAAGAGGCCAAAGACCTTAAAGCATTCCCTCTTGAAGAACTCATTGGGTCTCTAATGACCTACGAAATGACATGTCAAGCTCATGACGAGCTCGAGAACCCCCTTCCAAAGAACAGGAAGGATATGGCACTCAAATCACAAGAAGACCACTTGAAAGGAACATCAAGTGATGAGGACAGTGACAATGACATTGCACTTTTGACTCAAAAATTTAAAAAATATTTAAGAAAGAACAGATTTAAAAATAATACAAAAAATAAATTTGAACAAAAGGACCAAGTGATTTGCTATGAATGCAAAAAACCGGGACACTATAAGAACGATTGTCCTCAAGCCAAAAAGAGAACATCAAAGAAGAAGGCATTCAAGGCAACGTGGGATGATTCAAGCGCATCCGAAGAAGAGGAGTCCAACACCGAGCAAGTTGCTCATTACGCGTTAATGGCGTTAGGAGAAGAGGTATGTGATTTATTTAATGAAGACTTATCTTTTGAAGAACTATCTATCGCTTTTCATGAATTATTTGATGAATGTAGAACTGTTAGCAAGAAGTTAAGTATCTTAAAGAAAGAGCATGCTTTGCTACAAGATAAGTTTGATAGTCTTCAAACTCCTCCATGCTCTAAGTGTGAGCACTTAGAAGCAATAAAAAATGAAAATTTGCTTCTTAAGGAAACCTTAAACAAGTTTAAGGTTGGTAGCAAAGGATTAGATATGATCCTTGCACACAAGGGTCACATCGCAAATAGAAATGGAATTGGATTTGTAAAAGGATTACATCAAAATCCTACCACTTTCATAAAAGGACCTACATTACATGTTTCCTCTTATATAAAATGTAACTTTTGTTGCAAATCCGGACATATTGCCTACAAATGCCCATTTAGGAAAATTAGTTCATAAAAATTAATATGGGTTCCTAAAGGAACTATAAAGAATTCAATCATAAATAACAAAGTTAGTGGGTCAATTTTTGAGGCACCCAAAATCAAATGGGTACCTAAAAATCATCCTCTTTTGTAGACAAACCCACAAGCTAGGAGCAAGAGATGGTATCTCGATAGTGGATGCTCAAGACATATGACTGGAGATCCATCTCATTTCTCTATGCTCACTAGCAAAGAAGAAGGGTACGTTACCTTCGGAGACAACAACAAGGGCAAAATCATTGGCAAGGGAATTATTGGTAACAAATTTAATTTTTCCATTGATGATGTCTTACTAGTTGATGGATTGAAACATAATCTCTTGAGTATTAGTCAACTATGCGATAAAGGTTACATCGTTAGATTTGAATCAAATATGTGCATTATTGAAAAACCAAATCATAACATGACTATGATTGCTTTAAAACAAAATAATGTCTATACCATCAATCTTGATGAACTAAGTAATGAAATGTGCTTCTCCACCGTAAATGATGATGCTTGGCTTTGGCATAGGAGATTAGGCCATGCAAGCATGAAAACAATATCTAAGATCTCATCTCAAGAATTAGTACGAGGAATTCCAAATATAAACTTTATTAAGGACAAAGTATGCGATGCATGTCAACTAGGCAAACAAATAAAAACAAGCTTCAAACCAAAAAATCAAATTAGCACTACTAGACCATTACAATTGATCCATTTGGACTTATTTGGACCAATTGATACAACAAGTCTAGGTGGAAGCAAATATGCTTTTGTGATTGTGGATGACTACTCTAGATACACTTGGACCTATTTCTTAGCTCACAAAAGTGATTGCTTCAAGTGTTTCTCTAAATTTTGTAAACTCACTCAAAACGAAAAAGGCTTCATGATTTCATCAATTCGGAGTGATCACGGTGGTGAATTCCAAAACCGTGACTTTCAAAATTTTTGCGAAAGTAATGGGTACAATCACAACTTCTCAACTCCAAGAAATCCTCAACAAAATGGAGTAGTTGAAAGGAAAAATAGAAACCTACAAGAAATGGCAAGAACTATGTTGAATGAACATAGTTTACCTAAGTACTTTTGGGCCGAAGCCGTAAATACGGCTTGCTACATCATGAATAGAGTCCTAATAAGATCATCCTTATCCAAAACTCCCTATGAATTATGGAATAACAAAAAACCAAACATCTCCTATTTTAAAGTTTTTGGTTGTAAATGCTTTATTTTAAATGAAAGGGATACTTTAGGAAAATTTGATGCTAAATCCGATGAAAGCATCTTTCTTGGTTACTCTTCCGTTTCTAAAGCTTTTCGGGTTTTTAATAAAAGAACTTTAGTAATTGAAGAGTCTATTCATGTAGTTTTTAATGAAATTTCTGATTTAAAGAAAAATGATTTTGATGATGATCTTGGTTTTGATAATTTGAATTTAAATAAACCCTCTCCTTAAAATAGCCATTTGAATGCATCTTCTTCCGAAATTTCTTTATCAAAAGAATGGAAGTATGTAGATACTCATCCAAAAGAGCAAATTATAGGAGATACATCAAAAGGGGTTCAAACTCGTTCTTCTTTCAAAAATTTCTGTGCTAACGCCGCTTTCCTTTCTCAAATTGAACCTAAATGCATTGACGAAGCCTTAAAAGATGATTTTTGGATCATTGCAATGCAAGAAGAATTGAACCAATTTGAGAGGAATGAGGTATAGAAGCTTGTTCCTAGACCAAGTGACCACTTAGTCATAGGTACTAAGTGGGTCTTTAGAAATAAGCAAGACGAAAATGGTATCGTGGTTAGAAACAAGGCTAGATTAGTGGCCAAAGGTTTCAACCAAGAAGAAGGTATCGATTACGAAGAAACCTTCGCTCCCGTGGCTCGATTAGAAGCCATAAGGATGCTCCTTGCCTATGCTAGTAGTAATAATTTTAAACTATTTCAAATGGATGTTAAAAGTGCTTTCTTGAATGGTTTTATTTCCGAAGAAGTATTTGTCGAACAACCTCCCGGATTTGAAAATTCTCTTCTTCCTAATCATGTATTCAAATTGACTAAAGCTCTCTATGGCTTAAAACAAGCTCCTAGAGCTTGGTATGAAAGGCTTAGTTCCTTTCTTATTTTAAATAATTTTACCAAATGCAAGGTTGATACTACATTGTTTATTAAACATTTTGAAAATAATTTTCTTATTGTGCAAATTTATGTTGACGATATTGTGTTTGGCTCTTCGGATGAATCACTATGTGAATCATTTGCCAAATGTATGAGTCTTGAATTTGAAATGAGTTTAATGGGTGAATTAACTTTCTTTTTGGGATTACAAATCAAACAACTTAGTGATGGTATATTTCTTAACCAATCCAAATATACATTAGAATTGTTAAAACGATTTAACATGGATAATTCAAAAGCAATAAACACCCCTATGAGTACTGCGACTAAGTTAGATATGGATGAAAATGGTGAAAGTTTCGATCAAAAAACATATAGGGGAATGATAGGTAGTCTACTCTACCTCACTGCGACTAGACCGGATATTATGTTTAGTGTAGGACTTTACGCTAGGTTTCAATCTAATCCTAAATTATCTCATCTTAAGAGTGTTAAAAGAATATTTAGATATCTTAAAGGAACTCCAAATTTAGGATTGTGGTATCCAAAATCTGAAAAATTCGATCTAATAGCTTATGCATATGCCGATTTTGGCGGATGCAGGATAGATAGAAAAAGTACATCCGGAACATGCCAATTTTTAGGACATGCACTTGTTTCTTGGACTTCCAAGAAACAAAATTCAATCGCACTATCTACGGCGGAAGCCGAATACATTGCTGCAAGTGCATGTTGTGCACAAGTAATTTGGATGAAAAATACATTAGAAGACTATGGAATTCACCTTGAAAATATTCCCATAAAATGCGATAATACTAGTGCCATATGCCTTACCAAAAATCCAATTCAGCACTCTAGAACTAAGCACATCGACGTTAGGCATCATTTCATACGCAATCATGTTCTTAACAATGATGTTGTTCTAGAATTCATTGACACAAAGCATCAATTAGCAGATATATTTACAAAAGCCTTGAATGAAGACCAATTTGAATTCATACGAAGGGAATTAGGCATGCTAAATTGTCCCTAAAATGAACTTCACAAAAAGGACTCGTTCTTTTCCCTTCGTTTATGAATTTGAATTCTTCCTTCTTCTTCAATTCAAAATGATCCATTAAAGTACAAATTATGATCTTGAGGGAAGAAGCTAAATAAAAGGAAGGAAGAAAATTTTTTTTTTTTTCTTTCTTTCTTTCCTCCGCGTGATGCCAGCGGTGGCACCGCCAAATCCGGCAGTTGCACCGACTGGCGCTCGGGTGCCAGGCGGTGACACCGACCAGTTTGGCGGTGACACCGACCGAGTCACCCTTTTAACCCGAGGGGTTAGGGCCGGCGGTGACACCGCCCCCAACCCGAAGAAAGACCTCTCAAAACCCTCTCCCATTCCCTCTAACCCTCATTCTAATTCTTAGAAACATTGGAGAAGGATTCTTGGTGGTCCAAGCTTTCCATCTCTCAACATAATCTCCACGAGGAAACACTTGAAATCCCTCTTTTCTTTTCTCTTTCTCTTGCTTATTTTTCACAATTTCATCATCATGTTGTCTAGAAAATGGCTCCTAAGAGATCAAAAGGAATAAGGATTGAAGGAGATTCATATAACCATGACCTTTTTAGATCAAAAGAGGTAGCCCTTAGCTTTCCAAAATTTGAAACACGATGTGTCCATAAGGGAAAATACGTTGATTTGGATGAACTAGAGGACTTAGAACCCATTAGGTGGTTTGCACACCTAGAAGCTCTACCTCTACTACAAATAGATGAACCAATCTATCCACGGTTAGTGAGATTGTTCTATGCCAACCTATATGAAGACAATGATAGCCTAAGCACTTACATTCTAGGAACACCCATTAGAATATTTGACAGCACCATTTGTGAGCTAATTGGCATAACTGAAAAAGATAGGGGATGCTATTTTAAAGGTAAATGGGACGTCAAAAAAATAGGAGCAACCTATTCCGAAGCCGTGAAAATAATTTTTACAAATCCAAACCTTGACTTCCTACCCAAGAGTTGTGAACACTTAATGCCTTTCAACTCTAAAATTCTTCATCACATTATCACAAGCATCATATTCCCCAAACAATTTCATCTTGACGAAGTAAGTCAAATAGAGATAGGAACCATGTATTGGATTATGACCGGTCAGCATAATTGTTTTGGGTACTTGATTCGCCAACACATGCAGGAAATTATGACTAAAGATACTATATTGCCATATGGGAGGTTAATCACTAGAATTCTTCATGCCTATGACATTTGCATTCCACCCGATGAAGAATCTATTCAAAATGATCGATATAACATAATAAACAAAAACCTGCTGAAAAAACTTAGGTGCACTTTTAGCAATGACATATGGGTTAGGCAGTCTAGAAGGACGGATCCAATTCCTACACCAATAGAACAACCCGAAACACTAATTCTTATGGGAAATGAATCTCCTCCTCCTAGTCCCTTTGGTGCAGCACCTTCAGCTCCTGTTTCCTCCACTGAAGATATCATTATGGCGGAGCTATCTCAGATCAAATCACAGCAAGAACAAATTCAGAATCAACAAGTTGAAATTTTGAAGACACTACGACAGATGAATGAAAAAATAGATATCATGTATCAGCACTGTGGATTACCTCCTAAGGATTAAATTGATGTATCTTTTTATTCTGTTCTGTTTGCTTTTAAAAACAAGTTCATGTTTGTCATCGATTGTACGATAACTGATCTTTCCTTTAGATAACTACTGTCTTAATCTGCATAGATGATGATGTCTTTTGGATATATTATTTCTGGCAAATTTGAATGATGAACTTTGATAAATGCTAAACCTTTTTCTATGATCATCAATTAGCTGGCTTGTCCCTTTTTGTTGATGACAAAGGGGGAGAAGTGATGACTTACACCAGAACGATAGCATGACTAATATGAATTACAAAAACTTGTGTGATATGAATGTCTTATATGACTTGCAAATCCTTGAAAATATCACAAGATTGATATCATGAAATTTATATTGAAAATGTTTATCTTCTGTGTGATATGAATGTCTTATATGACTTGCAAATCCTTGAAAATATCACAAGATTGATATCATGAAATTTATATTGAAAATCTTTATCTTCTGTCGTAGCAAAATTCGTCCCGTATCATTTAACTTATGATTTTCATCGAAGTTTCGTACTTACTATTGTTTAATGAGGATAACGATAAAGTTCTACAATTAGAACTTATCGGGTTATGCTTGAATCCAATGGGATGGAATTCAAGTGTTTTTTATCTTCTCATAATATGGCATATAGATAGGGGGAGTTATGTTTAACTCCGTCATCAATTGATTGTCATCATCAAAAAGGGGGAGATTGTTGAATCTCGGATTTTGATGATATAATCAATTGGTGGGTTAATTGATCTAATCCATATTATTGAGTTAAGTGTGCAGGATTAACTACGATAACCAGAAAACATAAAGCAAGGATACCGGAGTCGAGCTCGATGGACGTTTAAGAGACCGAAGAATCATCGGAGATGCTGCCGGAACCAACCGAGAAGAAATCGGGAACGTGTCAGAAGTTCGCCGAAGAAATCGTCGGAGGCTCGCGGAGATCACCGAGAAGGCTCGGCTACTCGTTAAAGTCATCACAAAGATTGGGAGCTTGCAGGGAGTCCGTCGGAAGAAGTTCGTCGGAAAGCTCGCCGGAACAAGACTCGCCGTTCGCGGTTAAAAAAACTTGCTTAGGATGTTTTTTTTGTGTTATGTAGTTCACCTGTAATTAGGATTAGGATTAAGAGATAATCCTATATCCTGGTTAGGGGCCAATTGGGCCCAAAGTCAAATTTTGGTTTGGGCTAAAATTAAGCCAAACCAATGAATCGGAAAGCCAGGCGGTGGCACCGCCTGGCTGGGCGGTGACACCTCCTTGGCTGGGCGGTTGCACCGTCCAGCACCCGAGCGCTAGGCGGTGGCACCGCCTGGTTGGGCGGTGGAACCTCCAGCACAGGGAACCCTAAGAGAATTCAAATTTTGGAGCCCAAAATTTGAATCCTCTTGAGGCCTATAAATACCCCTCAAATCTCAACTGAGGTTACAACTTTTGAGAAGCATTTTGATTGAGAGAAAAGTCTTAGAAAGTCTTAGCAAGTCTTGTTTTCAATTTGCTAGAGAGTTCTCCTCCTCCTTTCTTATTGAAAATTTGTAAGAGGTTGAGCTGCTTGTAAAAGGTTGTAAGAGGGGTGTTTACCCTTCCATTTCAAGAGACTTGCTAGTGGAAGGTGGGAGCCTCATCGAAGAGGGGCCTCGCAAGTGGAGTAGGTCATTTGACTGAACCACTCTAAAAATCGGCGTAATCTCTGGTTTGCTTTTTATTATTGTCATTTACATTACTGCAAATCTTCTTACTGCTTTAGTTCCTTATTACTCTTGCTGCACAACTTTAAGAATACGCCTTCAAGTTAAATTTCTCAAGTTTCGTTCTTAACGTACGAAAGATTTTGATTAAAATCGAAGTTTTAATCCGCTGCACTAATTCACCCCCCCCCCCCCCTCTTAGTGCCGCTCCGATCCTAACAATCCGAAATATGAATCTACTAAGTATCAAATATTTAATGAGAAATAGATTTGATTTATGAAGGTTTATTCATGGAATTTCTCTTTCATATGATGCTTCTTTCACATAAATTCTTCCTTACTCTTCTCATGAAAGAAGAATTTTTATGAATTTTTAAGTATGAGATGATCACTTGCAAGAATGAGAATTTGATTTCACATAAATATTTTATTTCTTTTTCATGAATCCCTTCTTTTTGTCAAAATTGAAGCATGATTTAATGAAACTTATTTACTATTTTTGACTTAGTTTAAATCATTTCACAAATTTGGTTCTTAATGGTTTCCCTCCTTACTTTCCTTCCTCTTCTTCATACAAAGTTTTTGATGATAAAATGGGAGAAGTTCATAGAATCTATCACTTTAATGTTGATAAATTTTGATGTTGAGAATTTATGAATGTTACCATGCAACAATGCAATATCGATTGGATAAATTAGTTTGATACTTGAATTTTTTTTTTTACCACACTTGCATTGTTAAATTGTTCTCCTTTTTGTTGATGACAAAAGGGAGAAATAATACCAAAATATGGTAAATTGATGACAAATTGGCATTATAGATGTATGCAAAGTATCTTATTGTAAATGCTTATCATAAACACTTGTATACTTTGTGGTATGCTTGAAATATAATTGGAATCGTTATATACATTGTAACACATCGCAAATTCTTGAAACATATCAAAATGTACTTCATACACATTGTAGATAAATGTCTTTTATTATGATAAGATATCTTGAGCTTAGCTTGCTAATTTATAATTGATATCTTGCCATGGAATGATGGATTGTTATCTTTGTCATCTTGATATGTTTCATATTTGAAATACGTATCATACTTGAAAGTGATGATTGTCTATCATTAGACTTGAAAATGGATGTCATGCCTCGACATCATTTTTATTGATAAATACGTGGCATCGTATTTTTAGAATGTTAAATCATGATAGGAATCATGATGTGCATATTTATAAGTTTAAATGAACTTAACTTATCAGTTTGATACTTGAATTCAAAGGCCTTGAATTCAAGAATATCTTTTCTCAAAGTATGGCATATAGATAGGAGGAGTTAAGGATAACTCCGTCATCAATTGATTGTCATCATAAAAAAATGGGAGATTGTTGAATCTCAGATTTTGATGATGAAATCAATTGTAAATTGTTTGATCTAATCTATATATTGAGAAAAATGTGCAGGATAAACTATGATAGCAGTAAGATACAAAGCAAGTGTTGTGCCAGAGTCAAGATCGAGATCTCATTGGGAGTTCAAGAGTTCATTGGAGGTTTAGACGTTCATCGAAAGTTCTGCCAGAATCAACCGAGAAGTCAAGGAGCTTGTCAAAGAAGCTCATTAGAACTCGCCAAGAAGATCATCATAAAGTTTAGGAGCTTGCCGATGTTAGGATCGGAGCGGCACTAAGAGGGGGGGTGAATTAGTGCAGCGGTAAAGTGTGATCAATTTTTTACGATTTAAACACTTTCCAAAACTTCGTACGATAAAAGTAATGTTTTCGTTTGAAACCGTTTCGATTGCGTTTTAACTTGAATAGATAAGTAAGACGGAGACAAAGAAGTAGAGCATAAAAGTGCAAATGGTTTGCAGTAATGTAATTGACAATAAGTAAATGCAAACCAGAAATCACGTCGATTTTACAGTGGTTCGGTCAAATGACCTACATCCACTTGTGAGGCCCCTCTTCGATGAGGCTCCCACCTTCCACTAGCAAATCTCTTGAAATGGAAGGGCAAATACCCCTCTTACAACCTTTTACAAGCGGTTCACTCTCTTACAGATTTTTAGCAAGAAAAAAGGAGGTGAACACTAGCAAATTGAAAACAAGACTAGCAAAGACTTTTCTAAGACCTTTCTCTCAAACAATTGCTGCTCAAAAAGTTGTATTCTCAGCTGAGACTTGAGGGGTATTTATAGGCCTCAAGAGGATTCAAATTTGGGCTCCAAAAATTTGAATTCTCTTATGTTCCCGATGCTGGCGGTGCCACCGCCCAGCCAAGCGGTGCCACCGCCCAGCGCTCGGGTGCTGGACGGTGCAACCGCCCAGCCCAGGAGGTGTCACCGCCCAGCTCTCGGGTGCTGGGCGGTGCCACCGCCTAGGCCAATTCAGCTCACTGGTTGGGCTCCAAACTTGGCCCAAACCAGTCCGAACTCGGGCCCAATTGGCCCCTACTTGGGTTATAGGATTAACACCTAATCCTAACCTTAATTAACATGCTAACTACGATTTTAAAGATATTTTCTAAGCTATTACAAAGTTCGTAAGTCAAGACTTCTTCCGGCGAGCTTCCGGCGAACTTTCGACGGTCTTCCGATAAACTCTCGGAAACCATTCTACGGACTCCCGGCAAGCTCCTAGACTTCACGATTTGATCTTGGCGAGTTCCAACGAGCTTCTTCGGTAAGCTCCGCGAACTTCCAACGAACCTTCCGGCGAGCTTCCGAAAAACCCTTCGGCAAGCTCCCTACTCATTCTCGGCTAGTTCCGGCAGCATTCCCGACGAACCTTCGGACTTCCGTCGAACTCTCAAACTCGCAATGAATCCTTCGTACTTGACTCCGACACTTTGTTTTGCTTTATGTCTTCGTTGTTATCGTAGTTAATCCTGCACACACAAGCAAAAACTCTACTCCGATCTAGACAATTATTATAAAGCGAATTGACATTCTGTTGCCCGGCACATCATTGGTTGGCGCTTCGTCCGATTCTTCGGTGCATCGTCCTCTCTTGCGGCTTGTTGCCTAATCAGCGGTTGACCTCCGCAATGCCGATATCCTTGGCGCAATTCCGCTCTTGGCCTAATGCCCGACGTCCGAAGCCTTCTGCCATCCAATATCCTAACGTGATCTCCTCCGGCGTAACGTCAATTCCTCCTGCCTTAATTGTCTAATCCTGATCGAGTAGACCTGCATCACTCAAAATACAGTTAAACATAAACATAATTATCAATTGGTTTCATCATCAAAATATGAGATTCAACAATCTCCCCCTTTTTGATGATGACAACCAATTGATGACGGAGTTAAACTTGACTCCCGGAGTTTAAACAAACTCCCCCTATCAATATGCCATATTGATAGAACCTTGAATTCAAACTGAATTCAAGTCATTGCAATATTCATCATGAATACTTGCAACACGTCATTATGAACTCATGCATAGACTTATGCATATCATGTCATCAACATACTTCTCCCCCTTTGTCATCAACAAAAAGGAGAAGTACAACTATTCTTTGTGTTTGTAATATAAGTTTATCATTATGCAGTTTTGAAGCTAGAAAATTTAGCAAGTAATGCATCATGCTTAGGACATTCAAGCTATCAAGTTTTAGATATGCAAGTTTTACAGCATACAAGATAGCACTTTTGATAATGTTCAAGATAGCAAGTTCTATATCATGCAAGCTAGCAATATTGAGATGTTCAAGAAAGCAACTCTTGCTTCTTGAAATATGCAAATTTGTCAAGTTTTGCTAGATGTGCAAGTTAGCATTTTTGCCTCTTAAGATAGGCAAGATAGCACATTTGCTTCTTTTGAGATAGCAACTTTTTGCTTCTCTTTAGACTACAAGCTAGCAATTTTTACGATATGTAAGTTTCACAATATACAAGCTAGCAAAAATTGCCAAACTAGCAAGAGATAATATTTTACATGAGGCAAGCAAACAATTTGGCAAATGTTACATTTGCATCTTCTCTTTTGAGAAGTGTAATTTTTTGCTTTCATCTTGAATTGTGCAAGCTAGTTAGTTTGCCTCTTTGCATTATGTCCACGCTAGAAATTCTTGCTCCCCCTTTGTCATTGTCAAAAAGAAGGGAAGACCCTTATATCAATTTTCATATTATGACAAAGATAAGTATCATTCTTATTTGTGCATCATTATATATTCAAATTAAAACATACACAATTTCAATAACCTTATTTTTCATGCACGATGCCGAAAAATAAATCAATCATCATTAATAAGCATATCATACATGATTCTCAAACATTAAAATTTTTAAGCATTTATCAACACGTTGATCATGATACCAAACATTCATCATTTAAAGCATTCATGATACACATCATATGCAATAAATACATCATGTACATCATCATCATAAGTATTGCATACATCATTTTAACTTTATGAATATTTCATCATTGCATGCATTTTACCAAAACATTTCAAGCCATGCAAGCCATAAATACAAAGAAATCATGTCATGAAGGATAAAATCATTTGAATACCAAAAGACATGATTCATATAGTAAATATCTTCTTTAAATAAAATATCAAGAAAAATCATAGGAATACAAAGAAGAGATCTTGTTTTAAAAGAAAAATCAAGTAATAACTCCAAGAACTCACAAGGAAAAATCATGATTCATTTAGAAAATCTCCTCTCAAGAGAATATCAAGTAAAATCGTAGAAGATCGATTAATGAGAAATTTTGATTTATAATAAAATCTCATGTATCGAATGTCAAGAAATCAAAATGATGATTTATATAAAAAAAATATCACAAGTTATATTCAAGAGAAAAATCATCATTCATTTTCAACTTATTCAATTTGTCACATCAATATTTCTTAGATATGCATGATACCAAAACATGGTTTTAAATCTTTAACATATAACATGCATAAATTGAAAGAAGGGAAGAATTCAAACATACAAAGATTTCAACCATCTCATAAACAAATGTAAGACCAAGTCATGAATCCAAAATTCCATGAATCAAAATGATCATCAAAGGTAATCTCATGTTATTCCAAGAAATCAATATCATGATTTTGATAAAACTCATTTCAAATTTAAATCATCAAAATCATCAAAATATCAACATTACTTTCAAGAGATTCAAAATGGTATACATAGATTTATCATAATAAACATCAAGATCAATAGGATAGAGAAAAATAATTTTTCAAGGAAAAAATATTTTCCTCTTTTTAGTTGTTTCAATTCATATGATTTTATTTCACTTATACCAAATAAAAACATGTATAATATTTAAAACCGAAAGTGTAAGATTTATTACAACAAAGATTAATAAGGCACTTTCATTATGGTAAAAATCAATAATCCATAAATCACAAGATTCATATGCATAATTTTGAAATTTATTAAGCATGATCATTATGCATGACACTAAAACATGGTTTCAAAATGTTTAATATTTTCATTACATCATTATGCAATGGTTTCATTGAACATAATTTTGAATGATTCTTATAGATAACTAAAACTTCTTTAGTTTTAATTTATGTGATTGACTTTATATTAGCATGCTCAAGTTTTGTTCTTATGTCAAAAACATACATCATGTTTGAAAACCAAAGACAAGGTTTAAAAAAAAATATCATCAAGCCTTCCATATAAGAACCATGCATCATCATTGAAAGTTAATATGGAAATCATCAAAATACACATTCTTGCTTCTCAAGCACATATATATGATTATTTAAATCTAACATTTTATTCTATTAACATAGAACATACAATTTTCAAGAAAAATAATTATTCAAAAGAAAAGAGAAAATGCATCATGGAAAACATCAAGTAATTTCAAAATAATTCAAGAGAGTTGAGTTACTTACCTTGTAGTCGAAGTCCGTCAAAGCCCAATTCTCCGTTTCACCTTTGGAAGTTCTTGATTCATCCTTGGTTGCCTTCCTCTTCTTTGGCCTCTCCCTCCGTTCAAGTTCATTGTTTATTTTAGATTTTTGTTTAATAAACTTATTAAGATTTAGTGTTCGAAGTTCAAGTTCATCATTGTCCTCATCACTTGAGTCATTGCTCAAGTGGTATCCATTTCTCCGGAGTTCCAAATCCTTCCTGTTCTTTGGAAGGTGATTTTGTTCATCATGTGCATTGTGCACCATTTCATATGTCATCAACAAACCATTTAGTTCTTCAAGTGGAAAAATATTTAAATCTTTTGTTTCTTGTATTGCGGTTATTTTAGAATCCCACCTTTTTGGAAGGGATCTTAAGATCTTGCTTACGAGATCAAAATTCGAAAAAGATTTACCAAGAACTCTTAGATTATTGACGACATCCGTGAAACGGGTGTACATGTCGCCTATAGTCTCGCTTGGTTGCATTTGAAAAAGCTCAAAATCATGCAATAAAATGTTAACTTTCGAGTCTTTGACTCTACTAGTTCCCTCATGCGTGATTTCAAGTGTTCGCCAAATATCAAAAGCCGTTTCGCACGTTGAAATTTGATTGAACTCAGTTTTGTCCAAAGCGCAAAATAAGGCATTCATAGCCTTTGCGTTTAAAGAAAACATCTTCTTCTCCAAATCATTCCAATGGTTCATTGGGAGAGAAGATATTTCAAATCCATTTTCGACAATGTGCCAAAAATTTAAATCCATAGAAATCAAGAAAACTCTCATTCAAGTTTTCCAATAAGTGTAGTCCAATCCATTAAACAACGGTGGACGAAAAACCGATAAGCCCTCTTGAAAGCCATAAAGAGTCATTTCTCTCGATTGTAAATCCGAAATGAGAAATACCAGGCTCTGATACCAATTGTTAGGATCGGAGCGGCACTAAGAGGGGGGGGTGAATTAGTGCAGCGGTAAAGTGTGATCAACTTTTTACGATTTAAACACTTTCGAAAACTTCGTACGATAAAAGTAACGTTTTCGTTTGAAACCGTTTCGATTGCGTTTTAACTTGAATAGATAAGTAAAACGGAGACAAAGAAGTAGAGCATTAAAGTGCAAATGGTTTGCAGTAATGTAATTGACAATAAGTAAATGCAAACCAGAAATCACGCTGATTTTACAGTAGTTCGGTCAAATGACCTACATCCACTTGTGAGGCCCCTCTTCGATGAGGCTCCCACCTTCCACTAGCAAATCTCTTGAAATGGAAGGGCAAATACTCCTTTTACAACCTTTTACAAGCGGTTCACTCTCTTACAGATTTTTAGCAAGAAAGGAGGTGAACACTAGCAAATTGAAAACAAGACTAGCAAAGACTTTTCTAAGACCTTTCTCTCAAACAATTGCTGCTCAAAATGTTGTATCCTCAGTTGAGACTTGAGGGGTATTCATAGGCCTCAAGAGGATTCAAATTTGGGCTCCAAAAATTTGAATTCTCTTATGTTCCCGATGCTGGCGGTGCCACCGCCCAGCCAAGCGGTGCCACCGCCCAGCGCTCGGGTGCTGGACGGTGCAACCGCCCAGCCCAGGAGGTGTCACCGCCCAGCTCTCGGGTGCTAGGCGGTGCCATCGCCTAGGCCAATTCAGCTCACTGGTTGGGCTCCAAACTTGGCCCAAACCAGTCCGAACTCGGGCCCAATTGGCCCCTACTTGGGTTATAGGATTAACACCTAATCCTAACCTTAATTAACATGCTAACTACGATTTTAAAGACATTTTCTAAGCTATTACAAAGTTCGTAAGTCAAGACTTCTTCCGGCGAGCTTCCGGCGAACTTTCGACGGTCTTCCGATAAACTCTCGGAAACCATTCTGCGGACTCCCGGCAAGCTCCTAGACTTCACGATTTGATCTTGGCGAGTTCCAACGAGCTTCTTCGGTAAGCTCCGATCTTTCTCGGTGAGCTCCGCGAACTTCCAACGAACCTTCCGGCGAGCTTCCGAAAAACCCTTCGGCAAGCTCCCTACTCATTCTCGGCTAGTTCCGGCAGCATTCCCGACGAACCTTCGGACTTCCGTCGAACTCTCGAACTCGCAATGAATCCTTCGTGCTTGACTCCGACACTTTGTTTTGCTTTATGTCTTCATTGTTATCGTAGTTAATCCTGCACACACAAGCAAAAACTCTACTCCGATCTAGACAATTATTATAAAGCGAATTGACATTCTGTTGCCCGGCACGTCATTGGTTGGCGCTTCGTCCGATTCTTCGGCGCATCGTCCTCTCTTGCGGCTTATTGCCCAATTAGCGGTTGACCTCCGCAATGCCGATATCCTTGGCGCAATTCCGCTCTTGGCCTTATGCCCGACGTCCGAAGCCTTCTGCCATCCAATATCCTAACGTGATCTCCTCCGGCGTAACGTCAATTCCTCCTGCCTTAATTATCTAATCCTGATTGAGTAGACCTGCATCACTCAAAATACAGTTAAACATAAACATAATTATCAATTGGTTTCATCATCAAAATATGAGATTCAACAGCCGAGAGTCCACTAGAACATTGCCGACAGTTCGTCGGAAGTTCGCTGGAAGATTGTCGGAAGCTCGCTGGAAGATCAATTGACATACCAGAACATGAATGCTTTATCAATTGTCTTAATTATTGTAGTTAGTCCATAAATTAAGTTAGGATTGGGAGGTAATCCCACTAACTTAGTTAGGGACCAACTGAGCCCTTAATAGGGCTGAATTGGGCCTGATTAAACAGCCCATTCAGCACTTGAAATAATGGCCGACGGTGGCATCGCTTGGGAGACCTAGTCTCCCAGATGGTCTGGGCAGTGGTACCGTGGCAATTAATGCTACCAGCGGTAGTACCACCCCTGTTAGGCTGTGGTACCACCAAAGCTCGGTCTCTGAGCTCTAACAAGCGATCGTACCTCCCAATGTCAGTAGCAAGCGGTAGTATCACCTAATAATAGCGGTGGTATCGCTAGTACCCAAAAAATCAGGATGAGACCATTTTTGGCTCCAATTTTGAAGCCATTGGGGCCCATAAATATCCCACCCTTTTCTACATGAAAGGGCACGAAAGTATTGGGATAATCTTGAGTCTTTGAAGTGTTAAAGTGTTGTAAAAGTACTAGAGTACTCCTCCCTTTCTAAGTGTTGAGATTATTCAAAAGAGGTATAAGAGTTGTAAGGGTTATATCCTAAACCCGTGAAAAGGAGAAAGCGCTATAAAAGGTGGTTGGTCTTCTCCTATTGAAGGAAGGCCATTAGTTGACGCCGGTGACCTCGACGGAGGAGGAATCCAAAAGTGGATGTAGGTCACATCGATCGAACCACTCTAAATTCTGGTTTGTAGTTCATCTTGAGCAATTTACCTTTCTTCCAAGCTACTTTACCTTCTTACTGCTTTCTCTACGCTCCCATATGCTTTCAAGTTAAAATCTTTATGAAACGATTTTCATCGGAATCGGGTTTAATCGAAACGAAGACATATGAAACAAGTAATTTTTCCGCTACACTAATTCACCCCCCTTCTTAGTGCTGCTCTTAATCCTAACACTTAGCACACAAGTTTCGATATTACGTAGGTCCGATAGAGTATCTCATCCTCTTGAGAGATATATGATATATATTAGAGGAGGGGATATTGAGGATATTGATCCTTAGACCTACGAGGAGGCTATTACGAGTATAGACTCCGGAAAGTGGCAAGAAGCTATGAATTTTGAGATGGATTCCATGTACTCCAATACGGTTTGGAACCTAGTTGATACATCCGAGAGTATTGTACCCATCGATTGCAAGTGGATTTTCAATAATAAGATCAGAGTAGATGGAAAGGTAGAGACCTATAGAGCAAGGCAAGTGGCTAAGGGGTACCGTTAAAGACAATGTGTTGACTATGATGAAACCTTCTCACCCGTAGCCATGCTAAAATATACTTGAATTCTGTTGGCTATTGTAGTATACTATGATTATAAGATTTGGCAAATGGACGTAAAAATCACATTCCTCAATGGCAACCTCGAGGAGGAGATGTATATGATATAGCTTGAGGGATTCATGTCCAAGGACTGCCCAAATAAAATGTGTAAGTTGCTTAGGTCCATTTATGGACTAAAGCAAGCTTCCCAAAGTTGGAACATAAGATTTGATGAGGCAATCAGATCTTATGACTTCGTTAAGAACGAAGATGAGCCTTGTATGTACAGGAAGGTAATTAGGAGTGTTATGACCTTTTTAGTGTTATATGTGGATGATATCCTGATCATTGGGAATGATGTAGGAATGCTATCCATGGTAAAGACTTGGTTATCTAGACACTTCTCCATAAAAGACTTAGAGGAAGCATCATATATCTTGGGGATTCGGATCTATAGAGATAGATCCAAGAGGATGCTTGGCTTGTCCTAGTCCAAGTACATAAATAACATTATCAAAAGGTTTGGCATGAAAATTTTCAAGAGATATCTCATACCGATGAGACATGAGATATCGCTTTCGTTGAGAGTTCGAGAGTTCGTTGGAAGTCCGGATGTTCGTCGGAAGTTCTACTGAAATTGACCGAGAAGTCTAGGAACTTACCAAAGAAGCCATCTGAACTCGCGAAAAAGATCGTCGTGAAGTCCAGGAGCTTACCGAGAGTCCGTTAGTATATTTTTGAGATATCATCGAAAGTTCGTCGGAAGCTCGCCGAAAGAAACTAGACTTATGGATTTGTTTAGCTTAGTAGATATCTTAGAATTCGTAATTAGCACATAATTAGGATTGGAATTGGGCCAACCCAATTAGGGGCCAGTTAGGCCCATGTATGAACTATGTTGGGCCTAATGAAAAGGCCCAAACAGTGACCCAAGAGTTAACACCGTCATGGCACAGTCTCCGAGACCGTGTCAAGTAGTGGTACCGTTGGTCTAGGCGGTGGTATCGCCCAGATACAATCTTCAAGAGGCTACAGGTGGTGGTACCGCCTAGACTGGGCGGTGGTACTATCTAGTGGCAGGGTGCCAGGCGATGGCACCCCCCCTGTCAGGCGATGGTATCGCCTAGACTGGGCGGTGGTACTATCTAGTGGCAGGGTACCAAGCGATGGCACCCCCCCTGTCAGGCGGTGGTACCGCCTAGACTGGGCGGTGGTACTATCTAGTGGCAGGGTGCCAAGCGATGGCCCCCCCCTGTCAGGCGGTGGTATCGCCTAGTGTCAGACTAACATTAGCAGTGGTACCGCCCAGCATAGGTGGTGGTACCACCCATAACTAGGAAACTCGGGATGATATATTTTTAGGCTCCAAGTTTGAATCAACTTGAAGCCTATAAATACCCCTCTCATACGTGGTTAAAATATACAAGTATTGAGAGTGAAAAAGAAAGAAACGCTGCTGTAATCTTGTGTGAACTCCTATCATTCTTCTAAGTATTAGAATAGTTTAAGAGAAGAGTAAGTGGGGTTATAAGAGTTATATCATAAATTCGGTAAAAGAAGAAAGAATTGTAAAAGGTGGTTGATCTTCGTTTATTTAAGAAAGACTAATAGTGGATGTCCGATGGTCTCGAAGGAGGAGGAATCGGGAGTGAATGTAGGTCACGACGACCGAATCATTATAAACTCGGTTTGCATTTACTTTCAGCAATTTACTATTGTCTTGATTTACTATTGCTCACTGATTTACTTATTAAGTAATTCTTAATTATACTTTTTATTAATCGATTAATTGATCAAACTTTCAAATCGTAGTTCTTCGAAAATACAAATTCACCTCCTCTTAATATGATCCTAACAAACATAACTATATACCAAACCAATGGGATGGAGTTTAATGCGGTTTCCTTTCCGTGATTCTGTGTGCCTGCTGTTCTAGTGGAAAATGTACCGAATGTTTTCCAGCACAGCCTGAAAGCAACGTTTGCCTATTCCTCATCTCCTATAGCTTGGGATGCACGTAAAAACCACGTGATGTGTTCTGGATCGCAGGGGTTGCATTGGATTGAATGCCTAAAACTAACTATTTAAATATCTGAATCCAATCTTATTCTGCTACTTTTAATCCTTCGATTAACTCCGTTCCGAACTTGATTAAATGATATTTAATCAAATAATCCCCACTGAAGCGACACAAATGCTGCTGTGCTCGGTGGTTTCTACCGTAGAAACATGTTTGGTTGGAATTTTTGATCGTCCTTGCGCTGAAGGATGATTACTCCGACTGTGGCGAGACTGTGCAGTTGGACGACACGTGTATTGGAGCACAAGGCCGGCTGCTTTATAGGCGGAGACTTGTGGTTCAACCTAGCACACGAAAGACAGCATCGGCGACACGTTTCGGTAGGATTATTCATTATGTAAACTACGCACGATGCCTTTCTAGATAAGTATTAAGTAATCGTCCCTGAGCACGTACGTAATCAAAGGTAACTAACCACAAGTATATCCATGTTTTTTTCTCTTCTTCTCATCCTTGTTTTCCTTTTTTATAAAATAAAAAATATTTATTCTAGTGTTCATTTAATCGAAAATAAATAAAATAAAATAGGAAAAGTGGTCGTTCATTCATAACAATATTTTTTTCTCGGTGGAAATGATTATGAACGTATCGAAATGAAAATACAAGTTTTTGTTTGATAGGAAAATTAAAGAAAAATATAGAAGAGTTTCTTTTTTTCTGATTTTTATTTGAAAATGTTGGATCCATTTTGTTCCTTTTTTTGCTCGTGGCAATCTTATGTTCAGATAGGTAATGACAGCGATGTTTACAAGCATATCAAAATGATTTATTGGTGTTTTATTGGTGTCCAACGACTGCTGATGCTTCTGTGAGGGTACTGTTCTGGCAGTAACGAGAGCTCACGATAATCTAGATCTATGCTTCTGTGACACATCCCCGACACCATATCCTTGTCCTTCTCAAAGAGGTCATAGATTCCAGAGTGCAGGTGGATGCAGACTAAATCCTAACGTGAAATTCACGACTTTAACATTAAGGTTTTCTACGTACACGTACATGTAAACTTCATTCATATTTTACAAAATAAATATATATAAAAAATTAACATATCTGATGTCGAAATTTGATGAAAGGTTCGTTGTAATAGGTGTGAATCACTTGACTAAGTTTGTGCAATTAGCTTAGTTTGTGTAAATCGTGTGAAGTTAAAACACGTAACATTAAAAATTAGAAGGTATTAAGATGGAGTTACAAGGTTCATCAACAACCACAGGTATCAATATATAACGCCTGTCGTCCCTTTCCCTATAAAGTTGATCATAATAAACATCAATAACCAAATCACAACTGGTAAAAAACAAAAAAAAGTGGGCCACGTCTCCAACAATTAATAATTAATAATGATGGCGATAATAATATTTATATATTTATATTTATAATAATTGATGAAAACTCCGCCTAACGCCACGCAGACGCGACAGTGAGCACCCGATTCATCCAAGCGAACCCGAGCGCGAGGCTGCCGGCATCCTCCTTCACGGTGAACCCCGGGTTGGGCCAGGATGAGGCGAGCCGGGCCTTGATGGACTCCACCACGGTCGGCCCCAGAGGTACCGGCTCGAACCCGGCCATGCTCATCCGCGCCCGCCACTTGCCCAACACCTCGCACCGCTCCACCCGTTCCGCCCCCTCCCCCGCCACCGCGTTCACCGCCCGCCGCGCCAACCCGGCCTCCACCCGCCCCCGCTCTGGGCCCGAGCTGCCCTGCGCCGCCGCCTCCAGCGACTCCAGCAGCGCCCCGTAGTGCCTGCACGCCTCGGCGAGCCGAGCGGGAAACGGCGCGGTGCTGGTGTTGATCTCCTGCTCCGCAATCGCCACCAGCCGCGGCCGGAGGGCGCACACGCGCCGGAGAAGCTCGTCGCGGGGGTTCTCCGGGGAGACGCTCTCGTCGGGAACCCTCGAGAGGACGAACGGAAGGTTCACGACTAGGGTCTCCTCCCCGGTCTCGCACCCGAGCGAAGCCGCGCCCAACTCTGCCACTCGCAGAGAGACGATGTTGAAATGGAGCACCACGCGGAACCTTTCCGCTAGCTTCTTGATCCGGTCGCCAACAGCCCTCAAGTTTCCGGCGTTGATATTGGTGAACGGGGAGGAGGGGTCGATGATGGCGGTGATCCTGATGGCAGGTGGGGATTTGGCGGGGCGGAGTCGTAGGCGCTCGGCGACGGTCTGGACGAGAGCGGCGTATTGGCCACCCTGCCCGACTTCAAAGTCGAGGATGTGAATCTTAGGTTCGTCCTTCGTGGCATCCAAGATCGCAGAATTGGCAGTGACGAATCCGAGCTTGAAGCAGGGAGATAGACTATAGAGCATCTGGGTGGCAGCGAAGTGCTCCGGGCTGCGGAGGTCCGCGATCGGGTGGGAGATTCCCACTTGCGGATGATTGAGGCGAGATAGAAGCGCGGTGACCATCACCGCCATGAGGCGATGTTCGGCATCACCTCGCGTATCAGCCGCGCGCTTTAGCAGGGTCAGATTTGCTGTCGCCGCGTCCAAATTCCCTTCGCCGAGGGCGGTGGCGGTATCAAGAAGCATCTGCCTCGAGGAAGGAGGAAGAGGTGGGGAGGGCATGGACGAGGGAGGAGAGCAGGAGGCGAAGGAGATGGTGGAAGAAGAGGAGTTAGTTGGCGACGCGAGCAGCGGCGGCGGCGAAATCAGCCGCTGGATCGCCTCGGCGTGGGTGGCGGCGGAGCCGCACGACACGCTGGCCTCGGCCTCGTCCTCGTCGTCCAACAGGAGCTGCCGCTCCAGCTCCCGGAGTTGGTCACTAACCGAGACGGGAGACCTATCCTCCGGAACCGACGAGACGAGGAGCAACTCGGGTTTCCGTGGCAACCCAAACTCCGAGGAACTGGCAGACGGCAAGGAAGAAACCAGTCTCTGCGGCGCAGCGGCGGTGAACGAGTTGCAAACGAGACCTCCGACTCCATAAGAAAAACTGAAGATTGAAGGCATGGTCTGAGTTCTTTGCCTCACCGACCGCAGCAAAAGCGCGTTCTGCAGCTGCCTTTCCATATCCGCCAGCGTCCTCTTAAAGAGGTTTCCTCCTCCACCGCCACCTCCGCTTCCCTCGTAGCCGAGCTTGCGTCCGGGTATCCCAGACGCCATGGGGAGAAAGAAAGAAACCTAACGAGGTTGGCGACGGCTTTTCCTCATGGTGACTAGTCTTCCTCTTCTCCGCGTCTGCGGTAACACAATGGATCTAAAAGCAGACAATCCACGTATCAGCCAACTCCCCTCGCCTTATTAATAACACCGCCACGGAATTTTTATTTGTATTCCTTTTTCGTCGGTCACTCCAATTAAAGTGACATTAGGGGAGGGCGGGCCCTGTTCACTGCAGAAGTAGAAAATAAGAGACGGTTGGGATGCCGTCCTTCGCTTTTTCTGTTGCTAACTGTGCTCGTGTCGAACGCTCACGGTAACAAACTGGTGTGAGATCATGAGGCCCTTGCTCTCTTGGTTAGGCGAGTCAGGCCGGCAGAACCTCTCAGCTACGGCAGAGGTTGGGAGTCGCGTCTGGATCCCGGTCGAGCTTCTACCCACTTACCACCATGCGTACCTACATCGTCAATGGCGGCGGCAACAGCGCAGCGGCTGGCTCCCACCCTGCTGCTGCCCAATCGAAAAGCGGGTTCCAATGGACGGGATGCAAATATCGGTTTAGTGCTCGTCCTTCCCCTTTTTCCGAAAATAATTGTTTCCCGCCCACCATGGCGCTTACCGGTTGGTGATAGCGACGTGGGCCCTTTTAACTGCACCAATTGAGCGACGGGACGGGGTCGGAGGACGTGCTGCATTTATTTATTTATTTTGTTTTGGTCTCCCGGGATCGCCATCCCGGAGCACCCGTTGGTCGCGGGGATGACGATGCGGCCAGGGAAGTGAAAAACGTGGGCCGGGGAGTTGCGTGAAGGGGAATGCAGGGGCGGATAGGTTTGGTGGGAAATAGCTGACGGTTGCTATTATTCTAGTGACGCGTGTGGACGAACCACCACCAGAGCTCGCCGTGCCGCTTGTTCCCATGGGACGTGCTTCGTCGTTCGGCCTCGGCAGATGCGTCACAGATAAAAATGACACCCTCCCCGCATACCCATCTCACCAACCGATCTATGACTGGTGGTCCCCAGGTGGACGCTTGTGGTGGACCGTGCCGCTGTTCCTCGTCACGAAACCGGAAACCCATCCGGAAAGCGTTGCCCACGTTAACAACGACCGTTGCTTTCAGCGTCCTAACACTCGTATCTGATTGATTTGTTGCTGCCGTCCACGTGGTTGTTATTGGTTGTGGTCTATTCCTGATGGAGACAAACTTTTCTTGGCCCATATTTACATTTCCCAATTAAAAACAAAATAAAAATCATTATTTAACCCATTTTTTTATACATTAACTGGCTAGGTGGATACTGTGTCGGTTAGTTACTGGTGACAGCAATAAATGGTCAAATAAAATTTTTTAGCTTAATTCTAGCATTTTTAAAAACGTCCTATCTAATTAATGACATTGTTAACTTTTTTACTTTATTCTTTTTCAAAATTAATTAATATGTTTTCTAACTTATTGCATAATCCTACCTCAAATGATTAGATTTTTTTATAAAACAATTTTCAACAAAAGATTAGAGTCCTATTTATTAGTATTACTAGCTGGGTCATTACAAGAGCAAAGGAATGCCTATAAGTATGTTTAGCTTACGGTTGGCCCTCATGGTCAGCTTTCTACAAAATTTTTAACGAGTTTGATAGATGGTATCCTTTGCATACTGGCAGCCAAAAAGGGCCCAAATAGCATTTCAGTAGATCTCTAATTTCCTTGATCATTTATAAATAAATCAAACATCATATTAAAGTCAAAAATAGATAGACATGTTAAGAAAATCAGGCTTCAATGAAATAGATATATTAAAAAGTTAATTATCATAGTAAATACTAATTGAACAATCGTCACAGATTGATTACATGAGAAAATCCATTGCCTAACAACTTAAGGGCCTTGGCAAAAAGCTTCCAAAGAAAACACTATATCATTCAACTAGTAAAAGTTGACCAAAAACCATGAGAATTTTATCCTTGCCTGATTGAGAAGATTGAATTGGCACAAGTTGCACAAATTGCCTGAGAAATATTCTTTTTATTCTTGCTTGATTAACAAGATTATGAGAAAAATGATTTGACTTTTCTAGGAATATGGACCCATGCTATAACATAAATATTTTGGGCTAAAACAAAAAAAGATAATATTTAACCTGGAGATTGAATGATGCCATTGAGCCATATATGCTCCTTCAAGAATATTAACCAGTTGAAGAGATCTATGCGAACTAGAACACTGTAGATGCCTTCTTGTCATGCTCGTAGAAGGAAGGTCATCCCTCACCGCCCAGCTCTCGTTGTGGATCAGATCTTCCTTGCCATCCCACCTATAGCAACAACTGAACCAAATTTGTCTCGAATGATAAAACTTGTACCAGCAAAGGCTGCATTAAATAACAGACAACCATCACAATACAGTTAGAAAAAAAAAGACACCGTTGTGTTTGGGACAATTAACTATGGTTTCAATACCATATTCATCCTTGGACAGTTTGAAAGAGGTGTTTTCTCAAGACAAAGCTTGGATCTTATACCAAATGGACAGAGGCTTAGAAAGGGTTTCATTCCTATTTTTCCAAAATGACCAGAAGAAACTTGCAATAATGGTTTATAAAAGAGCAGAGGGACCCTCTAAATCCTGTTCGTCGTAATGCCATTTTCTAGACTTCCAATTATTTAGAAAACAGAAGGAAATGTTCGGTTCGTTTTGGATGCCTAGAAACCACTAGCAGCATATTTATCACTCCAAAGGATGTTATCCGATATTTAGCATTTACCACATCAAACCGAATCTCCTTGCTTTGACTTAAGTTTGCAAGGAATAGGCCATGAAATGCACTATCTTCTATATCGAGCCCATCTTCCTGCTTCGGTCTACTAACCATCTCCTAAGAAATGGCAATTATCCTCTTAGTACTATCATACTTCCGTCAAAAGAAATCGTTTCCAATTTTCTCAATGGAATTAGCGGCTGTTTTGGGCATCCAAAAGGGAATGAACTCTAGAAGAAAGTAAGACCAAGTTAATTAAAGCAACTCTTCTAACCAATGAGAGCTTAGAGCCTATCTAATTACCCAATTTATTATTAATCCATTGGGAGATATAATCATAAGAAGCATTACTATGGAGCCTATGAGGGGTAATAAGAACACTGAGTATTTGAAAGAAAATATATCTTCTCTTACCTTGAAGAAATTATATATATCAACGTGTTTATCCTAGTGGGTACCTGGAGGAGTAAATATTTTATATTTCTTTATATTTAACTTTTGATTGGTGAGAGACTCATATATGTGAAAGATATTTTTTATTATCTCAAAAGATTTTTTTTTTTGTTAATATTGAAAGTAAAAAGAATATCATCTACATGCATTTGTGAAATCTGACATCTACAATGAAAGTTGAAAGGGTTGCATTTGATAGAAATAAAATAGAAAGAAAAAGATTGTATTAATTAAAACAATACATAATACTCCATATTTATACATGTTTAGAAGGGAGAATTTTTCTCAATAGAGGATGATTTTCCTTAACAGCTTTCTGATATCTTATCATGTAGTTAGGGAGATATTGGCTATTATTGAGGTTGTTATCATAAGAGATCTTGACTATTATCATGCCCCCGTAAGACGGTGCTTCTATCAAGGATGCCGATCTTAGATCGATGTGATAAAAGCAATTTGCGGGTGAAAGGCTTTGTGAGGGAGTCCGCTAGTTGATCAGCAGTATGTATGTGAGAAACACGTAATTGATGTCTGATAACTTGTTCTCACATAAAGTGAAAGTCGATGGCGATGTGTTTCATGCGGGAGTGGAATACCGGATTGGCGCATAGATAAGTGGCTCCGACATTGTCACAATATATTATAGGAGTAGAGTTGATGTTGATGCCAAGTGCCTTGAGGAGATTCATGACCCAATTAAGTTCTGCAACAACGGTGGCAATGGCATGGTATTCAACTTCAGTTGTAGAATGTGCAATTGTCTTTTGCTTCTTAGAACTCCAACTGATTGGATTAGGTCCAAGGAAAAGAACATACCTCGATGTGAATGTTCTGTCATCAAAATTTCCTGCCTAATCAACATCAGCAAAGGCATGGAGATGAAGGGGGGAGTGTTTGCCAAAAAAAAGGCCATAATTGATAGTCCCGTGAAGATATCGCAATATTCGTTTAACTATAGACCAATGCATAGTAGATGGTCGATGCATGAATTGGGATAATTTATTGACTACAAATGAAATATCTAGATGAGTGAGAGATAAGTACTGTAAGGAGCCAAGGACTTGACGGTATTGAGTTAGGTCTGTAGTAGGGCTTCCATCACATCCTTATTACTTTTGCTGCACTCCTTTACGAACTCGCTTTCAAGTTAAGTTTCCGAAAACGATTTTACGTCGGAAATGATTTCATCGTACGAATGCAGTTTTAATCGTCGAAAGTTTTTCGTTGCACTAATTCACCCCCCCCCCCCTCTTAGTGCTCTTGATCCTAACACCCTCTTCTCCTCCTTGCGCCAGCGGCATTCTTTACTGCTGCCCTTCCTTTGCCTCTTCCTACAGAAGTAGAGCCTACGCAGCCTTGCAACTTCAGAACTGCTGCACAGAGACTGCAGCACTACTGCACAGAGATCTGCAACTTTACACAATATTGATCATTGTCAATATTGATCAACAACCCACAACCCATTTGCCACCATTTGCCACCAACACCTCTTCCTCCCATATCATTGTCTCGCTTTGACTTCTAGTTGCTCCCACATATTGGTACATATCCTCCATATGTCCTCATCATCTATCTCTGATGCTCCCATTACTATTCCTGTAGGGAACCACAGTATTTTCCCACATACAAGCCTTATCTCCATAAATACAATGACCCTCATTTCCTTTAAATTATCCAAAGGTGGCAACTATGCATCCTAGCGTGCTCAATTCTCTAATCTACTATTTGGCTATAATCTTCTAGGCTATGTCGATGGCTCCCTTCGTTGTCCACCGGCGATGCTCAACATCCCAAGCGTACCCAATCCAGTACCAAATCCGGACCACAAATTATGGTTACGCCAGGATTGTCTCATCCTTCAAGCTATTCAAGCCTCGGTCGCTAGATCCCTCGCCCCACTCATTTCTTCATATGGCAATGCTGTCGAAGCTTGGTGCAAGTTTCTAACCACCCTAGTCAATCGTTCCCGCACTCGTATGCTTAGTCTCATGTCCGGTCTCATGACGATAAAACAAGAGGGAAGTACTGTTGCTGATTATCTACATAACATAAGAATTATCATCAATAACTTGGCCTTGATAGGTTATTCCCTTAGTGATGAAGAAGTTACTGTCCATATCCTCAACAGCCTAGGAGACGAATACAAGGAATTGGCAGCAGTAATACGCGTACGTGATTCGCTAGTGTCATTTTAAGAACTCTATGATAAGTTGACTGACTATGAGATATATCTCAAACGTGAGGACAAGTTGCTAGGACCATCTATCACAGCTCAAGTCGGTCAAAATTCTAAGAAGAAGAGCACCTGGTACAACAAATCTATCAACAAAGGTTTGGCTAGCATACCTGCACTTGTGGGCTCCAAACAAACCTCCCCCCCTCAACATTTCAATTACAACCATCAAGGCGGCTACTTCAATTATCCTCAACCCTAGCGTCCTGATCACATAAATCAACAAAAAGTTGTCTGCCAACTATGTGACAAAGTTAGCCACTCTGCAAAAGTGTGTAGAACTCGACCCAAACTTCCTCCCATGTCGCATTGGCCTCGCGCAAATCTTACAGGTACTCCGACTATTGGTCATCAAAATTGGATTATGGACTTCGGCGCATCTCATCACATCACCTCTGATTTACAAAACTTGTCCATCCACAATGACTATGGCGGAAACGAAGATATCATAATCGGTGACGGTAACAGACTCCCCATTACTCATACTGGTTCTACAATGCTTAATTCACATAGCACTTCATTTACGCTAGATGAATGTTTTGTGTGCACCCCACATTAAACGAAACCTTATTTCTGTTTCTCAATTCTGCAAACAAAATCAAACTTCAATTAAATTCTTTCATAACTCCTTTCTTGTCAAGGATTTGAACACGGGGGCACCCTTGGTCTGAGGCTAAAGTAAAGACAACATTTACAAGTGGCTGTCAGTTCCATAAATCACCCAACCCACTGCCTACTCTTCTGTCGTAGCTCCAACTGATGTGTGGCATCGTCGTCTTGGTCATCCCTCAACTTTTATTCAGCAAAAATTACTTTCCCGTTATTCTCTTCCTATGCTTACAACCAATAACATCATAACTTATTGTGATGCTTGTTTAAGTAATAAAAGTCATAGACTTCCCTTTGAAAAATCCTCCATATCTTGCTCTAAACCCCTTGAGGTTATTTACATTAATGTTTGGGGCCTCGCTCCAATCACTTCCTTTGACAAATTCAGATTTTATGTTATTTTCGTAAACTATTTTACCAAATACACATGGTTATACCCTCTTCACCATAAATCTGAAGTTTCCACAGTCTTTACCAACTTTTGAAGATTTGTCGAGAACTTCTTTTAGTCTAAAATTAAAACTGTTTACTCCGATGGTGGTGGTGAATATCAAGCCCTCACATCTTGCCTATCTGCTTGTGGTATACAACACCTCAAGTCGCCTCCACACACTCCTCAACTCGTCAGTTCTGCTAAACACAAACATCAACATATAGTTGAAACTGGTCTCACACTTTTACACTAAGCCTTTATGCCACCAACTTTTTAGACTACAGTATTTCAAGCTACAGTCTACCTCATTAATCATATGCTAACTCTTGTCCTTGAGTATGAGTCATCATTTGAAAAATTATTTCACAAATCCCCAAACCATCAAAAACTCAGTGTTTGGATGTTTATGTTATCCATGGCTCCGTCCCTATGCCTCACATAAGTTAACATCAAAATCTAAACCTTGTGTTTTCATTGGATACTCCCTTGACTATAATGCTTTTCGATGCTATGAACCCCAATCTCGAAAAGTCTTTACGTCTCGTCATGCAATTTTTATAAAGACTACCTTTCCGTTTCATAACCCTGAGTCTCCTGCTGTGCGACCTACTCCATCACATATACGTCACTAGAGTACGCCATCAATCCCGTCAACCGAGTCTCCCATAATATCATCCAGTCTTTCTCCTCAGGATCCACACTCTCTCCTTCTCCTGGTGCAATAGCTCCTCACCCCCTCCATTGTGCCTCTCCCTTCTTCACAAGGTTCCCCTACAACTGAAGGTATTCCCTCGGAATCACATTCACTACCTTTATCCTCTTTTGGGACCAATGACACTGAAGTCTCTCAGCCTACCCTAATTTGTGCCCCTCCACAAGCCATATCTACAACACCCTCTATAGCCCCTAGACATCCAATAACAACACACTCCAAAAGTGATGTTTTTAAACCATGACAAATCCTTGACCTACATACTATCACAACATTCTCATTAGAGACCACTGAACCTATCACAATTACTCAAGCCCAAAAACCTCCATACTGGCGTAAAGCCATGTGTGAAGAATATGATGCACTCCTCCATAATTCTACATGGACCCTTGTACTTATCCTACACAAAACATCATCGGGTGTAAGTGGGTCTTTCGAATTAAGCGGAACTCAAATGGATCTGTAGCTAGATATAAAGCGCGTCTAGTGGCCAAAGGGTTTCATCAATGACCTGGTATTGATTTCACAAAGACATTTAACCCTATTGTTAAACCCACAACAATCAGACTTATTCTGAGTTTGGTCATCTCAAAAGGATGGCATTTACGTTAACTCGACATTAATAATGGCTTTCTACAGGGGACCATAACTGACGATGTCTTCATGCAGCAGCCTCTTGGCTTCATCCACCCTCAAAATCCAAAGCATGTTTATAAACTACAAAAAGCTATTTATAGACTTCGTCAAGCTCCAAGAGCTTGGTACACCGAACTTGGTTTGTTTTTGGCATCAATTGGCTTCATCAACTCTAAGTCTGATACCTCCTTATTTCTTCATCACCAAAGTAGCAATATATTATATCTTCTGGTATATGTGGATGATATTATTGTCACAGGCAACAATCCTATGAAAATCAAGGCATTTCTCAAGCATTTAGCAGATCGATTCTCCCTTAAAGATCTAGGAACCTTGAGCTAATTTTTGGGAGTGGAAGCAACATACACATCCTTCGGGCTCTTTCTATCACAACGAAAGTATATTCAAGATCTATTATCTAAAACAAACATGCAAGATACAAAGGCAGTTACAAAGCACATATGGAGGTTTACAGCAATGTAGCAGCAAGAAGAAATGCAAACTAAAGAGCACCTCAATTTTAAAGTGGTTCGGTCAATCTTGACCTACATCCACTTTTGGCTTCCTCCTCCGACGAGGTCACCGACTTCCACTAGAGGCCTTCCTTCAATAGGTGAAGGCCAACCACCCTTTTATAGTTTCACTCCTTTTGATGGGCTTAGGAGACAACCCTTACAAACTTTTCTCTCCTCTCTTGAAAGATCAAAACTTGGAAGAAAAGAGGGAGGAGAACTTCTAGCCTTTACAACAATTTTGATCTCTAAAAATCATAGAGTAAGATTGGATTTTTGGTGCCTTTTGTTGTCCTTTAATGCAGGAAAGGGTGTGGTTTATATAGGCCCCAAACTGGTTTGAATTTGGAGCTCAAAAGTGTCTTTTCCCGGATTTCCGGGGTCTTGGCGGTACTACATCCTGACTAGGGCAGTACAACCGCTTGGTAGCTCGGAGACTAAGCCTCTAGGCGGTGCCACTGCCTGATAGGGGTAGTTGCATTGCACAGTCTTGCTCAAAGACTGAGCCCAGGCGGTGCCACTGCTTAACCTAGGCGGTTGCACCGCCCAGCTTTCTTGGGAGACTATCTCCTGGGTGGTGCCACCGCCGACCCTGGCGGTGCCACCGCTTGGTAGGAATTCTAGTCCGAATGGGTTGTTCCATTCGGCCTAATTTGGGTCTATCAAGGGCCAAATTGCCCTCAGATTAAGTTAATGGGATCACCTCCCATTCCTAACTTAATCTACATGCTAACTATGATATTTCTTAAGACTTTTATTGCAACTTGCTCCGGTGCGTCAACCGCTTCTTCTGGCGAGCTTCCGGCGAACTTCCGACGAACATCCGACGAACCTTTGGCGATGCTCCGGCGGACTTCCGGCAAACTCCTGGACTTGCGACGATCCACTTGGCGAGTTTCGATGAGCTTCTTTGGCAAGCTCCTGGACTTCTTGGATTTGTTCCCGCAGAACCTCCGATGACCGTCCGGACTTCCGTCCAACTCTCGAACTCCTAACATGATCATAGTCTTAACTCCGGCGCAACTCCTGCTGCATGTCTTTCTTTCATCGTAATTAATCCTGCACACTTATGTCAACATATGGATTAGATAACAAATGACAATTGACTTCATCATCAAAATCCGAGATTCAACAATCTCCCCCTTTTTTATGATGACAATCAATTAATAACAGAGTTAACCTTAACTCCCCCTATCTATATGCTATACTTGAGATAAGTCATTCTTAAATTCAAGGCCTTTGAATTCAATAGACTTATTGATAAGTTAAGAACTCTTAACCCTATCAATTACTCCCATCATGATTCCTATCACGATGTATCTTACTGAAAATGATGTCAAGACTTGACATCCATTCTCAAGTTTGACATTTCAAATATGAATGATGGTAGCAGTTCAACATAAGATGTCAACTTGTAAATTTACAATTTAAGCTTTTGATATCTTAATGTAAAGTAAACATTTCAAGTGTTTAGCAATCGTAGCATCACATGGCAAGATATCAACAAGTAAAGTTGCTATGCAAGTTCTTGATATCTTATCATGATATGGCAATAACATAGTGCAAATATGACATTCATAGCATCGATTCATATATTTCTCATTCAAATATGGCACTCATAGCATCAATTCATATATTTCTCCCCTTTTGTCATCAACAAAAAGGAGAACGATATAAGAAAATTTTAAGCATAAGTGCAGTAATTATGCCATAACAAGGTTCATGTCATTTTCCAACAGTGAGTGATAGGATACCAATTATGCAAACATATCAAGGAAAACATGACATGGAGATAGCTTTGAATACTTCTTCATTTTTATTTGTTATTATCTTTTTGCATGAAGGAGGAAAGCTATTTGTAATACTAGTTATTTGTGAGTTTACTTTGAAGTTAAAATCGATGAGAGATTAAATCATACTTCATTTTTACAAGGATTAAGATATGTATGTGAAACAAATCCTTGCAAGTAAAAACACTATCATCCATATAAGAAGGAATTTACAAGCAGGAATCATTTCATCAAATCCATTTTTCAAAAAAATATTTTTCACATGATAAGTGTATGAGAGATGTATTTGCTAGTTGAATCCATATGTCAAAAATCAATGATGAGAATCAAACTCGATATGACATATACTTATTAAGTTCGGAAGAGGATAATGTATCGAGAAAATCCAATTGTTAGGATACCACTAGTTAAGAGAATCCGAAAATGAAATTAACACTTTTATGCATTCGGACAAGACTATACTATAGATTTTCAAATACAATCATGAAGACAAAACATGCTCATTATTATGGAAATTTTTGTATTAATTTCCAACATATTATTTTAGGCATGTAATGGCAATCAAGTGATTTGATCATTCAATCAATAAAGTCCAAAAAATAATTTTAACAAGTTTATGCATTCGGACACATCAACATTCCTAATTCTCTTCTTATGAAATCAAATTGTTCTTTACTTAGAGGTTTTATAAAAATATCAGCTAGTTGATGCTTAGTATCAATGAACTCTATAATTACATCATGATTAGTGACATGATCTCGTATAAAGTAATGTCTAATATCAATATGTTTTGTTCTTGAGTGTTGAATGTGATTCTTTGTCAAACATATTGCACTTGTGTTATCACATTTAATGGGAATGTTTTTAAGATGGACTTTATAATCTTCTAAGGTATTTTTCATCAACACAACTTGTGCACAGCATGCACTAGCTATAATATACTCAGCTTCTGTTGTTGACAGTGCAACCGAGTTTTATTTCTTAGATGACCAGGAAACAAGGGAATGTCCCAAAAATTGACATGATCCTGATATGCTTTTTCTATCTAATCTACACCCAACAAAATCCACATCAGCATACGCAATTAACTCAAAATTCTCGGATTTTCGATACTATAATCCTAGATTTGTGGTACCTTTAAAATATCTAAGTATTATTTTAATCACTTTGAGATGAGATATCTTAGGATTCGATTGAAACCTAGCACAAAGACCTACACTGAACATGATATCTGGTCTAGTTGTAGTGAGGTAAAGTAAACTTCCTATCATACCTCTATAAGTTTTTTGATCGAAGCTTTCTCTACTTTCATCAACTTCTAACTTAGTGGAGGTACTCATAGGAGTGTTAATAGCTTTTGAGCTATCCATATTAAATCTTTTTAGCAAATCTAAAGCATATTTAGTTTGACTAATAAAGATGTCATTGCTTAGTTGCTTAATTTGTAAGTCTAAGAAAAAGGTTAATTCTCCCATCAAACTCATTTTAAATTCGAGACTCATGGTTTTAGCAAAAGATTCATAAAGAGATTCATTCGTAAAACCGAAGATAATATCATCAACATAAATCTGAACAATGAGAAAATTATTTTCAAAATTCTTGATAAACAATGTAGTATCGACCTTGCCTTTTGTGAAATTATTTTTAATAAGAAAAGTACTAAGTCTATCATACCAAGCTCTTGGGGCTTGTTTTAAACCATAGAGCTTTAGTTAATTTAAATACATGATTAGGGAGGCTATTATTTTCAAATCCGGGAGGTTGTTCAACATAAACTTCTTCAGAAATAAAGCCATTAAGAAAAGTGCTTTTAACATCCATTTGAAATAACTTAAAATTATTATTACTAGCATAGGCAAGGAGTATCCTTATGGCTTATAATCTAGCCACAGGAGCGAAGGTTTCTTCATAATTGATACCTTCTTCTTGGTTGAAACCTTTGGCCACTAATTTAGCCTTGTTTCTAACCATGATACCATATTCATCTTGCTTGTTTCTAAAGACCCATTTAGTACTAATAACTAAATGGTCATTTGGCCTAGGAACAAGCTTCTACACCTCATTTGTCTCAAATTGATTTAACTCATCTTGCATTGCGATAATCCATGAATCATCTTTCATGGCTTCGTCAATACGTTTAGGTTCAATTTGGGAGAGAAAAGCGGCATTGACACAAAAATTTTTAAGAGAAGAACGTGTTTGAACCCCCTTAGATGTGTCTCCTAGGATTAGCTCCTTAGGATGAGTATCTACATACTTCCAATCCTTGGGTAAGGATGTTTCGGAAGTTGATGCATCCAAGTTGCTAGTTGGAGAAGGGGTTTCATTTAAATTCAAAGAATCAAAATTAAAATCATCATCAAAATCATTTTTCTTGATTTTGGAAATCTCATTGAAAACAACATGAATGGATTCTTCTATAATTAAAGTTCTTTTATTGAAGATACGAAAAGCTTTAGAAACCGAAGAATAACCAAGAAAAATTCCTTTATCGGATTTAGCATCAAATTTTCCTAAGGCATCTTTTTCATTCAAGATAAAACACTTACACCCAAAAACTTTAAAATATAAAACATTAGGTTTTTTATTGTTCTACAACTCATAGGGAGTTTTGGTGAGTAAGGGTCTTACTAGAACTCTATTCAAAATATAGCATGTAGTGTTTACGACTTCGGCCCAAAAATATTTGGGTAGGCTATGTTCATTCAACATGGTTCTTGCCATTTCTTGTAAATTTCTATTCTTTCTTTCTACTACTCCATTTTGTTGAGGATTTCTTGGAGTAGAGAAGTTGTGGTTGTATCCATTAGATTCACAAAATTCTTGAAAATCATAGTTTTGAAATTCACCACCGTGATCACTTCGAATTAATGAAATCATAAAACCCTTTTCATTTTGAACAAGTTTACAAAACTTGGTGAAATATCTAAAGCATTCATTTTTGTGTTTCAAGAAATAAGTTCATGTGTATCTACTATAGTAATCTACAATGACGAAGGCGTATTTGCTACCTCCTAGGCTTGATGTAGAGATTGGTTCGAACAAGTCCATATGAATCAATTGTAAGGGCCTAGAGGTGCTTATTTAATTCTTAGATTTGAAACTACCCTTAATTTGTTTTCCTAATTGACAAGCATCACACACATTATCTTTGATGAACTTGATATGAGGAATTCTTCATACAAGTTCTTTGGATGATATTTGAGTGATTAGTTTCATGCTAGCATGACCTAATCTCCTATGCCAAAGCCAATCATCTTCATTCAAAATCGAGAAATACAATTCATTGCAAAGATCATTGATGTCAATGGTGTATACATTATTCTGTTTTAAAGCAATTATAGATATGTTTTTGTGTGGTTTTTCAATGATGCAAGCATTAGATTCGAATTTGACAATATATCCTTTATCACATAATTGACTAATGCTCAAGAGGTTATGTTTTAAACTATCAACTAACAAACCATCTTCAATAAAGAAGTTAGATTTGTTACTTATGGTTCCTTTGCCAATGATTTTACCCTTGTTGTTGTCTCCGAAGGTGACATAGCCTTCATATATGCTAGTGAGCTTAGAGAATTACGATGGATCTCCGGTCATATGCCTTGAGCATCCACTATCAAGATACCATCTCTTGCTCCTAGCTTGTGATGGTGTATGTCTCTACAAGAAAGGATAATTTTTATGTACCCATTTACTTTTGGGTGCCTAAAAAACTGATCTACATTATTTATCATGTTGCATAGAGTTTATCATGGTTCCTTTAGGAACCCAAATCAGTTTGTTCGGGCTAATTTTCTTGAATAGACAATGATAAGTTTTATGTCCATGTTTGCAACAAAAGTTGCATTTGCTTTGGTGCTAAACATGTAAGATAGGGCCTTTTATGATGGTGGTTGGATTTTGGTGAGGATTTCTCATACATCCGATTCCACTTCTTTTGGGAACGTGACCCTTATTTGCAAGGATCATGTTCAAAGACTTACTACCGATCTTAAATTTCTTCAAGGTGTCCTTAAGTAGCAAGTTTTCCTTTTGGAGAGTTTCTAGATCATGGTATTTTTCACATCAAGCTAAACTATCATGATATTCAGTTTTTAATTTATCAAAATTGTTAACAAGACTATCATGCTTATTTTTCAGTAATTTATATTTTCTATTAATTGTTTTGTATTCATCAAATAAGTCATGGAAGGGATTTAATAATTCCTCAAATGATAAATCTGCATCAATTAAATTTGTTACCTCTTCTCCGATGGCCATTAAGGCGTAATGAGCAACTTGCTCAGTGTTGGACTCCTCTTCTTTGGATGCGCTTGAGTCATCCCACGTTGCTTTGAGCGCCTTCTTCTTTGTTGTTCTCTTCTTGGCTAGGGGACAATCACTTTTGTAGTGTCCCGGCTTTTTGCACACGTAGCAAATAACTTGGTCCTTTTTGGGTTCAAGTTTATTTTTTGTGTCACTTTTAAACTTGTTTCTCTTAATGAATTTTTTGAATTTCCTTGTTAGAAGTGTCAAGTCATCGTCATAGTCCTCATCACTTGAGTTTTCTCTCAAGTGGTCATCTAAAGTTCTAAGTGTTATATCCTTCTTGTTTTTTGGAAGGATGTCTTCTTGCTCTTCATGAGCCTTGCAAGTCATTTCATAGGTCATTAATGACCTAATTAGTTCTTCAAGAGGAAAGTTTTTTAAATCTTTAGCCTCTTGAATAGTAGTGACTTTAGGGTCCCAACTCTTAGGAAGGGATCTTAGAATCTTATTTATGAGCTCAAAATCCGAAAAACTTTTGCTGAGTCCTTTTAGACCATTGACAACATCCATGAAACGGGTGTACATGTTGCCAATAGTCTCGCTCGGTTTCATTCGGAAAAGTTCAAAAGAATGTATCAAAAGATTAATTTTTGACTCTTTCACTCTACTTGTGCCTTCGTGAGTCACTTCGAGTGTATACGAAATATCAAATGCGGTTTCACAAATCGAAACACGATTGAACTCATTTTTATCAAGCGCACAAAATAAGGCATTAATAGCCTTTGCATTAAGAGCGAAAGTCTTCTTCTCCAATTCATTCCAATCGATCATTGGAAGAGAAGACTTCGAAAATCCATTTTTGACAAGATTCCAAAGTTCAAAATCCATTGAAATAAGGAAGATCCTCATTCGGGTCTTCCAATAGGTGTAGTCCGTCCAATTGAACATGTGTGGATGTGTAATAGAGTGGCCCTCTTGGTTTCCGGCGTATGCCATCTCTCTTGGGTTTTAATCCGTTTGAGAGTTAACCCCACTCTAATACCAATTGTTAGGATCAAGAGCACTAAGAGGGGGGAGGGGAGTGAATTAGTGCAGCGAAAAACTTTCGATGATTAAAACTGCGTTTGTACGATGAAATCGTTTCCGACGTAAAATCGTTTTCGGAAACTTAACTTGAAAGCAAGTTCGTAAAGGAGTGCAACAAAAGTAATAAGGAAGTAAAGCACGTATGGAGGTTTGCAGTAAGGTAAGCAGTAAGAAGAAATGCAAACCAGAGAGCATCGTAATTTTAGAGTGGTTCGGTCAATCTTGACCTACATCCACTTTTGGCTTCCTCCTCCGACTAGGTCACCGACTTCCACTAGAGGCCTTCCTTCAATAGGCGAAGGCTAACCACTCTTTTACAATTTTGCTCCTTTTGACAGGCTTAGGAGACAACCCTTACAAACTTTTCTCTCCTCTCTTGAAAGATCAAAACTTGGAAGAAAAAAGGGAGGAGAACTTCTAGCCTTTACAACACTTTTGAGCTCTAAAAATCACAGAGTAAGATTGTAGTTTCGGTGCTTTTTGTTGCCCTTTCATGCAGAAAAGGGTGGGGTTTATATAGGCCCCAAACTGGTTTGAATTTGGAGCTCAAAAGTATCTTTTCTCGGATTTTCGAGGTCCTGGCGGTACTACCTCCTGACTGGGGCGGTACAACTGCCTGGCAGCTAGGAGACTGAGCCTCTGGGCGGTGCCATCACCTGACAGGGGCGGTTGCACCGCCTAGTCTCGCTCGGAGACTAAGCCTAGGCGGTGCCATCGCTTGACCTGGGCGGTTGCACTGCCCAGCTTTCTTAGGAGACTATCTCCTAGGCGATGCCACCGCCGACCCTAGCGGTGCCACCGCCTAGCAGGAATTCTGGTCCGAATGGGTTATTCCATTCGGCCCAATTTGGGTCTATCATGGGCCCAATTACCCTCAGATTAAGTTAATGGGATCACCTCTCATTCCTTACTTAATCTACATGCTAACTACGATATTTTTTAAGACATTTACTACAACTTGCTCCGGTGCGTCAATCGCTTCTTCCGACGAACATCCGACGAACCTTCGGCGATGCTCCGGCGGACTTCTGACAAACTCTTGGACTTGCGATGATCCACTTGGCGAGTTCCGACGAGCTTCTTTAGCAAGCTCCTGGACTTCTCGGATTTGTTCTCATAGAACCTCCGACGACCGTCCGAACTTCCATTGAACTCTCGAACTCCCAATGTGATCATAGTTTTGACTCCAGCGCAACTCCTGCTACATGTCTTTCTTTTATCGTAGTTAATCCTGTACACTTATCTCAACATATGGATTAGATAACAAATGACAATTGATAGAGGGAGTGGCGTGATGGCCCTTGTTTAGCTTCAAAGGAGGCCGACGCAACGATCCTAAAGGATATTCGTGGAAAATGCTGCACTACTTTAAGATGGAGTCACGGTCCACGAGATAGTAGGAGAAGGAGCCGAGATTCGGTGGAGTCCGGCGGGGAGACGGGTCTACTTCAAGATGTTTAGAAGTGGCATTCACGGCGAGAGCTCTGATACCATAATAGAAATGAAATAGAAAGAAGAAGATTGTATTGATTATAACAATACACAATACTCCATATTTATACATGTTTAGATGAGAGAATTTTCTTTAATAGCTTTCTGATATCTTATCATGTAGTTAGGGAGATATTGGCTGTTGTTGAGGTTGTTATCATGGGAGATCTTGACCGTTATCATAGTTTACCCAAGTTTATGCCTTCGTTAAGAATAAAGGCACCGAATAATAATGATATACCCTTATGTAATGCCAGTTATAAACATTAATCTTATCTCCTTATGTAATGATAATTATAGGATTTTTGCCCATGTTTTAACTAATGAACTAAAATATTTTTTAAATTAAAAAATTTCTAAATAGCATTCCTTCTTTATCTCGAGCCATGGTATTTATGAAAATATATTAATTGCTCAGGAGCTAGCCAATTTCTTTTAAATTCTAAAAATATATATTTATTAAACCTGACTTGGAAAAGGCCTTTGACAAACTTCTTTTTGGGGATTTTTTTAATATACTGCATATATCTTTATCACTTCTTGCATGCTAGATGGTTACCCTTCATCCTTTTGTAAGGGTTCTAGGTGGATCTACTATGTAAATACCCTACTCCTTATTCGAGACGTACCCCATATGTATGATTAAAGTAAAATATCATATTTCAATTTTCATTATTACTATTGATAGGAGTGTAGTGAAAAATAAACGATCTTAAAATTAAAAACATACTAATTTACTAAACAAAATAATAGGGTTTCGTTAGTACCTAGAGTTTTTAACACCTATATATAGTTATAATCTTTAATCAACAAAAAAAATACATACGTAATATGTTCAAAAGTTATACTCATATAAATATCCATAGGTCATTATTCATATCTTCTATGGCATGAGCTCACATGTACTCACTTTTCTGTCCAATCACTTGGATGGGGTATTAGTATCTTTACTTATAAAATAGGATTTATAGTAAGTGTAAGCCTTTATAGTATTTTTTAGGTAAGTATATATCATGTCATATTATAATATTTTAAAATCATCAGCATAAGATATTTAATAGTAAACATTTCATTCTATGACTTTACTGAGCATTACTATACAATATAGCATATGCAAAATAAAGAGATAAAATTGTATGTCAAAATAATTCAAAATGCTTATATGCACATGTATGAAGCATAGTAAATTCATTAACTTTTATGCCCTATATTATAACATATGCATGCCCTTCCACACTACAAGTTATCATAATATATACGTGCACTCCTACATTGCATATCATAATATATACATGTATTCTCACACTGCACGTCATAATACATACGTATACTCTTAAACCGAATGTCATAATATATATGTGCACTCTCTCATCACACGTCATAATACATACATGCACTCTCGCACCACACATCATAATATATACATGCATTACACATCATAATATATCCATGTTGAATCTCGAATTTTGATAATGAAGTCAATTGTAATTTGTTTGATCTAATCTATATGTTGAAAAAAGTATGTAGGATTAACTACGATGGCAGTAAGACATAAAGCAGGTGTTGTGCTAGAGTCAAGATCAAGATCATGTTGGGAGTTCGAGAGTTTGACGGAAGTCCGGACATTCGTCGAAAGTTCTGCGAGAACCAACTGAGAAGTCCAAGAGCTTGCCAAAGAAGCTCATTAGAACTTGCCAAGAAGATCGTTGTAAAGTTTGGGAGCTTGCCGGGAGTCTGCCGGAGCATTGCCGAGAGTTCGTCGGATGTTCGTTGGAAGTACACCGGAAGCTCACCGGAGGAGCAATTGACACACCGGAACATGAAGTGCAGTAATCATATCTTAATTATCATAGTTAGAGTATATATTAAGTTAGGTTTGGGAGATAATCCCACTAACTTAATTAGGGGCCAATTGGACCCTAAGTTGGGTTGGATTGGGCTGGATTCTAGGCCCAACCAAGATCCTGAATTCCTGGCCGGCGGTGGCATCGCCAAGGCAGACGATGGCACCGCTTGGGAGACTCGGTCTCCCAGGAATTCTGGGCGGTGGTACCGCCCCTGTCAAGCGATGGCATCGCCGACAATTATTGCTGCTAGCGGTGGTACTGCCCTTGTCAAGTGGTGGTACCGCCAGAGCTCAGTCTCCGAGCTCTGTCAGGTGTTGGTACCTCCTAGACTGAGCGGTAGTACTGCCTAGTGTTAGATGTCAGGCGGTAGTACGGCTCAGTATTGGCAGTGGTACCGCCAATACCCCAGAAATCCGGTATGAGATACTTCTTGGCTCCATTTTTGAAAGCCATTGGGGTCTATAAATACCCCACCCTTTTCTGCATGAAAGAGCAATGAAAACTTGATATATTCTCGAGTCTTTGAAGTGTTAAAGAGTTATAAAAGTGCTAGAGTTCTCCTTCTCCTTTTCTAAGTGTTAGATCATTCAAAAAAGGAGTGAAACTTATAAGGGTTGTCTCCTAAACCCAGCAAAAGGAGAAAAGCTATAAAAGGTGATTGGCCTTCGCCTATTAAAGGAAGGCCTCTAGTAGATGCCAGTGACCTCGTCGGAGGAGGAAGCCAAAAGTGGATGTAGGTCACGTTGACCGAACCACTCTAAAACTCGGTTTGCATTTACTTTAAGCAACTTTCTTTTATAGCAAACTACCTCTCCTCCTTATTGTGCTTTAACTATGTCTACATACGTTTTCACGTAAACATCTTTCGAGATCGGCTTTAATCGTACGAAGACTTTACGAAACTAATGCTTTTCATTTGTGTAATTTATATTATTGCAAATCACCTTAGTCTTCTCTTGCACTTTCACGAAAGGTTTCAAGTCCAAATTCCTTCCGAAACGTATTGAATTGAAACCATTCTCGTTGGAATCAGTTTTAATCGAAATGAGTTTTTTGAAATAGCAAAAGTTTTTTGCCGCACTAATTCACCCCCCCCCCTCTTAGTGCCACTCTTGATCCTAACAATTGGTTTCAGAGCAAGATTCACTCTCGTTTAGTTTAAAACCTAAGAGAGATGACATTTGCTAGCAACCAAGAGGGTCATTCAATTATACGTCCGCCCATGTTCAATGGGACGGATTACACATATTGGAAGACTAGAATGAGGATCTTCTTAATTTCAATGGATTTTGAGCTTTGGAACATTGTCGAAAACGGTTTTCAAAAGTGTTCTCTTCCAATGAACAATTGGAATGAGTTAGAGAAGAAGACTTTTACTTTAAACACAAAGGCTATGAATGCCTTATTTTGTACATTAGATAAAAATGAGTTTAATCGAGTATCGATTTGTGAAACGACTTTTGATATTTGGCACACACTCGAAGTGACTCATGAAGGCTAGTAGAGTGAAGGAGTCAAAAATTAATCTCTTGGTGCATTCTTATGAATTGTTTCGAATAAAATCGAGTGAGACCATTGAAGACATATATACCCAATTTACAGATGTCGTCAATGGTCTAAAAGGACTTGATAAAGGTTTCTCAGATTTTGAGCTTGTTAATAAAGTTTTAAGATCCCATCCAAAGAGTTGGGACCCTAAAGTCACGGCCATTCAAGAGGCCAAAGATATAAATAACTTTCCTCTTGAAGAACTAATTGGGTCACTAATGACCTATGAAATAACATATAAAGCTCATGAAAAGCTTGAGGACACTCTTCCAAAGAACAAGAAGGATATAACACTGAGAACACAAGAAGACCACTTGAAAGAAAACTTAAGTGATGAGGACCTTGATGAAGACTTAGCACTATTAACAAGAAAATTTAAAAAAATTATAAAAAGAAATAAATTTAAAAATGATACTAAAAATAAATTTGAACCAAAGAAAGAACAAGTAATATGCTATGAATGCAAGAAGCCGGGACACTTTAAGAGTGAATGTCCCCAAGCAAAGAAGAGACAACCAAAAAAGAAGGCTCTCAAAGTAACATGGGACGACTCAAGTGCATCTTAAAAAGAGGAGCCAACCAACACCGAGCAAGTTGCTCACTATACACTAATGACCATTAGAGATGAGGTAACAAGTTCATTAGACGTAAATTTATCTTTCAATGAACTTTCAAGTGCCTTTCATGAATTATTTGATGAATGTAGAATTTTGAGTAAAAAGTATAATTCTTTAAAAAAGGAACATGCTTCTCTTATTAGCAACTTTGATAGCGTAAAGATAGAGCATGAAAGTAGCTTAGCTTCCTGCACAAAATGTTATGAACTAGAAATACTTCAAAAGGAAAATGTGCTACTTAAGAAAACCTTAGAGAAGTTTGAGGTTGGTAGCAAATCCTTGAACATGATCCTTGCCAACAAGGGTCACGTTCATATAAAAGACGGAATCAGATTTATGAGTAGCTCTTACCATAATCCAACCACCTTTGTTAAAGTCCCTACTTTGCATGTTTCACCCAGAAAGAAATGTAACTTTTGTTACAAATTTGGGCATGTAGCTTATCATTGTCCATTTAAGAAATGTAGTCCACATAAATTGATTTGGGTTCCTAAAAGAACCTTAAATGACTCAATACAATATGATAAGCAATATAGATCGATTTTTGAGGCACCCAGGGTCAAATAGGTACCTAAAAATCATCCTTTTTTGTAGAAAAATATACCATCAGAAGCTAGAAGCAAGAGATGGTACCTTAATAGTGGATGCTCAAGGCATATGACCGGAGATCCATCTCAATTCTCTAAGCTCACTAGCATAGACGAAGGACATATCACTTTCGGAGACAACAACAAGGGTAAAATCATTGGCAAAGGAACTATTGGTAACAAATCTAACTTCTTTATTGAAGATGTATTGTTAGTTGATGGTTTAAAGCATAACCTTTTGAGTATTAGTCAATTATATGATAAAGATATATTGTTAACTTTGAATCTAATGCTTGCATTATTGAAAAACCATACAAAAACACATCTATGATTGCACTAAAATAAAATAACATGTATACTATTGACATCAATGATCTTTGCAATGAAATGTGTTTTTCGATTTTGAATGATGATGCTTGGCTTTGGCATAGGAGATTAGGTCATGCTAGCATGAAACTAATCTCTCAAATTTCATCTAAAGAACTTGTAAGAGGAATTCCTCATATCAAGTTCGTCAAGAATAATGTGTGTAATGCATGTCAACTAGGAAAACAAATAAAATGTAGCTTCAAATCTAAGAACCAAATAAGCACCTCTAGACTTTTGTAATTGATCCATATGTACTTGTTCAGACCAATTGCTACATCAAGCCTAAGAGGTAACAAATACGCATTTGTCATAGTCGATGATTATAGTAGATATACATGGACTTATTTTTTGGCACACAAAAGTGAATGCTTTAGATATTACTCTAAGTTTTATAAACTTTTTCAAAATAAAAAGGGTTCTATGATTTTGTCAATTCGAAGTGATCACGGTAGTAATTTCAAAACCATGATTTCCAAGAATTTTGTGAATCCAATGGATACAACCACAACTTCTCTACTCCAAGAAATCCTCAACAAAATAGAGTAGTAGAAAGAAAGAATAGAAACCTATAAGAAATAGCAAGAACCATGTTAAATGAACATAGTCTACCCAAATATTTTTAGGCCGAAGCCATAAACATAGCTAGCTATGTCATGAATAGAGTTCTAGTAAGACCCTTACTCACCAAAACTCCTTATGAGTTGTGGAACAACCAAAAATCTAATGTTTCATATTTTAAAGTTTTTGGGTGTAAGTTTTTTATTTTGAATGAAAAAGATGCTTTAGAAAAATTTGATGCTAAATCCGATGAAAGAATATTTCTTGGCTATTCTTTTATTTCTAAAGCATTTTGTATCTTTAATAAAAAAAAAATGATTATAGAAGAATCCATTCATGTTGTTTTTAATGAGATTTTTAAAATTAAGAAAAATGATTTTGATGATGATGTTAATTTTGATGCTTTAAATTTAAATGAAACCCTTTCTCTATCTAGCAACTTGGATACATCTACTTCCGAAACATCCTTACCCAAGGATTGGAAGAATGTAGATGCTCATCCTAAGGAGTTAATCATAGGAGACATATCTAAAGGGGTTCAAACTCGTTGTTCTCTTAAGAATTTTTGTGTCAACGCCACTTTTCTCTCCCAAATTGAACCAAAATGCATTGACAAGGTCATGAAAGATAATTTATGGGTCATTGCAATGCAAGATGAGTTAAATCAATTTAAGAAAAATGAGGTGTGGAAGCTTGTTCTTAGGCCAAATGACCATTTAGTTATTAGTACTAAATGGGTCTTTAGAAACAAGCAAGATGAATTTGGTATTGTGGTTAGAAATAAGGCTAGATTGGTGGCCAAAGGTTTTAACCAAGAAGAAGGTATTGATTATAAAGAGACCTTCGCTCCTATGGCTTGATTAGAATCCATAAGGATGCTCCTTGCTTATGCTAGTAGTGATAATTTTAAGTTATTTCAAATGGATGTTAAAAGTACTTTTTTTAATGGCTTTATTTTTGAAGAAGTTTATGTTGAATAACCTCCCAGATTTGAGAATGATAGTCTCCCTAATCATGTGTTTAAATTAACTAAAGCTCTCTATGGTTTAAAACAAGCCCCAAAGGCATGATATGAGAGACTTAGTTTATTTCTTATTGAAAATAATTTCTCTAAAGGCAAGGTTGATAATATATTCTTTATCAAAAATTTTGAAAATAAATTTCTTATTGTTCAAATTTATGTTGATGATATCATTTTTGGTTCTACGAATGAATCTCTTTGTGAATCATTTGCTAAAAGTATAAGTCTTGAATTTGAAATGAGTTTGATGGGGGAATTAACTTTCTTTTTGGGCTTACAAATCAAACAACTAAGTAATGATATATTTCTTAGTTAAACAAAATATGCCTTAGATTTGCTAAAAAGATTTAATATGGATAGCTCAAAGGCTATCAACACTCCTATGAGCACGTCTACTAAGTTAGAAATTGATGAAAGTAGAGAAAGCTTTGATCAAAAAGCTTATAGGGGTATGATAGGAAGTTTACTTTACCTCACCACTACTAGATCAGATATTATGTTTAGTGTAGGACTTTGTGCTAGGTTTCAATCTAATCCTAAGATATCTCATCTTAAAGTAGTTAAGAGAATACTTAGATATCTTAAAGGAATAATAAATCTAGGATTATGGTATCCAAAATCTGAAAACTTTGAGCTAATTGCTTATGCTGATGTGGATTTTTCTGGATGTAGATTAGATAGAAAAAGCACTTCATTCAGGAACATGTCAATTTTTAGGACATGCACTTGTTTCTTGGACTTCCAAGAAACAAAATTCAATTGCACTATCTACAACCGAAGCCGAGTACATTGCAGCAAGTGCATGTTGTGCACAAGTTATATGGATGAGAAACACTTTAAAGGATTGTAAGATTCATCTTAAAAATATCCCCATAAAATGTAATAACACAAGTGCAATATGTTTAACAAAGAATCTCATTCAACACTCTAGAACAAAACATATTGACATTAGGCATCACTATATATGAGATCATGTCACTAATCATGATGTAATCGTAGAGTTTATTGATACAAAACATCAATTAGCCGATATTTTTACAAAGCCTTTAAGTGAAGAACAATTTGATTTTATTAGAAGAGAATTAGAAATGTTAATATATCTGAATGCATGAATTTGTTAAATTTCGGACTTTCTTAATTCTTTGATCACTCACCTAAATTATGTGCTGATAATTGTATGATGCAAATCTTACATGATGATAAGGTTATATGCTTCAATAACATGTTTACTTTGATGTTGAAAATTTTGTACTTTGATGCTAAAAGTTTCTATAATGATGAGCATGTTATCATGATGCAAGTAGTGATGAAAACCTATTACAAAATATTTTATAAATGCATGAATTATTTATATGTTTGATTCATGGAAGTCATTGATAAATGCATCTCTCGGATTTATCTCTTGTGAGTTTTTATTGAGAAATGGTTTTGATATGATGCTCCTCTCATTATGAAGATTATTTCTCAAAATTTCTTTTATCCTTCATATGATGATACTTTCACATGAATTCTTTCTCAATGAAGAAAGAATTTTTATGATTTTTTATGAGATGAACACTTGCAAGAATGAGGATTTGATTTCACATGAATATTTTGATCCTTGTGAAAATTGAAGCATGATTTAGTGAAACTTTTCATAATTTTTAACTTCATTCAAAGTTGCTTCTCAATGGATTTTCCTCCTTTTTTTCCTTCTTCATACAAAGTTTTGATGATAAAAAAAAAGCATAAAGTAGGGGGGCGGGGGGCGGGGGGGGGTGTTGGGTGGGTGTGGTAGGGGAAGAAGTTAATGAAAGCTATCTCCTTAATGTTTATGACTTTTAATGTTGAGAACTTTTGAATGATACCATGTCATGAATGCTTGAAATATGATTGGTATGAATTTTTACCACACTTGCATTGTTGAATTGTTCTCCTTTTTGTTGATGACAAAGGGGGAGAAATAATACCAAAATGTGGTAAATTAATGACCAATGTATGCAATATATTTCATCATATATACTTAAAATGTTTGCTTGATAAATTTCCTTCACTATGATAAGATATCTAGAGCTTAACTTACAATTTTACAAATTGATATCTTGCCATAGAATGATGAATTGCTATCTTTGTCATCCTTCATATTTGAAATATCAATACTTGAAAATGGATGTCATGCCTTGACATCATTTTGAGAATGTTAGTTCATGATAGGAATCATGATGTACATATTGATAAGTTTAATGAATTTAACTTATCGGTTTGATTCTTGAATTCAAAGGTCTTGAATTCAAGAATGTCTTTTCTCAAGTATGACATATAGATAGGGGGAGTTAAGGTTATGTTGTTGAATCTCGGATTTTGATGATGAAATCAATTATAATTTGTTTGATCTATTCTATATGTTGAGAAAAGTGTATAGGATTAACTACGATGGTAGTAAGACATAAAGCAAGTATTGTGCCAGAGTCAAGATCGAGATCACGTTGGGAGTTCGAGAGTTCGACGGAAGTCCTGATGTTCGTCGGAAGTTTTGTGGGAACCAACCAAGAAGTCCAGGGGCTTGCCAAAGAAGCTCATCATAACTTGCCAAGAAGATCGTCATAAAGTCTAGGAGCTTGCCGGAAGTCCGCCGGAGCATTGCCGAGAGTTCATCGGATGTTCGCCGGAAGTACGCCGGAAGCTCGCCGGAAGAGCAATTGACGCACCGGAACATGAAGTGCAGTAATCATGTCTTAATTATTGTAGTTAGAGTGTAAATTAAGTTAAGTTTAGGAGATAATCCCACTAACTTAATTAGGGGCCAATTGGGCCCTAAGTTAGGCTAGGTTGGGTCGGATTCTAGGCCCAACCAGGACCCTGAATTCCTAGCGGGTGGTGGCACCGCTTGGGAGACTCGGTCTCCTAGGAATTCTGGGCGGTGGTACCACCCTTGTCAAGCGGTAGCACCAGCGGCAGTTATTGTTGCCAACAGTGGTACCACCCAGACTGAGTGGTAGTATCGCCCAGTGTCAGATGTCAGGCAGTAGTACCGCCTAGTAATGGCGGTGGTACCGCTAGTACCCCTGAAATCTGGGATGAGACACTTCTTAGCTCCATTTTTTAAAGTCATTGGGTTTTATAAATATCCCACCCTTTTCTGCATGAAAGGGCAATGAAAACTTGATATATTCATGAGTCTTTGAAATGATAAAGAGTTGTAAAAGTGCTAAAGTTCTCCTCGTCCCTTTCTAAGTGTTAAGATCATTCAAGAAAGGAGTGAAACTTGTAAGGGTTGTCTCCTAAACTCGACAAAAGGAAAAAAGCTGTAAAAGGTGGTTGGCCTTCGCCTATTGAAGGAAGGCCTCTATTGGACGTCGGTGACCTCGTCGAAGGAGGAAGCCGAAAGTGGATGTAGGTCACGTTGACCGAACCACTCTAAAACTCAGTTTGCATTTACTTTGAGAAACTTTTTTTTATAGCAAACTACCTCTCCTCCTTACTATACTTTAACTACATCTACATATGTTTTCACGTAAATATCTTTTGAGATCGGCTTTACTCGTACGAAGACTTTATGAAACCGACGCTTTTCATTTTTGCAATTTATATTACTACAAATCACCTAGTCTTCTCTTGCACTTTCACGAAAGGTTTCAAGTTCAAATTCCTTCCGAAATGGATTGAATTGAAACCATTCTTGTTGGAATCGGTTTTAATCGAAATAAGTTTTTTGAAATAGCAAAATTTTTCCGCTGCACTAATTCACCCCCCCCCCCCCCCCGCACTAATTCACCCCCCCCCCCCCCCCCCTCTTAGTGTCACTCTTAATCCTAACAATCCATGCACTTCTGCACCACACGTTATAGAAAACACATGGATTCCCACACCGCACATTATCATTATGTATATAATATATTTTTATCATAATTCATATATTCTTATGCTTATAATATATATATATATATATATATATATATATATATATATATATATATATATATATATATATATATATATATATACATTTAGCTCACATTTAGCTCATGACTATTATATCATTCGAAACATGCTATTAAAAATATATTATGAATTTTATAATTTATATGACCACTATTTTATAGTGAATTAAACTTATACTTATCTTATTGAACTAAAAAATAAAGATGCCAATGAAAGACTATTCCTTAACGATCGAGTATGCTAGGGAGCGATATACCTATCAAATTATAAACATAAGGTCATGAGATGTGTTAATTAAAAACACTACCTATTGAAATATTGATTTACAATAATTTATTATAATAATTCATAGAAAAAGTTTGATAAAATCTCTTATAAAATAAATTATACTTAAAAATTCATCTTCACCATCAATTTTTTAATAATTTACTTTAAAATCAAATGAATTAGTTAGTATCAATCAAACTATCTTATCATTCTACGAAGAAATTTTACTTCACCATTCTAACTGATTAAAAAATATTATTATGAAATTTTATAGAAAATCAAGAGACATATAAAACTAAATACACACCAAATTTGGAAGCTAAACTATCCTACTAATTCAATGATTAACATGTTCTACTAAAATTGGGTTAGGTTTATTTGAATTAAAAACCTTATATCTTGGTGCACATAGGTGATATTCACTTAATTCTAAATCTTATAAAATCTTTTAAAATATATCAAAATAACAAAACCTAATCATATTCCTAAGGGGGTCAATATAGCTCGAATAAAACTTCTTAGAAAATAAGAGATTTTGAGTATCTCAAATTGTGATAGTAATAACTCTATGCACCAACCTCAAATTAAAGTCATATTGGAGGCTTTAGAATCATAAGAGATTCTAACAAAACATATCTAAAAAATTAAATATTGATTCAAAATTTAGGTTACTAAAAAACAACTAAAAATAATAGTCTATAATCTGTAAAACTAAAACCTTGAGTATAGGAAATAAAGAATTGAGTTTTTCTTACTTAATCTTCTTTAGAGCTAGGGTTTTCTAATCTTCATAAGAAAAACTGAGAGAACGATTAAAGAAATAGAGAAAGGGTCATGGGTTTTTCGATTGGTAAATAGAGGTTAAAATAAGATAGAAGTGTTTAAGAGGTTACCTTAAGGTCTAGGTTCAATCCCATTAGACCTTATTTTATGTTTTTTCTGTTAGGATCGGAGCGGCACTAAGAGGGGGGGGTGAATTAGTGCAGCGGATTAAAACTTCGGTTTTAGAAAATCTTTTGTACGATAAAAATAATTTTTCGTTTGAAACCGTTTCGATTGCGTTAAAAGCGTACGTAATAAGATGAGGGCAGTGAACTTAGCAAAGTAAAGGTTTGCAGAAAGATAAATGCATAAACATAAACGCAAACCAGAGATTACGCCGATTTTAAAGTGGTTCGGTCAAATGACCTACATCCACTTGCGAGGCCCCTCTTCGATGAGGCTTCCACCTTCTACTAGCAAATCTCTTGAAAGTGAAGGGTGAATACCCCTCTTACAACTTTTACAAGCGGTTCACTCTCTTACAGATTTTCAACAAGAAAGAAGGAGGTGAACACTAGCAAATTGAAAACAAGACAAGCTAACACTTTTCTAAGGCTTTTCTCTCAAACACTTGCTGCTCAAAAAGTTGTTCTCTCAGTTGAGATTTGAGGGGTATTTATAGGCCTCAAGAGGATTCAAATTTGGGCTTCAAAATTTGAATTCTCTTTGGGTTCCCGCTGTAGGCGGTACCACCGCCCAGCCAGGCGGTGCCACCGCCCAGCGCTTGGGTGCTGGACGGTGCAATCGCCCAGCCAAGGAGGTGTCACCGCCCAGCTCTCGGGTGCTGAGCGGTGCCACCGCCTGGCTCTTATCAACTCACTAGTTGGGCTCCAAACTTGGCCCAAACCAGTCCGAACTCGGGCCCAATTGGCCCCTACTTGGGTTATAGGATTAACACCTAATCCTAACCCTAATTAACGTGCTAACTACGAATTTAAAGATAATTTCTAAGCTATTACAAAGTCTGCAAGTCAAGACTTCTTTCGACGAGCTTCCGGCGAACTTCCGGCAAACTCTCGGAAACCATTCTGCGGACTCCCGGCAAGCTCGTAGACTTCACGATTTGATCTCGGCGAGTTCCAACGAGCTTCTTTGGCAAGCTCTGATCTTTCTCGGTGAGCTCCGTGAACTTCCGACGAACCTTTTGGCGAGCTTCCGAAAAACCCTTCGGCAAGCTCCCTACTCATTTTCGGCTAGTTCCGACAGCATTACCGACGAGCCTTCGGACTTCCATAGAACTCTCGAACTCCCAACGAATCCTTCGTGCTTGACTCCGGCACTTTGTTTCGCTTCATGTCTTCATCATTATCGTAGTTAATCCTGCACACACAAGCCAAAACTCTACTCCGATTTAGACAATTATTACAATGCGAATTGACATTCTGTTGCCCGGCACGTCATTGGTTGGCGCTTCGTCCGATTCTTCGGTGCATCGTCCTCTCTTGCGGCTTGTTGCCCAATCGACGATTGACCTCCGCAACCCCGATATCCTTGGCGCAATTCCGCTCTCCTTGGCCTGATGCCCGACGTCCGAAGCCTTCTGCCGTCCAATACCCTAACGTGATCTCCTCCGGCACAACGTCAATTCCTCCTGCGTTAACTGTCTAATCCTGATTGAGTAGACCTGCATCACTCAAAATATAGTTAAACATAAACATAATTATCAATTAGTTTCATTATCAAAATACGAGATTCAACATTTTCTTCTTTTACTAATATAATTCTTATATTGTAGCGACTTCAATTGTGTATAATTTGATTTGACAAAGATGATATTTTTTATCTTAACTCATCCTTCAATCTCACTTATGCATTTCAACATTTAATATAACTCTCCTTTTGATTTACATCTCTATTTAATTTTTTTATTATTTTATCTATGCCTAAGTAGCTTATTATCCTCCACATACATAATATATAAAACTCAAACTTTCTTACACTAATCATAGTCAAATTCATTCAAGCCTTGAGATTCACTTAGGCCCGATTAAAATTTAACTACTATTTCTAGTCATTATATGTATGCTTATTACTAAAACTTAAACTCATATTTAAGTCTACTATCATATTTTGGCTTATTGTGCTATGCTTAAAGTAAACATTAATACTTATACATGCTCAACCAATATTTCATAAAATACTAAAAATAATATTTCTAAAAAAATATACTTTAATCTTAAAAGTTGAAACATAAATATGTTGTTTATCATATTTATGAAATATAAACATAAGTGAAGTTAACATATATATATATATATATATATATATATATATATATATATATATATATATATATATATATAATTTGTGCTTATATTAATATGCTAATTTTAGTTCAATGTGCATAAGACTTGGGCATTGCAGTCGTCCCCTCCTAATAAAAAATATGTCATTAAATTTTTTTACCTAAATAACTCCAAATATTTCTCTCATATCTCCTCCTCCCTTTCCTAAGTTGCTTCCTCCATCGCATGATTCTTCCATAACACTTTAGCTAAAGTAATCTTCTTATTATAAAGTTCTTTCTCCTTTCTATTAAGAATTCGTACAGCTCATTCTATGTCAAATTTTCATCAAATTCTATTAGTTGCTCTTCCATGACATAAGAAGGATCTAAAATATACTTCCTTAATATTGATACATGGAATACATTATGAATCTTTGCTAATGTAGGAGGTAGGGTTAGTTTGTAGGCTAAATCATCGAGTTTATAGAAAATTTCATATTGTTCTATATATTGAGGACTTAGCTTGCCCTTTTTTCCCAAACCTCATAACTCTTTTCATTAGTGTTACCTTTAGGAATACTTTATCGTCTATTTCAAATTTCAAAGGTTTCCTATTATCGATATAATATTTATACCTATTTTGTATTGCCTTCATCCTTTGACAAATCTTTTCTAGTGCTTTTGTTGTTCTCTCACCAAATTTGGCCCTAAATATTTTCTTTCACCCATCTCATCCCAATGAACATATGATCTATATTTTCTACTATATAGTGCTTCAAATGATGCCATCCCAATGGTTGCCTAGTAACTATTAATATAGGCAAACTTTATCAAAGGTAAATATTTGCTTCATGATCCTTTAAAGTCTATAAGACACAAGCTCTTAGTATATCCTCTAATATCTAAGTAATTATTTCAATTAGCTATCTATTGAGGAAGAAAACTTGTGCTAAAAACTAACCTTGTTCCCAATGCCATATGAAGACTTATCAAAATCCTAATGTGAATCTGGAGTCTTTATCTAACACAATGAACATGGGCACACCATGGAGTCTAATTATCTCATAGATATATAATTGAACACAAATAGGTAGGAAGTGGGTCGTTTTTGTTAATTTATTTATAATGACCCAAATTGCATCATGTCCCTTGCTGGTCCTATGTAAACCAATGACTAAATCTATGCTAACCTATTCTCATTTCCATCAGGGTATTTGTAATAGATTTAAGATACCTATTGACCTCTAATATTCTATTTTGAGATATTTCTCAACAAATTGGATGACATCTCTTTTCATTATTAGCTACTAGTAGTGCTCTTTTAGATTCTTGTACATCTTGGCGGTGCATTGAGTATAAGGATGAGTGTGCCTCTATTAAAATTTCTTATTTTACGTTAGGCTCCTAAGGTACACACAATCTACCTTGAAATTTGAATACCCTTCATCAATGTGAAATTGTTTTTCTTTTTCCCGCTTTAATATCGAACTTTAATCGATTCAAATAAGGATCGTGAACTTGAACTTTTTAATTTTCCCCAAAAGGGTTGGCCATAGTGATAGCATTGCTAATCTCTGAATCAAACTTTTAAGGATTATTTTATATTTAAATTTTTATTTTTTATATGAAGAGATTTTTGAACTATTAATAAAGTAGCTAAATTGGCTGACTTTCTACTCAATACATCAGCAACTATATTTTCTTTTCTAAGATGGTAATTGATTACATAATTATAATCTTTTGCTAATTTCATCCATCTCCTCTATCTTATATTTAACTCCTTTTAAGCAAAGAAATATTTTTCCCCATAAATATAATGTCAGCAAATTTTTAGGGCAAACACTAGCATTGCCAACTCTAAATTATGGGTCACATAGTTTTCTTATGATATTTTAGTTGTCTTGATATATAAGCTATAACTCTACCATTCTATATCAAAACATATCCTAGATCATTTTTGGATGTATCACTATATACCATGAATCCTCCTAACCTGCTTGGTACTATAAGAATTGAAGTTGAAGTCAATCTCCTTTTTAATTCTTGAAAAACTATTTTTATAAGCATCAATTCATTCAAATTTAATATTCCTTATTATTAATTGGGTGAGAGATGATGCTATTTTAGAGAATCCTTTGACAAAATGTCTATAATAATCTGTCATTACCTTAGTTACAATAGTTGGACTGGGCTAATTACTAAGTGCTTCCTAATTAATTGGATCTACTAAGATCCTTTCCTTGAATATATTGTGTCTAAGAAATGTTATTTTCTCTGGTCAAAATTTATATTTCTTAGACTTTATGTTTAATTACTTTTTCTTCAAGATACTCAAGATTGTTTTTAAATGTTCTACATATTCCTTCTGAGAGTGTGAGATATTAAAATATCATTAATAAAAATTATAACAAATCTATCTAGATACTTTTTGAATACCTTATTTATTAACTCCATAAAGGCGGTTGGTGCATTTGTTAAACTAAATGATATCATTAAAAATTCAAAGTGCCTAGCCCTGATATCAGTTTTAAGAATGCCCTTGACTTTTAGTTGAAGATTCCTTGGTTTCAAGTCGGTTTTGAAAACATTAATGCACTTTACAATTGATTAAATAACTCATCAATTCTAGGAAGTGGTCTTTATTCTTAATAGTTACCTTATTTAACTCCTTGTAATATATGTACAATCATATTTTTCTATCTTTTTTCTTTATAAATAGGACTGATACTCACTATAGTGAAAAGCTAGGGAGAATGAACCATTTATCAAGGAGCTCCTACAATTGTATTTTTAACTCCTTTATTTGTACTGAAGTCATTCTATAAGGTGCTTTGGAAATAGGTTCAGTGCTTGATATTAAGTTTATGACAAATTCAATATCTTTATCTGATGGTAGTCTAGGGAGGTCCTTAGGAAACACTTGAGAGAATTTGCTCATGACTAGTACATTCTTTGGATTGATGTTCGGTTCTACCCTAGTGTCAATTATATTAGTTAAATATCTTGTGCATCCACTCTTTAAGAGAATCCTGGCTTTCATTCTTTGGGGCTCGCTACCGTTGTTGCTAACTGCTTGTGCCCGGGCCCCGCGGCAACAAGGGTCGCACGTGCGCATTGGCACAATGCACATGCGCAAGGGGCTGCCGTGCCTGCGGCCCTACCTATGGGCGCCATTGTAGGCACCCGTGCTTACGCGCACAGTGCCCACGCGCAGGTGGCTACCATTGTAGTAGCCCGCAAATCGTTGGCTGAGAACCTGCATGAAAATGGCAACGGAACCATCTACGAGGGCAACAATAGTTGTTGCCCTTTCTCGCTTTTGCGTCAACGATTTTGATATCAAAATCTTCTCTAAAAACAACACACGTAGTTCAAAATCAATTTTCACATGAACAACCTAACTCTGATACTATTATTGGGAAATCTTGGGGACGACATCAAATGCGCTGCGGAAGAACAAAAAATAAAATCCCCAATTCCCAAAGATATGTTCGTCGTCCTACGAAGATTGGTGTGCAAAAATTGTTAGAACCCTTGCATATTCAAAACTTGGGGTTGATCTCTATAGGGGATCGACCTCCTTGAAACTCTATAGGGGCTCGTGGACTTCATGATGATCTTCTTGGCGAGTTCCGACGAGCTTCTCTGGCAAACTCCGAGACTTCTCGGTTGGTTCCGATAGAACTTCCGATAAATGTCCGGACTTCTGACGAACTCTCGAACTCCAAACGAAATCATGTCCTTGCCTCTGAGACTTCATTTTGCTTCATGCTTTGCTATCGTAGCTTTCGACGATCTTCTGGTGAACTTCCGACGAACTCTCGGGAATGTTCCGGCAGACTCCCGGCAAGCTGCTGAACTTCACAATGATCTTTTTGGTGAGGTCCGACAAGCTTCTCTGGCAAGCTCCGAGACTTCTCAGCTGGTTCCAACAGAACTTCTGATGAATATCCGGACTTCCGACAAACTCTCAAACTCCCAATGAAATCGCGTCCTTGACTCCGGGACTTCATTTTGCTTCATACCTTGCTATCATAGTTAATCTTGCATATGTAAAACACACTTCGATCTAGACAAATAATACTAAGAATTAATCATGTTGTCCGGCATGTCATTGGTCCCTCAATGCTTCGTCCGATTCTTCGGCGCATCTTCCTCTCTTATGGCCTATTGCCTAATCGTCCAGTTGACTCTGCAACTCCGATATCCTTGGTGTAATATCTGCTCTTCTTGGCCCGATGCCTGAATCCATGGTCCGAAGCCTTCTGTCAATACGTCGATTGATCCTCCATCCTGATGTTCAATCTTTTGACATGTTTTCCTTTGGCACAACATGATTCTTCCTGCTTTAATTGTCTCATCTTGATCAAAGTATCATGTATCACTCAAAACGTAGATTAAATCATAAATACTATCAATTGGATTCATCATCAAAATAGTGTCACCTCTTGGGGCACTGTTTGGGCCTCTCATTGGGCCCAACACAGTCCTTACATGGGTCTAGCTAGCCTGTAATTGGGTTGGCCTAAAACCAAACCCAATTACGTGCTAACTATGATTCCTAAGACATTTACTAAGCTAAACAAGTCCCTATGTCTCGGTTTCTTCTGGCGAGCTTCCGGCGATCTTCCGACGAACTTCCGATGAACTCTCGGCAATGTTCCGGCGGACACCTAGCAAGCTCCTAGACTTCATGATGATCTTCTTGGTGAGTTCTGATGAGCTTCTCTGGCAAGATCCGATAGTTCTCGGCTGGTTCCGATAGAACTTCCGATGAACGTCTGGACTTCCAACGAAATCTCAAACTCCCAACGAAATCGTGTCCTTGACTCTGGGACTTCATTTTGCTTCATGCCTCACTATCATAGTTAATCTTGCACATGTAAAACACACTTCGATATAGACAAATAATACTAAGCATTAATCATGTTATCCAGCATGTCATTGGTCCCTCGACGCTTCGTCCGATTCTTCGGCGCATCGCCCTCTCTTGCGGCCTATTACCCAATCGGCTAGTTAACTCTGTAACTTTGATATCCTTGGCGCAATATCCACTCTTTTTGGCCCGATGCCCAAATCCATGGCCTGAAGCCTTTTGTCGATATGTCGATCAATCCTCCAGCCCGACGTCCAATCTTCTGACATGTGTTCCTTCGGCACAACATGATTCTTTCTACTTTAATTATCTCATCCTGATCAAAGCATCTTGCGTCACTCAAAATGCAGATTAAATCATAATATTATCAATTGGTTTCATCATCAAAATATGAGATTCAACAATCTCCCTCTTTTTGATAATGATAACCAATTGATGACGGAGTTAACTAAACTCTCGGAGTTTAAACAATCTCCCCCTATCAATATGCCATATTGATAGAAACTCTTGGATTCAAAAATCTAAGCAACATGTAATGATCAAATCATGTATAACATCAACATACTTCTCTCCCTTTATCATCAACAAAAAGGAGAAATTCAATTCTCATGTGTTTGAGGTATTAGTTCAAATCATTGCATAAAAAACATAATATCCATTTTTATCATCATGCAAGCTAGCAAAAATTTAGCAAGTGCTATATCATATTAGAACATGCAAGTTATCAAGTTTTAGATATGCAAGATAGTAAGATAGCATGTTCTTCATCATACAAGCTAGCAAAATTTATCATCATTTTAGAAAGTGTAAGCTAGCAATTTTCTATCACTTTACAACATGCATAATCACCAAATCATCATTAATTTTAAAGATGTGCATGATTTCAAATTTTGCAAGTTTGTATTTTTGCTTTTTAAGATAGGCAAGCTAGTGATTTTCAAGATAGCAAACTCTTTCTTCTCTTTTGAGAAGTGTCATTTTTATTTTCTTTGCAAAGTGCAAGCAAGCAAATTTTACACATATGAAAGTTGACAAAGCTTTACATATTTTGAGATAAGCAAGCTTTTTTGCTTCTCTTCATGATGTCCAAACTAGAAACTGTTGCTTTTCTTTGCGATGCACAAGTTAGCAAATTCTGCTTCATTCTTGAATTGTGCAAACTAGCATCTTTCTCTTTGAGATGTGCACATTAGCAACTCTTTCTCCCCCTTTGTCATTGTGAAAAAGAGGGGAAGCATACAATTTTATAGTTCTTTTCCCTTTACATCAATTTTCACATCATTAGAACAATAAATTTGCATTATAAACATAATCTCATGTTTATCATTCAAGCTAGCATATATTTTTTGTTCTCTTTTGCAATGTGCAAGCTAACAATCTTCTTTTTCTTTTAAAATAATGATTCAATCATATCATGCGATATACAAATCATAAAAATTTCAAATCATGATGGTATCAAGAAGTGAAATTACATCTTACCATGCATGATCATAATATCACATTTGTACGTATCAAAATAATATCAAGAGTATTTCATGCATAATTTTATATCATCAAATTCATTTCATCTCATCAAGAAAAATTAATTGGGTGATGAATACAAGGAGATATACAAAGACAAAAAAAAAATTATGTCATGAAAAATTAGCTCATGTGAATACCAAAAGACATGATTTATTTTGACACATCTCCTCTTAAATAAAATACCAAGAAAAATTGTAGGGGTAAAAAGAAGATATCTTGTTTAAGAAAAAAATCTCAAGTAATACAAAGAATTCAAGATTATGATTTGAATAAAACTCATTCAAATTCAAATCATCAAATCAAAATCATTTTTAAGAGATTCACAAAAAGAAAAACATAGATAGATTCATTAATCTCTCCATTCATTATGAATCATAAAAATTATAATACAAAAAAAAATGATTCATATGGATAAATCTCAATAAGAAGATACAAGAACCCATAATAAAAGATTTTGTTTCATAAATGATTGCAAGTTATAAATTACGAGAAATCAAGATCATGATTTTGATAAAGAACCCATTAAATTCAAATCATTTCCATAATACATGAGATTCATAAAAGCATACTATACATGTTTTCATTAATCTCCTTTTTGGAAAAATCAATAAAGTCAGAAAAATAAAATTTTCAAGGAGAAACCTTTCCTCTTTTAGTTGTTTCAATTCATGTGATTTATTTCATTCAAGCATGTCCTTTTTTTTTTATTTATGCCAAATAAAAACATGCATCAACATTTAGGATCAAAACAGAAATTTCATCATAAAAACCATTCATCTTGCCTATAACTGAAAAAGCCACTTTTATTATCATGAAAATCAATAATCCATAAATCACAAAAATCATCATGCATCATTTTGAAAGTTAAATTTATTCGGCATGATATCATCAAACATAATTTCATAAGGCATTTTTAATCAAAATTATTTTTGTTTGTTTATCATAAAATATGTATTTATCTTTTTAAGTGAATAGAACTTTTCAAGCTTAGTTTTTGATACAAAATTCATGCATCATCATTAAGCATGATATCAAACATCTTAATATTTTTATTAAGACATTAAGCATGGTTTCAATCAAAATCGAAAATCATCAAGATACACATTATTTCTTCTTGAAAAACATTAATAGGATCATCATTAGCTTTAAATCTAATATTTTATTCCATTAACATAAAACATATAATTTTCATTATCATTTTTAAAATTATTAGCATGATCATAATTTTTGTATTTTCTTTTTTAAACATGTAATTTTTAAGAAAAATAATTATTCTAAACTAAATTAAAAAAGTAAATGCATCATGAAAAGCATTATATAATTTTGAAATAAATTAAGGGCATTTTGATTATCTCATCGTCGAATGATGTTAAGGCGTAGTTTGCCACCTTGTCTTTGTTGATTTTCTCCTTGTCTTCGGAGGAGCAAGATTCATCCGAATTTGTGTTCTTCTTCTTGTGTTTAAAGCAAGTAGTTGCGTTCTTTTTATTCTTTAATTTTTGTTTCATTAACTTTTTAAATTTCTTTGTGAGTTCAAGTTTACCATCACTTGAGCTTATGCTCGAGTGGTCTTCAATTGTTCTAAGTACCAAATCCTTCCTATTCTTTGGAAGGTGGTTTTGTTCATTATGTTCATCATGTGCATTGTGCACCATTTTATATGTCATCAATGAACCGATAAGTTCTTCAAGTGGAAAAATGTTTAAATATTTTGTTTCTTGTATTGCCATTACTTTCGATTCCCAAGTTTTAGAAAATGATCTTAAGATCTTGTTAACGAGTTCAAAATCTGAAAAACTTTTACCAAGTGCTTTTAAACCATTGACAACATCCGTAAAACTGGTGTACATGTCAATAATGGTTTCACTTGACTTCATTCGAAAAAGTTCAAAATCATGCATTAAAAAATTGATTTTTGAATCTTTAACTTTGCTAGTACCTTCATGTGTGAGTTCAAGAGTATGCTAAATTTCAAAAGCTGTTTCACACATAGAAATTCGATTAAACTCATTTTTGTCTAAGGCGCAAAATAAGGCATTCATACATAGCCTTTGCATTTAAAGAAAAGGCCTTATTCTCCAAATCATTCCAATGGTTCATTGGAAGAGAAAACTTTTGAAAACCAAATTTGACTATATGTCATAAATCGAGATTCAATAAAAGCAAGAAAACTCTCATTCGAGTTTTCCAATAAGTGTAGTCTATCCCATTGAAAAAGGGAGGACGAATGAGAGAGTGACTCTCTTGAAAGCTGAAAAGAGTCATTTCTTATTAGGTGTTAAACAAAATGAGAAAACGAGGCTCTGATACCAATTGTTAGGAACGGGGTTGGTACTAAGAGGGAGGGGGGGGGGTAAATTAGTGCAGCGGTTAAATCATGTCTTAAAAAAACCTTCGTACGATAAAAATCGATTTTGACGAAAACCATTTAGGAGAGAGGTTAACTTGAAAGCGTTTTCATAAAGATAGCTTGAAGGCAGTAAACAATTAAAGAGGTTTGTAGTAAAGATAAATTGAGAGTGGTTCAATCGTCGTGACCTACATCCAATTTGCTGATTCCTCTTCCATCGAGGCCACCGGCATCCACTATCGATCTTCCTTTAATAGGCAAATATCAACCTCCTTGTTACACCCCTCTTCTCCTTTTCATGGGTTTAGGAGACAACCCTTACAAGCACTCACTCATCTCTTACAGAATTCTAAACTTAGAGTGGAGGAGGGAATTTCTAAAAGATTGCAGTAGCGTTTCTTCACTTTTAAACTCTTTGTGCTTGTATCTTTTAACCAGGGATGAGAGGGGTATTTATAGGCTTTAAGTTGATTCAAACTTGGAGCCTAAAAATATATCATCCAGGATTTCCTGAGACGGTAGTACTACCGCCTACGTTGGGCGGTACCACCACTAGTGTACACTAACACTACACTAGGCGGTACCACCGCCTAGGATGCTGTGTTGGGTGGTATCACTGCCCAAACTGGTAGTACCACCGCTTGGCACCTTGCTAGGGGTGATACAACTGCCCAGACTATTGGTACCACCGCCTGACACATTCTCGGAGACTGTGCCACGATGGTGTCACCTCTTGGGGCATTGTTTGGACCTCTCATTGCGCCTAACACAGTCCTTACATGGGCCTAGCTGGCCTGTAATTGGGTTGGCCCAAATCCAAACCCAATTACGTGCTAACTACGATTCCTAAGATATTTGCTAAGCTAAACAAGTCCTTATGTCTTGGTTTCTTCGGGCAAGCTTCAAGCGATCTTCCGGCGAACTTTTGACGAACTCTCGACAATGTTCCGGTGGACTCCCAACAAGCTCCTAGACTTCACGATGATCTTCTTGGTAAGTTCTAACGAGCTTCTCTAGCAAGCTCTGAGACTTCTTGACTGGTTCCGACAGAACTTCCGACAACTGTCCGAACTTCCGACGAACTCTCGAACTCCCAACGAAATTGTGTCCTCGACTCCGGGACTTCATTTTGCTTCATGCCTTGCTATCGTAGTTAATCTTGCATATGTAAAACACACTTTAATCTAGACAAATAATACTAAGTATTAATCATGTTGTCTGGCACGTCATTGTTCCCTCGACACTTCATCCGATTCTTTGGCGCATCGTCCTCTGTTGCAGCCTATTGCCCAATCGACAAGTTGACTCCGCAACTCTGATATCCTTGGCGCAATATCTGCTCTTCTTGGCTTGATACCCAAATCCATGGCCCGAAGCCTTCTGTCGATACGTCGATCGATCCTCCGGCCCGATGTCCAATCTTCTAACATGTTTTCCTCCGGCACAACATGATTCTTCCTACTTTAATTGTCTCATCCTGATCGAAATATCCTGCATCACTCAAAACTCAGATTAAATCATAAATACTATCAATTGGTTTCATCATCAAAATACGAGATTTAACATATCATAGTTTTTCTTCCTTATGGTAATGGTGTAAATTCCCATGTTTTGTTTTTATATAGAATTTCAATTTCTTGTATTACTTGTTAGGATCTTATTGGCAATAATTGGGGGGAGGGGGGGGGGGGGGAGGGAGGTGCATCGATGCTACAACATTTTTAATAATTTTTTTAAATTCGATTAAGAAAACAACACATATCAAAAACATGATTAATTAAGTATTAGGTATGAGTTAGAGTTAATAATAAGTGAATAATCTTAAATAAAATTCATAAGCAAGAAAATGATACAAACTGATTTATAGTAGTTTGGTCTTTCCGACATATATCTACTCATGATTATTTTTCCCTTTAGACCATTGGCTTTCACTATCGATCTTACTTTAATGGGTGAAGATCAACAACTCTTATAACCTTTCTCCTTTCTTGGACTTAGGAGAAAACCTTCATACTCACTCTTTTACAAGAGACTTCTCACCTCTTACCACTTAATATTACAACTAAATTTAAGAGAGAGGAATGTTGAATCTCGGATTTTGATGATGAAATCAATTGGTAAATTATTAATCTAATCCATATGTTGAGATAAGTGTTGCAGGATTAACTACGATAACAATAAAGGCATAAAGCAAGATGTTGGGCTAAAGTCAAATATCGGACGTTACGTCGAAGATTCAAACTATGTGCTAGAAGTTTGCTGGAAGCTCGCTGAGAGTTCATTGGGAGTTTGTTGAGAGTTCATCTGGAATTCGCCGGAAGTTCTCCGGAAGCTTGCCAGAAGCTCGCCGAGAAGTTCGTCAGAAGTTCACTAGAAGCTCACCGAGAAGTTCGACGGAAGTTCACCGAGAATTTCGCTAGAAGAACAATTGACATACCGGACCAAAATAACTTAGTTAAATATCTTAATTATTATAGTTAGACTATAAGTTGAGTTAGGATTGGGAGCTAATCCCACTAACTCAGTTCAACTAAGCCCTTAACAGGGCTGAATTGGGCTAGGTGAACAGCCCATTCAACACTTGAAGTCACGGTTGGCGGTGGCAATGCTTGGGACTCGGTCTCCCAAGTGATCTAGGCAATGGTACTGTCGACAGTTAATGCTTTCAGGCAATGGCACCACCCTATTAGGTGGTGGTACCGCTAGAACACGGTCTCCAAAGCTCTATCAGGCGGTCGTACCGACTAGACTAATCGGTGGTACCGCTTAGTGTTAGTCTACAAGTAGTGGTACCACCCAATAATGGAGGTGGTACTGCCAGTACCCCAGAAATCTGGGATGAGACACTTTTTTGCTCTAATTTTAAAGCCATTGGGGCTTATAAACACCCCACGCTTTTCTGCATGAAAGGGGCATGAAAAGTGTGAACAAAATCTTGAAGCCTTGGGTGTTACATGTTGTAAAAGTGCTAAGAGTCCTCCTCTTTCCTTTCTAAGTCTTGTGATCATTCGAGAGAGGTTTGAGGCTTGTAAAGGTTGTCTCCAAAAACCTATGAAAAAGAGAAAGTGTTATAAAGAGGGTGGTTGGTCTTTGCCCATTGAAGGAAGACTGTTAGTGGACGCCAATGACCTCGACGGAGGAGGAATCAGAAGTGGATGTAGGTCACAACGACCGAACCACTATAAATTTCAGTGTGCTCATTTCCATTCTGATTTTTATTACTTCTATTACTTTCTAAGTTAATTGTTAGTTCATTTACTCTAAAGTCAAGCATTTCAGCGAACGAATATCTTACAAAACCGATGATTTTTTCGTTGTACTAATTCACCCCCCCCCCCTCTTATTGTCACTCTTGATCATAACAATTGGTATCAGAGTAAGGTCACTCTCATTTTGGATTAAAACCCAACAGAGATGATATTTGTCGGCAACCAAGAGGGTCATTCAATTATACGTCCACCCATTTTTAATGGGATGGATTACACCTATTGGAAGACTAGAATAAAGATTTTTCTAATTTCTATGGATTTTGAGTTATGGAACATTATGAAAAATGGCTTTCAAAAGTCTTCTCTTCTAATGAATGATTTGAATAAGTTGGAGAAGAAGACTTTCGCTTTAAACGCTAAGGCTATGAATGTCGTGTTTTACGCTTTAGATAAAAACGAGTTCAATCGAGTGTCTATTTATGAAATGACTTTTGATATTTGGCACACACTCGAAATCACCCACAAAGGTACTAGTAGAGTAAAGGAGTCCAAGATAAATCTTTTTAGTTCATACCTATGAATTGTTTCAGATGAAGCAAAGCAAAACTATTATTGACATGTACACCTATTTTACGAATGTCGTCAATAGTTTAAAAGCTCTTGGCAAATATTTTTTAAACTTTGAACTTGTTAATAAAATCTTGAGATCCCTTCCAAAGAGTTGGGACCTTAAAGTAATGATCATCCAAGAGGCCAAGGATTTGAATAACTTTCCTCTCGAAGAACTTATCGGGTCACTAATGACCTATGAGATGACTTGCAATGCTCATGAAGAGCTTGAGAACAACCTTACAAAGAACAGGAAGGATATGACATTAAGAACTCATGAAGACCACTTGAAAGAAAGTTCAAGTGATGAGAGGACTATGATGATGACTTGGCACTCTTGACAAGAAGGTTCAAAAAATTCATAAAAAAAAATAAATTTAAAAATTAAACTAAAAATAAAATTGAACCCAAAAAAGAACAAGTTATATGCTACAAATGCAAGAAGCCAGGGTACTTCAAAAGTGAATGTCCCCAAGTGAAGAGGAAGCAACCAAAGAAGAAGAAAGCGCTTAAAGCAACTTAGGATGACTCAAGTACATCCAAAGAAGAGGAGCCAACCAATAAAGAGCAAGTTGCTAACTACGAATTGATGGCATATGGCAACAAGGTAAGTAACTCGATCGAAGCTCGTTTATCTTTTGATGAATTATTAAGTATTTTTCATGATTTATTTGATGAATGTAAATTAGTTAGTAAAAAGTATAAACTATTGAAAAAAGAGCATGCTTCTCTTGTTAGTGATTTTGATAGATTAAAAATTGAGCATGATAGTTTAACTCTTTGCACATAATGTGATGAATTAGAAACACTTAAAAAGGAGAATTTGCAATTATATAAAACCTTAGAAAAATTTGAAATAGGTAGCAAATCCTTAAACATGATCCTTCAAGTAAGAATCGTGTTCATAGAAGAGATGGAATCAGCTTTGTGAGTAACACTCACAAAAATCCAATTATCTTTGTTAAAGGCCCAACTTTGCATATTTCACCCCGAAACAAATGTAACTTTTGTTACAAATTTGGACATGTTGTTTATAAATATCCGTTTAAGAGATATAATCCACTCAAATTGATTTAGGTCCCTAAAGGTGTTGAATCTTGGATTTTGATTATAAAACCAATTGATAGTGTTTATGATTTGATATGTGTTTTGAGTGATGCAGGTAGCTTTAATCAGGAAGAGACAATTAAAGCAGGAAGAATCATGTTGGGCCGATGAAAAACATGTCAGAAGATTGGACAGTGAGCCGAAGGATCGGTCGACATATTGACAGAAAGCATCAGTCCATAGGTTCGGGTATTAGGCTAAGAAGAGTGAAAATTGTGCTAAGGAAATCGGAGTTACGGAGGTTAACTGGCTGATTGGGCAAGAGGCCGCAAGAGAGGACAATGCGCCGAAGAATCGGACAAAGCGTCGAGGAACCAATGACATGCCGAACAATATGATTCAAGCTTTGTAATATTTGTCTAGATCGAAGTAGATTTTTATATGTGCAGGATTAACTAGGATAGTAAGTCATAAAGCAAAATGAAGTCCTGGAGTCAAGGACGTGATTTTATTGGGAGTTCGAGAGGTCGTCGGAAGTCCGGACGTTCGTCGGTAGTTCTGTTAGAATTAACTAAGAAGTCTAGGAGCTTGCCGAAGAAGCTCATTGGAACTCACCAAGAAGATCACTGTGAAGTCCAGGAGCTTGCCGGGAGTTTGCTGGAACATTGCCGAGAGATCACCGGAAGTTCGCCGGAAGATCGCTGAAAGCTCGCTGGAAAGAAACCTAGACTTACGGACTTATTTAACTTAGTAAATGTATTAAAATTCATAGTTAGCACATAATTGAGATTAGAATTGGTCCAAACTAATTAGGGGATAGTGTTAGAACCCTTACAGATTCTAAACTTGGGGTTGATCTCTTTAGGGGATCGGCCTCCTTGGAACTCTATAGGGGTTCCTCCCTCCAAGTTGCTGCTCAAAGGCTGTAGAAAAGATTCATCTATTGCATAAGAAAAGAGAAGGAATACATGGCTATTTATAGGGCTTCTAAATTCTAACTCTTAATAGGACTCCTACTTAAGACTCTTTCTTCTAACCAACTCCAAATAGGACTCCTACTCAAGACTCCTATTCCCTTACAACTCCTAACTCTTCTCTAAGAAAAAACCTCCTACATGAATGCCCCTCTCAATTAGGACTCTCCTAGATAGAGTTCTAACAGAATGTCCCTCTCAATTAGGACTCTCCTAGCTAGAGTCCTAACAGTTTTACATGAATGTCCCTCTCAATTAGGACTCTCCAAGCTAAAGTCCTAACAGACCCGCCCTCTTCAAATCAGCCTTGTCCTCGAGGCTGATGATTCGTGAATTCTAGGAATTTGATCTTCAAATCATCATAGTTCTCCCAAGTGGCATCTTCTATTGGTAGGTTCGCCCACTGTATTAGCACTTTATTAGTGGGTCGTCGTTGTCGAGTCACGATCCGTCGATCAATAATGGCACTTGGCTGGGTCTGGAGTTCTCTTTGGGTAGTCATATTTGGTGGGTGGCTTTGGGCTATCTCCAAGCCCCTATTTAAAACTTCCGTCTGGCTGTTGGTTTATGGGTGATATATCGTACTCCTTTTCAATTTAGTACCCTACATATGGAATAACTTTGTCCAAAATCTGCTCTTGAAGATGCAAGTAGAATTTGTCATAAGCACAATGTGTCCCTTATAGCATAATTCTTTTGAGTCCCGATTGTAATGAGCCACGGAGCTTGGTGCTTCCTCTAATTTTTTTTTAATCTTATTGGTCTTCGAATCTTCCTGCCATTCCATCTTAATATCCTCAAGGAAGTCGCTGGTTGGAAGTAAAACGACCGAAAATTCAGCTTGCTCAGGTAGCTGCAAAAGCACATCTGCAAGAACATTCTCTTTCCCCTTTTTGTAAGTTATTTCATAATCAAATCTAAGAAGTTTTGTTACCCATTTTTGCTGCTCAGGGGATGATATCTTTCGCTCCAAAAAGTACTTGAGGCTTTTATGGTCGGTTTTAATTTGAAATCGTCGACCAATCAAGTAGGGTCTCCACCTCGTTGCTGCGCGCACAATGGCAAGCATCTCCTTATCATATGTTGACTTATTTTGATGGGAGGGAGATAATGCCTTGCTAGTGTATGTGAGTGGTTGACCATCTTGCATGAGAATGGCTCCAATTCTGACTTCAGATGCGTTGGCCTCAATAATGAAGGGTCGGTTGAAATCTGGTAGAGTTAGCACCGGCGTCGTCGTCATGGCTGCCTTAAGTTTGTCGAAGGCAGTGGAGGCTCTGTCCGACCATTGGAAGACATCTTTTTTCAGTAAGGAAGTAACTGGTGCACTAATCTCTCCATAGTTTTTCATGAACTTGCAGTAGTAGCCTGTTAAACTCAGAAAGCCATGTAGCAATTTTATGTTCCTCGGGGTCAGCCAGTTTTGCATTGCTCCAATTTTGATGGGGTCTACTGCCACACCTTCCTCTGATATGATATGCCCAAGATATTCCACATTCTTTTGAAGAAAGCAAAAATTCATAGTGGTTGTTGTGTGTTCAAAAGGTGGTTTTCGGTATGTCTTCTTCGCATACTCGTATTTGATGATACCCGGATCGAAGGTCCAGCTTTGTGAAGATTTGTGCTACCTTAGCAACTCATCTACTACAAGAATAGGGTATTTATCCTTGATGGTTATGCCATTGAGAGCTCGGTAATCAACACATAATCGCCATATTCCATCCTTCTTTCGTATGAGGAGCACCGGTGAAGAGTAGGGGCTGCAACATGGCCGAATAACTCCTGTTTTGAGCATTTCTTTTACAATCCTTTCTATTTCATCCTTTTGGAGATGTGGATACTGATATGGCTGAGCATTTGTTGGAGATTTGCCTGGAAGAATCGTTATACAATGATCATAACGACGGGTAAGAGGTAGGTTGCGCGGTTCGTCAAATATATCTGAAAATTCAGCAAGCAAAGGAAGTAGATTTGGATCTTCAAATTTTGTTAGCTCTCCCTTAGTTTGCTACTCAAGTTGTACCAAAAAGTCACTGCATGCTTTATGCAAAACCTTCTCCATTTGTTGTGTGCAAATCGTCGTTACGTCGCCCTCATGTTTCCCGTGCAGTATCACCTATTTCTCCTTACTGTAAAATTTTATAATTAGTTGCTTAAAATTCCAAGAAATATCACCTAATGTCATAAACCATTTAATTTTGAGTATGGCCTCATGATCATCAAGAGGGAGGAGGAAGAAATCTGCAATTATCTCTTGGTCCTGTAGCAATAGTTTCACCTGCGAGCACCTATGATCACACTTCAAAATCCGTCCGTTGGCGACCTTAACGACAAACCTGCTGCAATTCTCAATAGGTAAGTTCATATGGACAACAACCTTACTGTTTAGGAAGTTATTAGTGCTGCTCGTGTCGATGAGAACAGTGATCAGTTGTTGTTTGAGAAGGCCTCCAACTTTCATCGTTTGCGGGTTTGAGTAGCCAGCTAGTGTATGTACCGTAACTTCGGTCGGTTGTGGCTCTTCTTCTGCATCTTCTTCTTCATGTTCAAGGCTCTCTTTTGGATGTTCAATGACCTCTTCTTCTATCGGTTCAATCATAAGAAGTCCCCCTTTACTACAGCGATGCTCACGACTCCACGGCTCGTTACAATGCCAACATAACCCCTTCGTATATCGCTCCCGAAGCTCTTCTCTTGTTAACCTCTTTAGTGTAGAGACTTGGTCGACAGTAGGGGGGGCTGAGGGCTTCAATATTACTGGTTGAGGAGTGACCCTAGTCCTCCGAGCTTCATGGTTCAATTGCTCGTCTTGATGTCGTGCGAAAGAGATGGCTGCCATAAGCATATACGGTTGTCACGCTTTAACTTCTCCTCAGATCTCCGGCTTCAAGCCCTCAATGAAGGTCCTCAATAGCTGTTTTTGAGACCAATTATGAGTTTGATTAGATAACCTTTCAAACCTGGTTTGGTACTCTTGAATGGTAGAGGTTTGTCGGATCTTTGCTAGTTGTCCGTAAATATTCTCGTAATCGGTTGGTCTGAAGCGGATCAGCAGTCCTTCTTTGAATTGTCGCCATGAAAGGACTCCATAAGTATGTTCAAACTAGTCAAACCACTGTATAGCATCCCCTTCAAGATATATAGCTGCAATTTTCACCATAGATGCATCCGCGATTTTATGGTACCGAAAATATCGCTCCGCGCGCGAGATCCAACCAATTGGGTCTCCTTCTTCCCATCTAGGGAAGTCCACTCTCATACATGGATAGTTGGGGTTGGTCATAGAGCTTCCCCACTCTTGGAAGTCATATCTTTGGGCTTGGTGTGATTGGGCAAAGCTCTCTCCTTGATGTGATTTCTTCGGGCTTAGTGGTCGGCCCAATTTGAATTCGGTAAAGAGTGTCCGAATCTTATCCTCCATTCGCGCCTCCAAGGCTTCGAATTTAGCATTAATTGCCTCCTTAGATGCCATAGTATATGCCTCCAAATCTATGATGTTAAGATCTCTTTTTTGTTGTTAGGTTAAAGGCATGTATAGGTTGAGAGAAGTGATGGTCGAAAGGGTTGGTGGATCGGTGGATGTAGGCTACGATTTGGGCTTGTTTTGTGGCAGTTTTGGGTGCAGTTTGAGGGTGTGGTTTAGTGGAGTTTTAGGGCTATGGATGAAAGTTTTGGATCTGTGGTAGATGGCAGCAAAGATTTGATAGAAATCAGTGGAAGTTGCAGTAAGTATGTGCTGTCTTGTAAGAGTAGAATTATCGTCGAAGAAACAATGGTTTCTCGATGTAATTTCTACCAAAAACTTAAGAGAATCAAGGAGGAAATTGATAGCAAAATCACAGATTATATGACAGCAAGGATGTCTAATTTAATCAAGAGAATTTCGGCAGTATAACAGTAAGAAAATTGGTGCAAGTTGCGATAGCAGAATTGTCGTCGAAAAATTTCAGTGGGTTACGATGAAAATTTGTAGCAATACAAAATCATTTTTAGAAATGAATTCCTTAATATATCAATCTTAATGAAAGCCAAGATGATCTATGAAGTGTATAAGAAATTTCATTCAAAAAAGATGGCAAATAGATGGGTTAAGGCAACAATATGCCGCTGAAATTTTCTGTAGCACAGATTTTTAAGTATAGCAGATTGGACGTAAAAGATCAGTGGTTTATATTGAGAATTTTTTGATGAAACCAAAGGGAAATCCACTATTAGGAAGTGTCAAAGCTATCATAAAAATTTCGTAGAGATTTGGAAAGTAACAATATAGTATCAAGATCAAACAAACAGTGCTATGCGGCTGAAATTTTATAGTGTAGATTTTCAAATATAGCAGATTAGACATAAAAATTCAATGGTTTATATTGAGAATTTTTTGAAAAAACCAAAGGGAAATCTGCTGTTAGGAAGTGTCAAAGATGTCATAAAAATTTCATAGAAATTTGGATAGAAAAAGCATAGTAGCAAGATCAAATAGATGGTGCTATGCGGATGGAATTCTACAATGTATCTTTCGTCGTAGAGATGAAAACTTTGTGACGAAAGGTTTGTGCAGTAATATAGGAACAGTTTTTTTTTTTTTGGATTTTCGATTAAGGATAACTAAATTACAGCAGTAGTAAGGTAGGAAACCAGAACCTGTTGTAATTCACGGGGAGATCAAAGGATGATCCACGGTGGTGGAGATGATGGCGGAATTCGACGATGATCTTTTAAGCAATTGTGGGAATTGCTTTGGGAGGTTGTGGAGGGCTGATGGATGGCAGTGGAAGGGCAGTGAGATGCCAAGAACGCTGCTCTGATACTAGGTGTTAGAACCCTTATAGATTCTAAACTTGGGGTTGATCTCTTTAGGGGATCGGTCTCCTTGGAACTCTATAGGGGTTCCTCCCTCCAAGTTACTGCTCAAAGGCTGCAGAAAAGATTCATCTATTGCTTAAGAAAAGAGAAGGAATACATGGCTATTTATAGGGCTTCTAAATTCTAACTCTTAATAGGACTCCTACTTAAGACTCTTACTTCTAACCAACTCCAAATAGGACTCCTACTCAAGACTCCTATTCCCTTACAACTCATAATTCTTCTCTAAGAAAAAACCTCATACATGAATGCCCCTCTCAATTAGGACTCTCCTAGCTAGAGTTCTAACAGAATGTCCCTCTCAATTAGGACTCTCCTAGCTAGAGTCCTAACAGTTTTACATGAATGTCCCTCTCAATTAGGACTCTCCAAGCTAGAGTCCTAATAGATAGTTGGGCCCAAGTTTGGGCTGTGTTAGGCCAAGAGAAAGGCCCAAACAGTGACCAAACAGATGAAACCTGCTAGTCATAAGTGCCCAGCAAGCCAATCACGTGAGTGATGGCACGTGTGACTTGATACAGAATCTTTTTGCTTATTATATTTTGGCGTATATCACTTTATAACTATTGCATAAATGCATATATATTGTGATGTCCTTGGATTTGTGCAATGGGAATCGGATCGTGATGAGATCACGATAATGAGATCGATTCACCTTTAAACACATATCCTAAATAATCCCGGTCATAGGTTACTCGAGAGGGACATCGTGATAACCGGATAGACTGGTGTGCTGTATACCCGTCCATATGATGGATGCAGTTGGTCTCATAGCTGCTCGTGTAGGGACACTAGGGATACAGTACAGGTGCTCATTGGAGAATGAGTTCACTGATTGATCCGCTTACGGAATGCTGGATGGTTGATGATGCCTTATTGTCAGACAACGATTCCGTAGTCCTAGTGGTGTATCTGGTTCTTAGACTTGAGACACCAAGGATGTCCTGTATGAGTGCTCCACTCTTTGATACCAGACTTATAGGTTTGGCTGTTCCCAGATCTAGTACAGCTGGTCATTGGGAGTGGTAGTCGACCTTACGAGGGCTATTGAGTGTCGATAGAGGATCATCCACTCTCGGTATCATGAGAGGAATATCCCATGTGTTCTTGCTCAGACAAATCCCTGGCCAGGGTCATTCGGGTTGAGAGAGAAAGAGTTCTCCGGGAGAATCCGATTAGAGCGAGACTCGAGTAGAAACCGTATGGGTCTGACAGCACCATGCTCGATATACGGTCTCTGGGATATTAGATGGATGAGGGACTATAGGTACATGGTAACTGAGGACAGACAGGTCCAATGGATTGGATTCCCCTGTATCGTCTGGGGACTACGGCGTAGTGGCCTAGTACTTCCGTAGTCGATGAGTCGAGTGAATTATTACAGAGATAATAATTCACTTAGTTAGAAAGGGTTCTGACAGGTATGACTCACGGCCAGCTCGATATTGGGCCTAGAGGGTCACACACATATGGTAGGCATTGCGATGAGTAGAGGTTCGGATATGAGATATCCGACGGAGCCCTTGTCTTATTGGATGCAGATCCAATACCCACTAGGGAAAGGACCCATTAGGGTTTTGACACGGGATCTCTATAAATAGGAGGGATTCACAGCCTCATAGGCTAGAGTCTTTGCTTGCCCTTCCTATTCTCCTCTCCCTCTCCACCTCAGAGTAGGCCTGGAGTTTTGAGGAGCGTCGTCGCAACCCTGCTGTGTGGATCACCGCTAGAGAGGAGGACGCTTGACCTCCTTCACCCTCTCCTAAGGATCTGCAAGGAAACAGGGATATACGATCTCCCTAGGTAACACAATCTCTATACGCAGTTTTGTGTTTTTGCGGATTTTGCGCACCAATCTTCGCACGACGATGAACATCTTTTTGGGAATCGGGGATTTTTGTTTTCTTGTTCTTCCGCTGCGCATATGATGTCGCCTCCCCTTATGATTTCCCAACAGTGGTATCAGAGCCAGGTTGTTCGTGCGAATGATTGGTTTTGAACTGCGTGTGTTGTGTTTAGGAAGAATTTTGACGTCAAAATCGTTGACGCAAAAGCAAGGAAGGGCAACAACAGTTGCTGCCCTCGATCTGCATGCCTGCAGCCACCTGCAGCGGCAGCCGCAGCCGCAGCCAGGCAGCACAGCGCCGGCGCATGCGCAAGCGCTGTGCCTGCAGCAGCCGGCCGGCGGCCTGCTTGCAGCAGGCTTGCTGCCGGCGGGGCTGGCAACCCACGGGCAGAGGCGCCGCAGGGCAGCGGCGCCTACCGCCGAAAGGAAGCGGCGCCTGCCGCCGCAGGGCAACGACGCGCGACGCCTGCCGCCGCAGGGCAGCGACGCGCGACGCCTGCCGCCGCAGGGCAGCGACGCGCGACGCCTGCCGCCGCTACTCCCGCGGGCGAAACCCCCCTCACAGGGGCGGCCGCCTGGCGGGACAGCACCGCCTGCGGAGGCAGCGGCGCCCGAAGGGGGCGCCCACCCGCAGCGGCGTCGCCGCCAGCGGGCGTGCCGCCTGCAGGCGAGGGCAGTGCCCTCGCCCCGCCGCACAGGCGCCGCCGGCAGGGTGGCGGCGGCGGCAGCAGCAGAGGGGGAATTAGGGTTTTGGGCAAAAAGACAGTTTTGCCCCTATGAATTTGATAAATTCCAGTTTCTGTCTTTTGTCCAAATTACGAAAATACCCTTAGGAATTGAGAAATTCCCTACATGTCCCTGATTTCAGAAAATATTAATTAATTAAAAGGTTTAGTTGATTATTATTTTTATTATTATCTAGTAGTCCTACATTATGATGATTATTTATACATGTGATGTATGATGAGTGGACGGATGATCATGGACCGTGTGATGTGTGTACTTGTGATTATTATTATTGAGGTCTGCGAACCTCCATTATATTTCTCGTTTATTGTCGGGCCTGCGTGCCTATGATTAAGTTGTAATCACATGAGGAGGCGCAGCGGGAGCGTGGAAGCCATAGCGGGACCCACGAGACGGACGATCGTGATGCATGGAGATGCATCAAAGATATCGACGGAACCGACGAGGACGAGATGGACGATCACAAGGCATGGAGATGCACCATTGCACACATAGATCTTGATGTGAGTGATTAGGCCTACTGGCTCGGGCCTAATCATATTAGGTTGTGGTCCATGATCATCTGGTGTGATTGCTTATACACATACTAGATATGTATATATATTTGCATGCGATGTAGATATATATTAAATATGTATATGTGTGACATGTCATATTAGGAGACCAAATCATAGAAACATCTCTCGATAATATTAAGTCGGTAAACGTGAGGCAATTAGATTGACCCACGTGGCCTTCCATCGTTATGAGTAGGAACCGAATCCCGGTGTAGGTTGAGTTGGTCGAGTCCCTCGAGACTCACCTATATCGCGATTCGCTATCTTGCTTACGACATAGAGATGTCACCGGTGACCTGAGGGCATGATATGCTTGGTCGAGTCCCTCGAGGGTATATCATCAAATCAGACTCATCTTGTAACGAAGGTGTTGACTTAACCGAGCACCATGGTTGGTCGAGTCCCTCGAGGCCATGATGATTCGGAGGCCGAACAGGACGGGAATCACAAGGAGTTGTGATCGGCAAGAGTTGTCTACCTTTTAGGCTTAGTGTGATTGGTCGAGTCCCTCGAGGTTACACTAAGACGCTGATTGGATCCTGATCCCCACTAGAAGTCTGCCGGAGACTTCCGTTTCACGTGCTGAGGGTGTCGCGTGACTCGTTAGTAAAATAGTGGGAGCATATTAAGATAGAAGTCCATATCTTGATAGTTTATTTCTTGCAAAATCTGCATGTTATTCATTTTTGCTACATCTTTATTTTCAGAAAATGTCGCTTTCAAATCCCTTACGTGGCATACTTGATGTCAACCGCCTCACTGGTCCAAATTATACGGATTGGCTCCGTAACTTGAGAATTGTTCTCACAGCGGAGAAAATCGTGTACGTCCTTGATACAGTGATGCCTACGCCCGAAGAAGGGGCAAGCGAGGATGAGATCGCTCGCTACGTGAAGTACATTGATGACTCCACTCTTGCTCAGTGCTATATGTTGGGCTCTATGACTCCAGAGTTACAGAGACAACATGAAAAGATGGATGCCAGATCCATTCTCCTACATGTCCGTAAATTGTTTGAGGAACAGGGAAGGACTCAACGATATAAGATATCCAAGAACCTTTTCCGCGCTAGGATGACTGAGGGGACACCGGTTCAGAACCATGTCCTAAAGATGATTGAGTGGATAGAGAAACTCACAGGTCTAGGAATGGTCATAGAGGATAACTTGTGTGTGGACATTGTGCTTCAGTCCCTACCAGATTCCTTTTCACAGTTCATAATGAACTTTAATATGAACAAGCTTGAGGTGACTCTCCCAGAGCTCCTCAATATGTTGAGGGAGGCAGAGAGTACTATTAAGAAAGAGAAGCCAGTTCTCTACACTGGTGAGACCAGAAAGAAAAGGAAAGCAGAAAGGTCCCTTAAGAAGGGAAAGGGCAAGGGCAAACAAGGTAAAGCAAAGGTTGCTAAGAAAGACCCAACAAAGGACAAAGGCCAGTGCTTCCACTGTGGTAAAGATGGGCACTGGAAGAGAAACTGCAAAGAGTACCTTGCAGAAAGGGCGAAACAAAAGCTTGATGAAGCTTCAGGTACATTCATGATCAGTCTCCATTTGTCAGACTCTTATGATAACACATGGGTATTAGATACCGGTAGTGCTTATCATATATGCAATTCGTTGCAGGTTCTGGTAAGGCCTAGGAGACTAGAGAGAGGCGAGATGGACCTCAAGATGGGTAATGGAGCAAAAGTTGTTGTATTAGCTGTTGGCGAGGTCGCCTTACATTTGCCTAGTGGAGCTTTTATTGCATTAGATGCATGTTATTTTGTTCCTTCTATTATCAAAAACATTATCTCCATTTCATGTTTAACAGTTAGTGGATATAAATTTGTTTTTGAGAACAATGGTTGTTCGATATTATTAGATGATAAGATCATCACGAAAGGAACATTGCATAATGGTTTATTTATGTTAGACACCACTCCACATATCATGAATATAAATGTGTCCAAAAGGAAACGAGATGAGTTGAACAGTGCATACCTGTGGCATTGTAGGCTAGGTCACATCCATGAAAGAAGGATTCAAAAGTTGCTAAATGATGGATATCTAGATCCATTCGACTATGTGTCATATGCAACTTGTGAGCCTTGCATTCGTGGAAAACTAACCAACTCTCCATTTAGTGGAACTGGAGAGAGAGCCACTGAGTTGTTGGAACTCATACATAGTGATGTATGTGGACCCATGTCAACTCATGCCATTGGAGGTTACTCCTACTTCATTACATTTACTGATGATTTCTCAAGGTATGGATATGTGTACTTAATGAAGTACAAGTCCGAGGCCTTTGAGAAATTCAGAGAGTATAAGAATGAGGTGGAGAACCAGACTGGAAAGAGTATCAAAACTCTTCGATCAGATCGAGGAGGTGAGTACTTAAGTACAGAGTTTACTCACTTCCTCAAGGACCATGGGATATTATCCCAATGGACACCTCCTTATACACCTCAGCTCAATGGTGTCTCTGAAAGGAGAAATCGTACATTATTAGATATGGTACGGTCCATGATGAGTTTCGCTGACCTACCCATCTCATTCTGGGGATATGCCCTAGAAACCGCAGCTTACCTTCTGAACAGAGTTCCAACTAAGTCGGTGGTGTCTACACCATATGAGATATGGAAAGGGAAGAAGCCTGATCTTAAAGTAGTTAAGATTTGGGGCTGCTCTGCCCATGTTAAAAGACACAACCCCGATAAGTTAGAATCAAGGACAGGGCGATGTAAATTTGTGGGATACCCCAAGGAAACTTGTGGGTATTACTTCTATCATCTCGAGGACCAAAAGGCCTTTGTAGCTAAGAGAGCAGTGTTCCTTGAGAAGGAACACATTCTTGACGGAGACAGTGGGAGAATGATAGAATTGAGCGAGGTTGGAGAACCAAGCTCAAGCACCACTCTACAGCCCGAGTCTGTTCAGGTATCTAATACACAAGTTTCAACTTTACGCAGGTCTGATAGAGTATCCCATCCTCCTGAGAGATATGTGGGACATATTAGAGCAGAGGATGTAGAGGATATTGATCCTCAGACCTACGAGGAGGCTATTATGAGTATAGACTCCGGGAAGTGGAAAGAAGCCATGAATTCTGAGATGGATTCTATGTACTCCAATAAGGTTTGGAACCTAGTTGATGCACCCGAAGGTATTGTACCCATCGGTTGCAAGTGGATCTTTAAGAAAAAGATCGGAGTAGATGGAAAGGTAGAGACCTATAAAGTAAGGCTAGTGGCTAAGGGGTATCGTCAAAGGCAAGGTGTTGACTACGACGAAACTTTCTCACCCGTAGCAATGCTAAAATCCATTAGAATTCTATTGGCTATTGCAGCACACTATGATTATGAGATCTGGCAGATGGATGTGAAAACCGCATTCCTCAACGGGAACCTGGAGGAGGAGGTGTATATGATGCAACCTGAGGGATTCGTGTCCAAGAACTGCCCAGATAAGGTGTGTAGGTTGCTTAGATCCATTTATGGACTAAAGCAAGCTTCCCGAAGTTGGAACATAAGATTTGATGAGGCAATCAGATCTTATGACTTCGTTAAGAACGAAGATGAGCCTTGTGTATACAGAAAGGTAAGTGGGAGCGCTATTAGCTTTTTGGTGTTATATGTGGATGACATCCTCATCATTGGGAATGACATAGGAATGCTATCCACAATAAAGGCTTGGTTATCTAGACACTTCTCCATGAAGGACTTAGGAGAAGCATCTTATATCTTGGGGATTAGAATCTATAGAGATAGATCCAAAAGGATGCTTGGCTTGTCCCAGTCCAGGTACATAGAAACTATTGTCAAAAGGTTTGGCATGGAAAATTCCAAAAGAGGTCTCATACCGATGAGACATGGGATATCGCTTTCTACGAGTATGTCCCCAAAGACTCCAGAAGAAAGGGCGAACATGGATATGATACCTTATGCCTCAGCAATAGGGTCTATCATGTATGCCATGCTATGTACTAGGCCTGATATAGCGCATGCTCTGAGTGTCACGAGCAGGTATCAGGCGGATCCAGGCTTGGAGCACTGGAAAGCAGTAAAGTGTATCCTTAAGTACTTGAGAAGGACTAAGGATCTTTTACTAGTATATGGAGGTAATAGCCTTAAGGTTGAAGGCTACACTGACTCAAGTTTTCAGTCTGATGTCGATGATAGCAAGTCGAATTCAGGGTATGTGTACACCTTGAATGGAGGAGCAGTGTGCTGGAAGAGTTCCAAGCAAGATATCACTGCTGACTCGACCACAGAGGCGGAGTACATTGCTGCATCAGATGCAGCAAAGGAGGGAGTCTGGTTGAAGAAGTTCATCACAGATTTGGGAGTCGTGCCGGATAGTGAGGAGCCGATTTCCCTATATTGCGACAACAACGGGGCAATTGCTCAAGCGAAGGAACCTAGGTCTCATCAGAAATCTAAGCATGTTCTGAGGAGGTTCCACCTTATCAGAGAGATCGTGACCCGAGGAGATGTAGCAGTGGAAAGAGTTCCATCCGAAGATAACATTGCAGATCCACTAACAAAGCCATTGTCTCAGATTGTCTTTGAGCGTCACAGGGGTCTGATGGGGATCAGACACATAGGTGATTGGCTTTAGGTCAAGTGGGAGATTGCTAGTCATAAGTGCCCAGCAAGCCAATCACGTGAGTGATGGCACGTGTGACTTGATACAGAATCTTTTTGCTTATTATATTTTGGCGTATATCACTTTATAACTATTGCATAAATGCATATATATTGTGATGTCCTTGGATTTGTGCAATGGGAATCGGATCGTGATGAGATCACGATAATGAGATCGATTCACCTTTAAACACATATCCTAAATAATCCCGGTCATAGGTTACTCGAGAGGGACATCGTGATAACCGGATAGACTGGTGTGCTGTATACCCGTCCATATGATGGATGCAGTTGGTCTCATAGCTGCTCGTGTAGGGACACTAGGGATACAGTACAGGTGCTCATTGGAGAATGAGTTCACTGATTGATCCGCTTACGGAATGCTGGATGGTTGATGATGCCTTATTGTCAGACAACGATTCCGTAGTCCTAGTGGTGTATCTGGTTCTTAGACTTGAGACACCAAGGATGTCCTGTATGAGTGCTCCACTCTTTGATACCAGACTTATAGGTTTGGCTGTTCCCAGATCTAGTACAGCTGGTCATTGGGAGTGGTAGTCGACCTTACGAGGGCTATTGAGTGTCGATAGAGGATCATCCACTCTCGGTATCATGAGAGGAATATCCCATGTGTTCTTGCTCAGACAAATCCCTGGCCAGGGTCATTCGGGTTGAGAGAGAAAGAGTTCTCCGGGAGAATCCGATTAGAGCGAGACTCGAGTAGAAACCGTATGGGTCTGACAGCACCATGCTCGATATACGGTCTCTGGGATATTATATGGATGAGGGACTATAGGTACATGGTAACTGAGGACAGACAGGTCCAATGGATTGGATTCCCCTGTATCGTCTGGGGACTACGGCGTAGTGGCCTAGTACTTCCGTAGTCGATGAGTCGAGTGAATTATTACAGAGATAATAATTCACTTAGTTAGAAAGGGTTCTGACAGGTATGACTCACGGCCAGCTCGATATTGGGCCTAGAGGGTCACACACATATGGTAGGCATTGCGATGAGTAGAGGTTCGGATATGAGATATCCGACGGAGCCCTTGTCTTATTGGATGCAGATCCAATACCCACTAGGGAAAGGACCCATTAGGGTTTTGACACGGGATCTCTATAAATAGGAGGGATTCACAGCCTCATAGGCTAGAGTCTTTGCTTGCCCTTCCTATTCTCCTCTCCCTCTCCACCTCAGAGTAGGCCTGGAGTTTTGAGGAGCGTCGTCGCAACCCTGCTGTGTGGATCACCGCTAGAGAGGAGGACGCTTGACCTCCTTCACCCTCTCCTAAGGATCTGCAAGGAAACAGGGATATACGATCTCCCTAGGTAACACAATCTCTATACGCAGTTTTGTGTTTTTGCGGATTTTGCGCACCAATCTTCGCACGACGATGAACATCTTTTTGGGAATCGGAGATTTTTGTTTTCTTGTTCTTCCGCTGCGCATATGATGTCGCCTCCCCTTATGATTTCCCAACAAAACCGTCGTGGCACAGTCTCTGAGGTTGTGTTAGGCGGTGGTACCGCCAGTCTGGGTAGTGGTACCACCCAGTGTCAGGCTGCAAGTGGTGGTACCACCCAGTGCAGGTGGTGGTACCACCCGTACCATGAAATTTCAGGGGATTTGAATTTTGGCTCTATTTTTTAAGCTATTTGGGGTCTATAAATACCCTAGCTATTCTTGCATAGAGAAGCAAGAAAAGTGAACAAAAACTCTATGTTTCTAGAGTTGAAAACCCTTGTAAAGTATATAGTCCCTCCTCCTAAAGTTTAGAGACCATTCTAAGGGAGAGTGTGAGGGAAGCTTTGTAAAAAGGGGGTGTAAATGTTCTCTCCTAAGCTTGCAAAAGAGAATAGAGTTGTAAAAAGGAGGTTAATCTTTGCCTATTAAAGGAAAATCATTAGTGGATGCTGGTGGCCTCGACGAAAAAGGAATCGGTGGAGTGGATGTAGGTCATGACGACCGAACCACTATAACTCGGTTTGCATTTACTTCTTGCAATTCACATTTACTGCAAACTGCCATTCTTTACTTGCTTTACATCCACTACACTCTTTTGTATGCTTTCAAGTTAACATCTTCTGAAATGGGTTTAATCGCAATGAGATTTTGAACCGACGTAATTTTTACTACTACACTAATTCACCCCACCCCCCCCTCTCTCTTAGTGCCAACTCATTCCTAACAAAAGGAACCGTAAAGAACTCTATGCATAATGATAAGTTGAGTCGTTCGATTTTTGAGGCACCTAAGGTCAAATGGGTACCTAAAAATCACTCTTTTTTATAGAAATATTTACCATCACAAGCTAGGAGCAAGAGATGGTACTTTGATAGTGGATGCTCAAGACACATGACCAGAGTGTTGAATCTCGAATTTTGATGATGAAACCAATTGATAATTGTTTATGATTTTAATATGTATTTTGAGTGACATAGGATGCTTCGATCATGATGAGACAATTAAAGCAGGAAGAATCATGTTGTGATAGAGGAAAACATGTCAAAAGATTGAACTTTGAGTTAGTGGATCGGTCGACGTATCGACAGAAGGCTTCGGGCCATGGATTCAGGCATCAGGCCAAGAAGAGTGGATATTACGCCAAGGATATCGGAGTTGCGGAGTCAACTGGCCGATTGGACAATTGGCCGCAAGCGAGGACGATGCGCCGAAGAATCGGACGAAGTGTCAAGAGACCAATGACATGCTGGACAACATGATTAATACTTAGTATTAATTGTCTAGATCAAAATATGTTTTTACATGTGTAGGATTAACTATGATAGCAAGGCATGAAGAAAAATGAAGTCCCAGAGTCAAGGACGCGACTTCGTTGGGAGTTCGAGAGTTCATCAGAAGTCCAAACGTTCGTTAGAAGTTCTGGCGGAACCAACCGAGAAGTCTCAGAGCTTGCCAGAGAAGCTCATCAAAACTCGCTAAGAAGATTGTCGTGAAGTCTAGGAGCTTGCCGGGAGTCCGTCGAAACATTGCCGAGAGATCGTTAGAAGTTCACCAGAAGCTCGTTGAAAGAATAGACTTATGGACTTGTTTAGCTCAGATTATGTCTTAGATTTTGTAGTTAGTACATAATTGGGTTTGAATTTAGGCCAACCCAATTAGGGGCCAGCTAGGCCCATGTAAGGACTGTGTTAGGCCCAATGAGAGGCCCAAACAATACCCCAAGAAGTCTCACCATCGTGACACAATCTTCGAGACTATGTCAGGAGGTGGTACCGCCAGTCTAGGTGGTTGTACCGCCCCTAGCAAGGTGCCAGGTGGTGGTACCGCCCAGGCTGGGTGGTGGTATCGCCTAGTGTCAGACTGATACTAGCGGTGGTACCGCCCAACGTAGGCGGTGGTATTGCCCGTGCCCGGGAAACCTAGGATGAGATGGTTTTAGGCTCCAAGTTTGAATCAACTTAAAGCCTATAAATACCCTTCTCATCCTTGGTTAAAGCACACAAGCACAGAGTTTTCAAAAGTGAGAAAATGCTGCTGCAATCTCTTTAGAAATTCCCTCCTCCACTCTAAGTTTAGAATTCTGTAAGAGGAGTGTGAGTACTTGTAAGGGTTGTCTCCTAAACCATTGAAAATGAGAAGAGGGGTGTAAAAGGTGGTTGGTCTTCGTCTATTGAAGGAAGACCAATAGTGGATGCCGGTGGCCTCGACGGAAGAGGAATCGGCGAAGTGGATGTAGGTCACGACGATCAAACCACTCTAAAATCTGGTTTGCATTTTATTTGTGCAATTTATCTTTACTACAAACCTCTTTAATAGCTTGCTGCCATCAATACATTTACGAACATGTGTTTTAAGTTAAGCATTTCCGAGTTTGGGTTTTATTGTATGAATGATTTTTCGAAACCGATGTTTTTATCTCCCCCACTAATTCACCCCCCCTCTTAATGCTAAATCTGATCCTAACAATTGGTATCAGAGCCTCGTGATTTCTCAATTGGTTTAACACCCAAGAGAAATGGCTCTTTTCGGCTTTCAAGAGGGTCACTCTCTCATTCGTCCTCTCTTTTTCAATGGGATGGATTACACATATTGGAAAACTCGAATGAGAGTTTTCTTGCTTTCTTTGGATTTGAACTTATGGAACTTTGTCGAATCCGGTTTTAAAAGGTCTTCTCTTCCAATGAAAGATTGGAATGATTTGGAGATGAAGACTTTTTCTTTAAATGCTAGAGCTATGAATGCTTTATTTTGCGCCTTAGACAAAAACGAGTTTAATCGGGTTTCTTTATGCAAAACGGGTTTCGACATTTGACATATTCTTAAAACCACTCACGAAGGCACAAGTAGATTAAAAGATTCGAAAATCAACCTTTTAATGCATGATTTTAAACTTTTTCATATGAAACCAAGCGAGACTCTTGGAGACATGTACACCCGTCTTACGGATGTCGTCAATAGTCTAAAATGACTTGGTAAAAGCTTTTCAAATTTTGAACTCGTTAACAAGATCTTAAGATCACTTTCTAAAACTTGGGAATCAAAAGTAATGGTAATACACGAAACAAAAGATTTAAATATTTTTCCACTTGAAGAACTTATCGATTCATTAATGACATATGAAATGATGCACAATGCACATGATGAACATGATGAACAAAACCACCTTCCAAAGAATAGGAAGGATTTGATACTTAGAACAATTGAAGACCACTCGAGCATAAGCTCAAGTGATAGTGAACTTGAACTCATAAAGAAATTTAAAATGTTAATGAAACAAAAATTAAAGAACAAAAAGAAGCAACTACTTGCTTTGAATGCAAGAAGAAGAATACAAATTGGGATGAATCGAGCTCCTCCGAAGACAAGGAGAAAATCAACAAAGACGAGGTGGCAAATTACGCCTTAACAACTTTCAACGATAAGGTAATCAAAACTCCTTTAATTTATTTCAAAATTATTTGATGCTTTTCATGATGCATTTATTTTTTTTGTTTAGAATAATTATTTTTCTTAAAAATTACATGTTTAAAAATGAAAATGCAAAAATTATGATCATGCTAGTAATTTTGAAAATAATCATGAAAATTACATGTTTATGATAAATAAAATAATTTTGATTAAAAATGCCTTATGAAATCATGTTTAATGATATCATGCCTAATAAATTTATTTTTTTAAATTATGCATGAAGATTTTTGTGATTTATAAATTATCGATATTTACCGTAATGAAAGTTATTTTTTCGGTTTTAAATATGATGCGTATTTCTGTTTGGTAAAAAAGACAAAGGCATGCTTGTATAAAACAAACTAAAAAGAGGAAACCTTTCTCCTTAAAAAATTTCTCTATTTTATTGATTTTTTTTCAAAAAGGAGATTAATAAATCTATTTGTATTACTTTTTTGAATCTCTTGAAAATGATTTTGAGTTGACGATTTAAATTTGAATGAGTTTTATCTTGATTTTTTGAGATTTATAACTTGAGATTTCTTATGCATAAATCAAGATCTTGGTTTTTGATCTCCTATGCTTCATTTTGTCATTTACTAAAGAGGAAAATTTTCCAAATGAATCATGAATGTTCCTTCGGTATTCATGAATTGATTATAACTTGAAAATCTTTTATGAATCAAGATTTTTCATGATCTCCTAAGAATTATTTTCATCATTTTATTTAAGGGGAGATTTGTTAAAATGAATCATGGTTTCTCTTGATTTCTTAGAATTATAACTTGAGAATTATTTTTACAAATCAAGATTATTTACTATGATTCTTTCTTTTTGCTATTTGAGTTATTAAAAAAGAATCATAATATGTCTCTTGATTTTCACAATTTGTCTTCATTATTTATGCATCTCATCACCAATTTTTATTGTTAATTTTTATGTGATGATATGAAATCATGCAATACTCATGATATTATACAAATGAGAAGTTATGATCATGATAGGATATAATGACATTTAGATATCATCAAGATTTTAAATACTATGAATTGTTGGTAAAATGATGTATTATGAATGTCTTAGTACCATTTATGATATGCTCAAAATAATGATGAATATTTTGAAAATAAATATTTGTATCATGTTTGATGATTTTACATTTTAATAATGTGCATGATGAGTTGTACTGATGATTGATTTATTTTTAATATCATGCATGAAAAATGAAATGTAAGGTTTTGAAATTGTGCATGTTTTAATTTGAAACTATTATGATGCATAAACATATTAAAAACAAAGAAGGGATTGATACTTCAACTTTTTCATGATGTGAAGATTGATAAAAAGGGAAAAGAATCACAATATTGTATTATTCCCTTCCATTTGACAATGACATAGGGGGAGCAAATTTTGCTAGCTTGATAGCTTGCATCTTTCAAGAAGAAGCAAAATGCTTGCTCATCTAAAAAGGATGCAAAAGTCTTGCCAACTTTCATGTGTAAAATTTGCTAGCTCACAAATTGCAAGAAGAAAAACTTTCTAGGAAGCAAAGTTGCTAGATTATTCAAAAATGATGCATGCAATACTTATGATTTTATTATAATGATGTATTTGATGTATTGCATATCATATATGAGAATCATGATTAAAATTGCATTGACTTGAATTAAATTTAAATTCAAGGTTTATCTCAATTATGACATATTGAAATAAGAATGACACTTTGCTTTTGTCATAATTTGAAAATTGATGAATTGCACCATTGTTTTGTTATTCCTCTCTTTTTGCTAATGACAAAGGGGGAGAAAGAATTTCTAGCATGCACATCATGAAAAGAGATAAAACATGCTAACTTGCACTTTGCAATAGAAGCAAAATTGCTAGCTCAAACATTGCAAAGGAAGAAAAAAATTGCTAGCTTGCAACTTGCATATTTCAAGAAGCAAGTGTTGCTTTCTTGAACATATCTAAAACTTGATAGCTTGCATGATGTAACACTTGCTAAATTTTCTAGCTTCAAATTGCATGATGATAAAACTTGATATTATATTCTTCATGCAATGATTTGAACTTATATCTCAAACATGAGAAGAACTTCTCCTTTTTGTTGATGACAAAGGGGGAGAAGTATGTTGATGTTATGCATGATTTGATCATAACATGTTTGCTTGGATTTTTGAATCTAAGAGTTCTATCAATATGGCATATTGATAGGGGGAGTTTGTTTAAACTCTAAGAGTTAAGGTAAACTTCGTCGTCGATTGGTTGTCATCATCAAAAAGGGGGAGATTGTTGAATCTCAGATTTTGATGATGAAACCAATTGATAATTGTTTATGAATTTAATCTGCATTTTGAGTGACGTAGGATGCTTCGATCAAGATGAGATAATTAAAGCAGGAAGAATCATATTGTGCTGGAGGAAAATATGTCAGAAGATTGGACGTCGAGCCGGTGGATCGGTCGACATATCGACAGAAGGCTTCGGGCCATAGATTCGAGCATCGGGCCAAGAAGAGTGGATATTGCGCCAAGGGTATCGAAGTTACGGAGTCAACTGGCTGATGGAGCAATAGGCCACAAGAGAGGACGATGCGCCAAAGAATCGGACGAAGCATCGAGGGACCAATTACATGTCGGACAACATGATTAATGCTTAGTATTAACTGTCTAGATCGAAGTATATTTTTACATGTGCAGGATTAACTATAATAGCAAGGCATGAAGTAAAATGAAGTCTTGGAGTCTAGGACGCAACTTTGTTTGGAGTTCGAGAGTTCGTTGGAAGTCCGAACGTTCATCGGAAGTTCTAGCGGAACCAGCCGAGAAGCCTCAGAGCTTGCTAGAGAAGCTTATTAGAACTTGCTAAGAAGATCGTCATGAAGTCTAGGAGCTTGCCGGGAGTCTGTCGGAACATTGCCGAGAGATCGTCGGTTGTTCGCCGAAAGATCGCCGAAAGCTCGCTGGAAGATCGCCGAAAGCTCGCCGGAAGAATAGACTTACGGACTTGTTTAGCTCATATTATGTCTTAGATTTCATAGTTAGCATGTAATTAGGTTTGAATTTGCACCAACCCAATTAGGGGCCAGCTAGGCCCATGTAAGGACTGTGTTGGGCCCAATGAGAGGCCCAAACAGTGCACCAAGAAGTCTCACCGTTGTGGCGTAGTCTTCGAGACTGTGTCAAGCGATGGTATCGCCAGTCTGGGCGGTTATACCGCCCTTGGCAGGGTGCCAGGCGGTGGTACCGCCAGTCTGGGCAGTGGTACTGACCAGCACAGCCTCCCATGCGATGGTACCACCCAGGCTGGGCGATGGTACCGCCCAGTGTCAAACTAACACTAGCGGTGGTACCGCCCAATGCAAGCGGTGGTACTGCCCGTGCTCAGGAAACCCGAGATGAGATAGTTTTAGGCTCCAAGTTTGAATCAACTTAAAGCCTATAAATATCCCTCTTATCCTTGGTTAAAGCACACAAGCACAGAGTATTCAAAAATGAGAAAATGTTGCTGCAATCACTTTAGAAATTCCCTCCTTCACTCTAAGTTTAGAATTCTATAAGAGGAGTGTGAGTGCTTGTAAGGGTTGTCTCCTAAACCCGTGAAAAGGAGAAGAGGGGTGTAAAAGATGGTTGGTCTTCGCCTATTGAAGGAAGACCAATAGTGGATGCCGGTGGCCTCGACGGAAGAGGAATCGACGAAGTGGATGTAGGTCATGATAACTGAACACATGTTTAATAGCTTACTACCTTCAATACATTTATGAACACATGTTTCAAGTTAAGTATTTCCGAGTTCGGATTTTATCGTACGAAAGATTTTCCAAAACTAACGTTTTTATTCACTGCACTAATTCACCCCCCCCTCTTAGTGCCGAATCTGATCCTAACATGGAGATCCATGTCAATTCTCTAAGCTCAGTAGCCTAGATGAAGGGTATGTCACCTTTAGAAACAACAAGGGTAAAATCATTGGCAAAGGAACCATAGGTAACAAATCTAACTTTTTGATTAAAAATGTATTATTGGTTGATGGCTTAAAGCATAATCTTTTGAGCATTGGTCAATTATATGATAAAGGATACGAGATTAGATTTGAATCCAATGCTTGCATTATTAAACAACCACATAAAAACACCTCTATGATTGCCCTAAAACAAAATAATATATACACTATTGACATTGATGATCTTTGTAAAGAAATATGTTTTATGGTTTTGAATGATGATGTGTGGCTTTAGCATAGGAGATTAGGTCATGCTAGAATGAAACTAATCTCTCAAATCTTATCCAAAGAACTTGTTAGAGGTATTCCTAACATTAAGTTTGTTAAAGATAATGTGTGTAATGCATGTCAACTAGAAAAACAAATAAAAGGTAGTTTCAAACCAAAGAATCAAAGAAGCACCTCTAGACTATTGCAATTGATCCATATGGATTTGTTTGGACCAATTGATACATCAAGCCTAGGAGATAAAAAATAGGCATTTGTAATTGTGGACAATTATAGTAGATACACTTGGATATACTTCTTGGCACATAAAAGTGTTTGCTTTAGGTATTTTTTTAAGTTTTGTAAACTTGTTCAAATTGAAATGGGCTTTATAATTTTATCAATTTAGAGTGGTCACGGTGGCGAATTTCAAAACCATGATTTCTAAAATTTTTATAAATCTAATGGATACAACCATAATTTCTCTACTCCGAGAAATCCTTAACAAAATGGAGTAGTAAAAAAAAAAATAGAAATTTACAAGAAATGACAAGAACCATGTTGAACGAACATAGCCTACCCAAATATTTTTGGGCCGAAGCCATTAATACGAGATGTTATGTCATGATTATGATTCTAGTAAGACCTTTACTTTCCAAAACTCCCTATGAATTATGGAATAACAAAAAACCTAATGTTTCATACTTTAAAGTTTTCGGTTATAAATGTTTTATCTTGAATGAAAAGGATGCCTTAGGAAAGTTTGATGTAAAATCTGATGAAGGCATTTTTCTTGGTTATTCTTCTATTTTAAAAGCCTTTTGTGTCTTTAATAAAAGAACCTTGGTCATAGAAGAGTCTATTCATATTGTCTTTAATGAAGTCTCCGAATTTAAGAAAAATGAGTTTGATCATGATCTTAATTTTGATGCCTTGAATTTAAATGAACCCTCTCCTCTAACTAGCAACTTGGATATATCTTCTTTCGAAACATCCTTACCCAAGGAATAGAAATATGTAGATGCTCATCCTAATGAGCTAATCATAGGAGACACATCAAAAGGGGTTCAAACTTGTTTTTCTCTTAAAAAATTTTATGCCAACACCGTTGTTCTTTCTCAAATTGAACCTAAATGTATTAACGAAGCCCTGAAAGATGATTCATGAGTTATCGCAATGCAAGAAGAGTTAAACCAATTTGAGAGAAATGAGGTGTGGGAGCTTATTCTGAAACATAGTTACCATTTAGTTATTGATACTAAATGGGTCTTTAGAAACATGCAAGATGAATTTGGTATCGTGGTTAAAAATAAGGCTAGATTAGTGACCAAGGGTTTCAACTAAGAAGAACGTATTGATTATGAAGAAACCTTCGCTCCTGTGGCAAGATTAGAAGTCATAAGGATGCTCCTTGCCTATGCTAGTTGAAATAACTTTAAGTTATTTCAAATGGATGTCAAAAGTTCTTTTCTTAATGGTTTTGTTTCTAAAGAAGTTTATGTTGAACAATCTCTCGGATTTGAGAATGATAATTTTCAGAATCATGCGTTTAAATTGACTAAAGCTCTCTATGGATTAAAACAAGCCCTAAGGGCTTGGTATGAGAGACTTAGCTCCTTTATTATCCAAAATAATTTTTCTAAAGGCAAGTTCGATACTATATTATTTATTAAAAAATTAAAAATAATTTTTTGTTGTTCAAATTTATGTTGATGATATTATTTTTTATTCTACAAATGAATCATTATGTAAATTGTTTACCAAGAGTATGAATCTAGAGTTTGAAATGAGCTTAATGGGCGAATTAACCTTTTTCTTAGGATTACAAATCAAGCAATTAAGTGATGGAATTTTTCTTAGTCAAACCAAATATACATTAGATTTGCTCAAACGATTCAAGATGGATAGTGCTAAAGTTATTAATACACTAATGAGCACTTCTACAAAATTAGATATGGACACTAATAGAGAATGTTTTAATTAAAAACCTATAAGGCTATAATAGGTAGTTTACTGTATCTTATAGCAACAAGACCGGATATCATGTTTAGTGTTGGATTATATGTTAGGTTTCAATCTAACCCGACGCAATCTCACTTAAAAGCTATTAAAAGGATTTTTACATACCTAAAAGGAGCTCAAAAACTAGGATTATGGTATCCAAAATATGAAAACTTTGAATTACTTAGTTATGAAGATGTTGATTTTGTTAGCTACCAAATAGATAGAAAAAGCACATTCGAAATATGTCAACTTTTGGGATACGCACTTATCTCTTAGTCTTCCAAGAAAAAAAACTCGGTTGCATTATCTACAACTGAAGCTGAATTTATAACAATAGGTGCATGCTGTGCTCAAGTTATATAGATGAAAAATACTTTAGAGGATTATGGAATTCATCTAAAATATATCTATAAAATGTGATAACACTAGTACAATATGCTTAACAAAAATTCCTATTCAAACACTCTATAACTAAACATATTGATATTAGGCATCATTTTATAAGAGATCATGTTAATAACTATGACATATCTCTAGAATTTATTGATACAAAATATCAATTAGCTGATATTTTTATAAAACCTTTGATTAAGGAATAATTTAATTTTATAAGAAGAGAATTAGGTATGTTAAATTTTTCTGATACATGAGTCCTTTAAATTGTTCTCTCCAGATTTTCTAAAATTGAGACCTCCTTTTCGAGATCATTTACTATTATTTCTTCACTTGAGAAAAGATTTAATTCATAGATCTATGGTATGTTTAATAAGCCTTGTGAATTTTTCCATATAAATTTTCTCCTCTTACGAAAGTAGAACTTCAATAACTTGATATGATGTTTGCACCATGTAATGATAAACTACTAGCAAATAAACTGGTCAATGTTTGCACCGCATCTCAAAAATAAACTGCTAGCAAGATAGAGCACCAGCGATGGCACTACCGGATTGGTGGTAACACCACCAATGCTCACTGCCTGTAGGTGGTAATATCACCCAGCTGGCGGTACCACCGCTTGCAACTTGCCCTATATAAACACAAGTTAGGATCGGCGGTAGAACCGACCCCAACTTACTCTATACCTCTCTAAATTGCCTCAAATCCCTACTTCCTTTTTACTCTCCCTATAGTAACCCAAGAGAACCCTCATCCTTTACAAAACCAAGGATCAATCTCAAACCCCCTTTGGTGATCACAAGAAGGTTAAACTCTAAGATAATCCCTAAACCAAATTGTTTCTCTCATTACATTACTTGTTCTTGCCTCTTATTTGTTCTTGATAAATGTAGTCTCCATGACTTCTAGAAGATCCTCAAGGGATAAAGGGAAGAGGAGATTAGATGAAACCTATGATTCCCTACTTTTTGATTCTCCTCAATATGCCCTTAAATTCCCACCATTAAATCTAAAAATGTTCATAAGGGTAAATATGTAGATCTAGAGGAATTGATTAATTTGGAACCAATTCAATGGTTTGCTAACTTAGATATCCTCACAATTCTTCAAATAAGTGAACCTATTTATCTTAGACTTGTTAGGTTATTTTACAATAACTTGCATGTGGATGAATATGATAGGATATCCACTTATCTCTTAGGACATCACATACCCATCACGGATAGCGTAATTTGTAACCTCATAGGAATTGCTAAGAAAAGGAGAGGTTGTTACTTTAGAGAACAATGGGACGAAGAATCAGTTGGGACCACTTATTCTGAAGCTTTAGGTACCATCTTTGGTAATCCAAACTTGTCTGTCCTTCCAAAAAGTTGTGAACATTTACTACCTTTCAATACCAAATTGCTTCATCACATCTTGATAAGTATTATGTTGAATCTCGGATTTTGATAATGAAACCAATTGATAAGTGTTTATGATTTAATTTATGTTTTGAGTGATGCAGGATGCTTCGATCAAGGAGAGACAATTAAAGCAGGAAGAATCATGTTGGGCTGGAGAAAAATGTGTTAGAAGATTGGACGTCGGGCCAAAGGATCGGTCGACGTATCGACAGAAGGCTTCGGGCCATGGATTTGGGCATCGGGCCAAGAAGAGTGGATATTGCGCCAAGGATATCAGAGTTACAGAGGTCAACTGGCCGATTGGGCAATAGGCCACAAGAGAGAATGATGCGCCAAAGAATCGGACGAAGTGTCGAAGGACCAATGACATACCGGACAACGTGATTCATGCTTAGTAATAATTGTCTAGATCGAAGTGTATTTTTTGTGTGTGCATAATTAACTACGATAGCAAGGCATAAAGCAAAATGAAGTCTCGGAGTCAAGAACGTGATTTCTTTGGGAGTTCAAGAGTTCATCAGAAGTCCGAACGTTCGTCGGAAGTTCTGCCGGAACCAACCGAAAAGTCCAAGAGTTTGCCAAAGAAGCTCGTCGGAACTCACCAAGAAGATCGTCATGAAGTCTAGGAGCTTGTCGGGAGTCCGCCGGAATGTTGCCAAGAGATCGTTGGAAGTTCACCGGAAGATTGCCAGAAGCTCGCCGGAAGAAATCAGACTTATCTTGCTTAGAATATATCTTAAGAATCATAATTAACACATAATTAGAGTTGAGATTGGGAGATAATCCCATCAACTCTGTTAGGAGCCAACTGGGCCCGAAGTTGGACTAGTTTGGGCCGGATTCAAGGCCCAACTAGGGTGCTAAAACCCTAGCCGACGGTGGCACCACCTAGGGAACAACACCCTAGGATTCCTGGGCGGTGGTATCGCCCAAGTTGGGCAGTGGTACTGCCCAAGTTGGGCAGTGGTACCTCGGCAGCAATGCTGCCAGTGGTGGTACTACCCCTATTCGGTGATAGTACCATCTAGTATCAGATCCTGCGGCGATAGTACTGCCCAAGAATGACGATGGTACTGCTAGTACCCAGGAAACCTGAGATGAGACATTTTTAGGCTCCAAGTTTGAATCAACTTGAAGCCTATAAATACCCCTCTCATCCTTGGTTAACTTACACTAGTATTGAGAGTAAAAAGGAAAGAAACTCTGCTGTAATCTTGTGTGAAACTCTTCTTAAAGTTCTAAGTATTAGAATAGTTTGAGAGAGGAGTAAGTGGGGTTGTAAGGGTTATCTCCTAAACACGGTAAAAGGAGAAAGAGTTGTAAGAAGGAGGTTGATCTTCGCCTATTAAAGGAAGACCGATAGTGCATGCCGGTGGCCTCGACGGAAGAGGAATCAACGGAGTGGATGTAGGTCATGACGACCGAACCACTATAAAATTGGCATGTTCTCTGGTTTGCATTTACTTCCTGCAATTTATCTTTATTGTAAACCACTTTACCTCCTTACTTGCTTTACATTCAATGTGCTCTTACTTTGAATTCAAAGTTAAGCAAATCCGAAATTGGTTTTATCATATGAAGAGATTTTTCGGAACCGATTTGAAGACGTATTTTACTGTTGCACTAATTCACCCCCTCTTAGTGCTAACTCGTTCCTAACAGTTGGTATCAGAGCCTCGTTTTCTTATTTGGTTTAACACCTAAAGAGAAATGGCTCTTTTCGGCTTTCAAGAGGGTCACTATCTCATTCGTCCTCCCTTTTTCAATGGGACAGACTACACATATTGGAAAACTCAAATGAGAGTTTTCTTGTTTTCATTTAATCTCGATTTATGAAATTTAGTCAAATTTGGTTTTCAAAAGTCTTCTACTCCAATGAACGAATGGAAAGATTTGGAGAAGAAAACTTTTTCTTTAAATGCGAAAGCTATGAACGCTCTATTTTATGCTTTGAGCAAAAATGAGTTTAATCGTATTTCTTTATGTGAAACTGCACATGAGATTTGGCACACACTAGAAGTAACTCATGAAGGCACGAATAAAGTAAAAGAGTCTAAAGTCAATATTTTAATACACGATTTTGAACTTTTTCGAATAAAGCCGAGCAAAACCATTGTTGACATGTACACCCGTTTTACGGATGTCGTCAATGGTTTAAAAGCTCTTGGCAAATGCTTTTCTAATTTTGAACTCGTTAACAAGATTTTATGATTGCTTTCTAAGAATTGGGATTCGAAAATAACGGCTATACAAGAATCAAAAAATTTGAATACTTTTTTTAGCGAAGAACTTATCGGGCCTCTAATGACCTATGAAATGACGTGCAATGCATGTATAGAACTTGAGAACCACCTTCCAAAGAACAGGAAGAATTTCAGACTAAGAACAATTGAAGATCACTCGAGCATAAGCTCAAGTGATGGTGAACTTGAATTCATCACTATGAAATTTAAAAGGTTCATGAAATAAAAATTAAAGAACAAAAAGAACGCAACTACTTGCTATGAACACAAGAAGAGGAAAGAACTTTGGGATGAATTGAGCTCCTCCGAAGACGAGGAGAAAATCAACAAAGGCGAGGTGGCAAATTATGCCTTAACGACTTTTGACGATGTGGTAAACGAAACTCCCTTAATTTATTTCAAAATTACATAATGCTTTTAATGAGTTATTTTTAATTTAGTTTAATTATTTTTCATAAAAATTACATGTTTAATAATATAATAAAAATGTTAAAAAATTAGGATCATGCTTATCATTCTAGTAATTTTGAAAATGATCATGAAAATTGCATGTCTTATGATAAATGAACAAAATGTTAGAATTAAATCTAGTGATTAATTTCTTGTATGGTATAAACAATTGTGTATATTGTGATGATTTTGTATTGCTTTTCGAGTTTTGTTAGATGGCTTTAATATGAAATTGTGCATACCTTGAAAACTTGAAACCATGTTTTGATGTCATGCCCAAAGTAGTGATACCTAATGATCATGCTTAATAAATTTATATTTCAAAATTATGCATGATGATTTTAGTGATTTATGGACTATTGAAAGTGGCTTTTTCGGTTTTAAAAATAATACATGTTTTGCTTTAGCATAAATGAAAAAAGGCATGCTTATATGAAATAATGTAAGTATCATGCTTGATGATTTTATATTTAAATTATGCATGATGATTTGAAGTAATGATGATTTTTGGGTAATTTATGGTTTATTGATCTTGATGATTTCTATTATGAGATTTACTCTTTCAATTTTAAACTATGATGTATTATTTCTATATGAAAAACTTGGGTATGCTTATATGAAACAAATCACATGAATTAAAACAACTAAAAAGAGAAAAGTATTTTTCTTGAAAATTTCCTTTCTCTCTACCTTATTGATTTTTCACTAAGAGATCAATAAAAATCTTTATGCCATTATGAATCTCTTAAAAGTGACTTTATTGATTTAACAAGTTGAATAATTTGAAGATAAACGGTGATTTTTCTCTTGATTATAACTTGTGATATTTTTATATGAATCATCATCTTGATTTCTCGATACGTGAGATTTCTCTATAAATCAAAATCTTGTTTTTAAACTCCTATGTTTCTTCTTACCATTTTTCTAAAATGGAGAGATTAATGAATCTATCTATGTTTTTTTTATGAGTCTCTTAAAAATGATTTTGATTTGACTATTTGAATATGAATGAGCTTTATTTTGATTTTTTGAGATTTATAACTTGAGATTTCTTATGGTTAAATCAAGATTTTATATGTATGAATTGTAATATATTTCTCCTATGTTTCTTTTTGCTATCTACTATCCAAATGAATCATGATTTTTCAGAATTATAATTTTTATGATTCATAATGAATTGAGAGATATTATACATGAATCAAGATCCTTTATGTATTCTCTCATGACACCTTTTGCTATAGAAATATCTTTATTATGATCTTGAATTCTCGATATTGATATTTGAAATTTTGCTATGAATCAAGATCTTGTTTTTGAACTCCCATGTTTCTTTTTATTATTTACTAAAAGGAAGATTTGTCAAGATAAATCATGTCATTTAGTATTCATGACTTAATCCTTCATGATCTTTAATACTTTATCTTTCATGATATGATTTTTATTCAATTCCTTGTATTCATGAAATGTATATCTCATCACCAAATTAATTGTTCTTGATATTTTTCATATGATGATATGAATGCATGAAATACTCATGATGAAATTTTGATGAGAAGTTATGATCATGCATGGTAGGATGTAATTTGACATTTTGATACCATCATGATTTGAAATTTTTATGATTTGGAATGATGCATGTAATACTATGATTTTTTTTTTATGAAATAATGTGAAAGTCAACAATTATCATTTTCGGAAATGATACTCTAGAATGATCATTTATCTTTGTCATGCTTTGAAAACTGTTGTAAAGGGAAAAGGAAAAAAGAGATACAAAATTATATTCTTCCCTTCTTTTTGACAATGATATAGGGGGAGCAAATTTTGCTAGCTTGCTAGCTAGCTTGCATACTTCAAGAAGAAGCAAAAGGCTTGATCATCTCAAAAGATGCAAAAATTTTATCAATTTTCATATGTATAAAATTTGCTAGCTTACATGTTCCAAAATTATGTAAAACTTACTAAGTTTGCTAGCTTGCAAATTGCATGGAGAAAGAATTGCTAGTATGCATATCTTGTAAATTGTGCTAAGTTACACATTTCAAGAAAATGCAAAAATGTTGCTATCTTATACATTTCAAAAACTTGCTAGTTTGAACATCGTAAAGAAAACCAAATATGCCAACTTGCACATCTTTAAATTTGCTAGCTTGTATATTATAAAACTTGATAGCTTGCATGTTCTAACATGATATAGCACTTGCTAAATTTTTGCTAGCTTGCATGATGATAAATACGATGATTTCACATTATATCTCAAACACTTGATAGTTGGAACTTCTCCTTTTTGTTGATGACAAAAGGGGAGAAGTATGATTATGTTATGCATGATGACGTATTGCAAATATTCATGATGAAATTTGCAACGACTTGAATTCATGATCTTATCAATATGGCAAATTGATAGGGGGAGCTTGTTTAAACTCTGAGAGTTAAAGTTAACTTCGTCATCAATTGGTTGTCATCATCAAAAAGGGGGAGATTGTTGAATCATAGATTTTGATGATGAAACCAATTGATAAGTGTTTATGATTTAATCTGTGTTTTGAGTGATGCATGATGCTTTGATCAGGGAGAGACAATTAAAGCAGGAAAATTCATGTTGGGCCGGAGGAAAACATGTCAGAAGATTGGATGTCGGGCTGGAGGATCAGTCGACGTATTGACAGAAGACTTTGGGCCATAGATTTGGGCATCGGGCTAAGAAGAGCGGATATTACACCAAGGATATTGGAGTTGCAGAGGTCAACTGGCCGATTGGGCAATAGGCCGCAAGAGAGGATGATGCATCGAAAAATCGGACGAAGCGTCGAAGGACCAATGACATGCCGAACAACGTGATTCATGCTTAGTAATAATTGTCTAGATCGAAGTGTGTTTTTTGTGTGTATAGGATTAACTACAGTAGCAAGGAATAAAGCAAAATGAAGTCCTAGAGTCAAGAACGCGATTTCGTTGGGAGTTCGAGAGTTCATCGGAAGTCCGGACGTTCGTCGAAAGTTTTGCCAGAACCAACCGAGAAGTCCAGGAGCTTGCCAAAGAAGCTCATCGGAACTCGCCAAGAAGATCTTCGTGAAGTCCAGGAGCTTGCCGGGAGTCCACCAAAACATTGCTGAGAGATCGCCGGAAGTTCGTTGAAAGATCGTCGGAAGCTCGTCGGAAGAAATCAGACTTTTCTTGCTTATAATATGTCTTAGGAATTGTAGTTAGTACACAATTAGAGTTGGGATTAGGAGGTAATCCTATCAATACTGTTAGGGGCCAACTGGGCCCAAAGTTGGACTGGTTTAGGTCGGATTCAAGGCCCAACCATGGTGCTGAAACCCTGGCCGGATTCTAAGTGTGAGAATAGTTTAAGAGATGAGTGAGTGGGGGTGTAAGGATTATCTCCTAAACCTGGTAAAAGAAGAAAGAGCTATAAGAAGGAAGTTGATCTTTGCCTATTAAAGGAAGATCGATAGTGGATGCTGGTGGCCTCGACGGAAGAGAAATCGGCGGAGTGGATGTAGGTCACGACGACCGAACCACTATAAAATTGGCGTGTTCTCTGGTTTGCATTTACTTCCTGCAATTTATCTTTACTCCAAACCACTTTACCTCCTTACTTGCTTTACATTCAATATGCTCTTACTTTGCTTTTAAAGTTAAGCATTTCCTAAATCAGTTTTATCATACGAAGAGAGTTTTCAGAACCGATTTGAAGACATATTTTACCGCTGCACTAATTCACCCCCGCCCCACCTCTTAGTGTCGACTCGTTCTTAATATATTATACTTCCAAAATAATATCATCATGATGAAGTTAGCTAAATAGAATTAGGAACAATGTATTTGTTTACAAAAGGACATGGCAACTGTTTTGGTTACTTGATATAACAAAACATGATTGAACTATCAAAAAAGGATATGATGCTTCCATATGGTGGCTTGATCACTAGACTAATCCATGCACATGACATAGTCATTCCACATGACAAAGAAATCTTCCAACAAGATAAGTTTAATATCATAAATAGAAACCTGCTAAGAAGATTAAGATATATAGTCAGAAATGGGACTTAGACTAGATTACCTAGAAGGACTGATCCCTCCCACTTGATCCAGAACCTAAAACACCTATATTTAGGAAAAATCAATCTCCTCCTACTAGTCCATTTGAGGCAACACCTCTAATAGAGCAAGTACCCTCCTCATCAGCTGACGCCATAGGGATTCGAATGGATCAATTTGAACTATGTCAAGATCAAATCTTAACTGAGTTACAATAAATTCATCGACAATATAATTTTTATTTAGACCTTTTGATTTACCACCACTAGAATAGCTAATGTATGTTTTTTTGTTGATAACAAAGGGCGAGAAGTTGAAGGATCCTCTTTAATGTTGTGAACTTTTGATGTTGTGAACTCTTTAATGTTGTGAACTTTTGATGTTGTGAACTTTTTAATGTTGTGAACTTTTGAATGTTACCATACAATGATGCAATGTCGGATTCTCTTTAATGTTGTTAACTTTTGAATATTACCATGCAATAATTATAAAGGTTATATCAAGATGACGTATCATGTAAGTAGTGATGTAAGGCTATGCCCAAAGCATTTTTTCATACTTGAAGTAATGAAATTGTGCATTTAATACCTTGATGACTTGAAACTATGATGATGCATAATGCATGAAATTTCTAATTAAAATCGATTAAAAGCTTGAATTCAAGGTTATGAATTCAAGTTTGTCTTTTCTCAAGTATGGCATATAGATAGGGAGAGTTAAGGTTAACTCTGTCATCAATTGATTATCTCATCATCAAAAAGGGGGAGATTGTTGAATCTCGGATTTTGATGATGAAATCAATTGGTAAATTATTGATCTAATCCATATGTTGAGATAAGTGTTGTAGGATTAACTATGATAGCAATAAAGGCATAAAGTAAGATATTGGGCCAAAGTCAAATATCGGACAAAATGTCGAAGATTTGGACTATGTGCCGGAAGTTTGCCGGAAGCTCGTCGAGAGTTTATTAGTAGCTCATCGAGAGTTCATCGGGAGTTCACTGAGATTTTGTCATGAGTTCGTCAGAAGCTCGCCAGAAGCTCACCGAGAAGTTCGTCAAAATTTCATTAGAAGTTCGTCGGAAGCTCACCGAGAAGTTCAACGAAAGTTCACCGAGAAGTTCGCTAGAAGAACAATTGACATACCGGACCAAACTTGCTTAGTTAAATGTCTTAATTATCATAGTTAGACTATAAGTTGAGTTAGGATTTAGAGATAATCCCACTAACTCAGTTAGGGACCAACTAGGCCCTTAACGAGGCTGAATTGGGCTGGTTAAACAACTTATTCAGCACCTGAAGTCATGACCAACAGTGGCACCGCGTGGGACTCAATCTCCCAAGTGGTTTGGATGGTGGTACCACCCAAACTAGGCGATGGTACCCCTGATAGTTAATGCTGCTAGGCGGTGGTACCACCCTGTCAGGATACTTTACAAAATCAGAATAAATGCTCCCTTAACCAAACCCAAGTGAGATACTTATAGCCCCCAAAAGGCTTCCAAAATAATCTAAAATTTAAATTCCTAACATTTCAATGCATGTGGTACCTAAATTCATACTAACTTTAAGCTCAATAACTTTCATAATAAGTGAACATTGTTTCAACCCAATATCAACTTATATTAGCACAAAGTTTTTATTAAATCTCGGATTTTGATGATGAAGTCAATTGTCATTTGTTATCTAATCCATATGTTGAGATAAGTGTGCAGGATTAACTATGATGGAAGTAAGACATGCAGCAGGAGTTGCGCCGGAGTCAAGACCATGATCACATTGGGGGTTTGAGAGTTCGACGGAAGTCCGGACGGTCGTCGAAGGTTCTGCGGGAACAAATCCGAGAAGTCCAAGAGCTTGCTAGAGAAGCTCATCAGAACTCACCAAGTGAATCATCGCAAGTCCAGGAGTTTGCCTGAAGTCCACTAGAGCATCGCCGAGGGTTCGTCGGATATTCGCAGGAAGTTCACCGGAAGCTCGCCTAAAGAAGCGATTGACGTGTTGAATCTCGGATTTTGATGATAAAGTCAATTGTCATTTGTTATCTAATCTATATGATAAGTGTGCAGGATTAACTATGATGAAAGTAAGATATGCAGCAAGAGTTGCGCCGGAGTCAAGACAATGATCACGTTGGGAGTTCGAGAGTTCGACGGAAGTTCAGACAATCGTCGGAGGTTCTGCGGGAACAAATCCGAGAAGTCCATGAGCTAGCCAAAGAAGCTCATCGGAACTCGCCAAGTGGATCATCGCAAGTCCAGGAGTTTTCCGGAAGTCCGCAGGAGCATCACCGAGTGTTCATCGGATGATCGACGGAAGTTCGCCGGAAGCTCGCCGGAAGAAGCGATTGACGCAACCGGAGCAAGTTGCAGTAAATATCTTAGGAAAAATCGTAGTTAGCACAATGATTAAGTTGGAAATGGGAGGTGATCCCATTAACTTAATCTTGGGGCAATTGGACCCCTGAAAAACCCAAATTGGGCCGAATGGATAAACCCATTCGGACCCTGATTTTTGCGAGGCGGTTGAACCGCCCAAGCCAGGAGGTTGCACCGCCTGGGCTAAGTCTCCGAGCGAGACTGGGCGGTGCAACTGCCCCAGCCAGGAGGTGGCACCGCCTGGGCTCAGTCTCCGAGCAAGACTAGGCGGTGCAACCTCCCTTGACAGAGGTGGCACCGCCTGGGCTCGGTCTCCGAGCTCTGGCTGAGCGGTGCAACCGCCTCAGTCAGGAGGTGGCACCGCCTGAGCTCGGTCTTCGAGCTCTGGCAGGAGGTGCAACCACCCCTGACAGGAGGTGGCACCGCCCAGAGGCTCAGTCTTCGAGCTCTGCTAGGCGGTGCAACTGCTCCAGTCAGGAGGTGCAACCGCCAGATCTCGGAATTCCGAGAATTGACGGTTTTGAGCTCCAAATTCAAACTGGATTGGGGCCTATAAATACCCCACCCATTCAGCATTGAAAGGGCACAGAATATACACCGAAATCCTGATCTTGTTCTATGATTTTTAGAGTTCAAAATTGTTGTAAAGACCAAAAGTTCTTCTCCCTCTTTTCTTCCAAGTTCTGAGCTTTAAAGAGAGGAGAGAAAATTCTGTAAGGGTTGTCTCCTAAGCCCGTCAAAAGGAGTGAAACTGTAAAAGGGTGGTTAGCCTTCGCCTATTGAAGGAAGGCCTCTAGTTGATGTCGGTGACCTCATCGGTGGAGGAAGCCAAAAGTGGAGTAGGTTAAGATTGACCGAGCCACTCTAAATCTTGGTTTGCATTTACTTTGAGCATATTATCTTTACTGTAAACCTCCTATAAAGCTTACTGCTTTCTGCACATATACGATCGGGTTTCAAGCTTTGCACTTTCCGAAACGGCGTTTAGACGTAAAACAGTTTCATCGTACGATCATCATATTTTTGTTTGTGTTTACGTTTTGATTTCTATCATAACTGCAAACTGCCTTTATATCCTTGCTTAAACTGCATCTTGCTTTTTCAAGTGATTTACGAATCAGCCTTTAGATGTAAATCAGTTTTTTCGTACGAATATCATATTTCAGTTTGCGCCTACTATCTGATTAGAATCATAACTGCAAACTGCATTTATATCTTTGCTACATCTCGCTTAAACAAAAGTTAACGTGATTTACGAATTGGCTTTCTTACCAAAATCACTTTTAACGAACGAACGCAGTTTTTATTTTTCATAGAAAGTTTTCCGCTGCACTAATTCACCCCCCCCCCCCCCCCCTCTTAGTGCTCTTGATCCTAACAATTGGTATCAGAGCGGGGTTAACTCTCAAACGGATTAAAACCCAAGAGAGATGGCATATGCCGGAAACCAAGAGGGCCATTCTATTACACGTCCACCCATGTTCAATGGGACGGACTACACCTATTGGAAGACCCGAATGAGGATCTTTCTTATTTCTATGGATTTTGAACTTTGGAATCTTGTCGAAAATGGATTTTCGAAGTCTTCTCTTCCAATGATCGATTGGAATGAATTAGAGAAGAAGGCTTTCGCTCTTAATGCAAAGGCTATGAATGTCTTATTTTGTGCGCTTGATAAAAACAAGTTCAACCGTGTTTCGGTTTGTGAAACTGCATTTGATATTTGGCACAGACTCAAAGTGACTCACGAAGGCACAAGTAGAGTGAAAGAGTCAAAAATTGATCTTTTGTTACATTCTTTCGAACTTTTCCGGATGAAACCGAGTGAGACTATTGGCGACATGTTTACCCGTTTCACGGATGTCATCAACGGTCTAAAAGGACTTGGAAAAAGTTTTTCGGATTTTGAGCTCGTAAATAAGATTCTAAGATCCCTTCCTAAGAGTTGGGATCCTAAAGTCACTGCTATTCAAGAGGCGAAAGATCTAAACAACTTCCCTCTTGAAGAACTAATCGGGTCATTAATGACCTACGAGATGACTTGCAAAGCTCATGAAGAGCAAGAAGACATCCTTCCAAAGAATAGGAAGGATATGACACTTAGAACTTCAGAAGACCACTTGAGAGAAAACTCAAGTGATGAGGACTGTGACGATGACTTGGCACTTCTAACAAGAAAATTTAAAAAATTCATTAAAAGAAACAAGTTTAAGAATGACACAAAAAATAAACTTGAACCCAAGAAGGACCAAGTTATTTGCTATGAGTGCAAAAAGCCGAGACACTACAAGAGTGATTGTCCCCAAGTCAAAAAGAGAACATCAAAGAAGAAGGCGCTCAAAGCAACATGGGATGACTCGAGCGCGTTCGAAGAAGAGGAGTCCAACACCGAGCAAGTTGCTCATTACGCCTTAATGGCCATCGGAGAGGAGGTAACGAATTTAATAGATGCAGATTTATCATTTGATGAATTATTAAATGCCTTCCATGATTTATTTGATGAATGCAAGATTATTAGTAGAAAATACAAATTGCTAAAAAAAGGAGCATGATAGTCTTACTTGTAATTTCGATAAGTTAAAAGCTGAATATCATGATAGTTTAGGTTCATGCATAAAATGCCATGATCTAGAAACTCTCCAAAAGTAAAACTTGCTACTTAAGGACACCTTGAAGAAATTCAAGGTTGGTAGCAAGTCCTTGAACATGATCCTTGCAAACAAGGGTCACGTTCCCAAAAGAAGTGGAATCGGATTTGTGAGAAGTCCTCACCAAAATCCAACCACCTTCATAAAATGCCCCATCTTACATGTTCGACACCAAGACAAATGCAACTTTTGTTGCAAACTTGGAAACAAAATGCATTATTGTCCATTCAAGGAACCATGATAAATTCTATGTAACATGATAAATAATGTAGATCTATTTTTGAGGCATCCAAAAGCAAATGGGTATCTAAAGATCATCCTTTCTTATAGAAACCTATACCATCGCAAGCTAGGAGCAAGAGATGGTACCTTGATAGTGGATGCTCAAGGCATATAACCAGAGATCCATCTCAATTCTCTAAGCTCACTAGCATAGACGAAGGCTATGTCACATTCGGAGACAACAACAAGGGTAAAATCATTGGCAAAGGAACCATAGGTAACAAATCCAACTTTTTTATTGAAGATGTTTTGTTAGTTGATGGTTTAAAACATAACCTCTTGAGTATTAGTCAATTATGTGATAAAGGATATATTGTCAGATTCGAATCTAATGCTTGCATCATTGAAAAACCACACAAAAACATGTCTATGATTGCATTGAAACAAAATAACATATACACTATTGACATCAATGATTTGTGTAATGAAATGTATTTTTCGGTTTTGAATGAGGATGCTTGGCTATGGCATAGAAGATTAGGTCATGCTAGCATGAAACTAATCACTCAAATATCATCTAAAGAACTTGTAAGAGGAATTCCTCATATCAAGTTCATCAAAGATAATGTATGTGATGCTTGCCAATTAGGTAAACAAATTAAGGGCAGTTTCAAATCTAAGAATCAAATAAGCACCTCTAGGCCCTTACAATTGATCCATATGGACTTGTTCGGACCAATCTCTACATCAAGCCTAGGAGGTAGCAAATACGCCTTCGTCATTGTGGATGACTATAGCAGATACACATGGACTTACTTCTTAAAACAGAAAAGTGAATGCTTTAGATATTTTACCAAGTTTTGTAAACTTGTTCATAATGAGAAGGGTTCTATGATTTCGTCAATTAGAAGTGATCACGGTGGTGAATTTCAAAACCATGATTTCTAAGAATTTTGTGAACTCAATGGATACAACCATAATTTTTCTACTCCTAGAAATCCTCAACAAAATGGAGTAGTAGAAAGAAAAAATCGAAATTTACAAGAAATGGCAAGAACCATGTTGAATGAACATAGCCTACCCAAATATTTTTGGGCCGAAGCTGTAAATACTGCATGCTATATTTTGAATAGAGTTCTAGTAAGACCCTTACTCACCAAAACTCCCTATGAGTTATGGAACAACAAAAAACCCAATGTTTCATATTTTTAAGTCTTTGGGTGTAAGTGTTTTATCTTGAATGAAAAGGATAACTTAGGAAAATTTGATGCTAAATCCGATGAAAGAATCTTTCTTGGTTATTCTTCGGTTTCTAAAGCCTTTCGTATCTTCAATAAAAGAACTTTAATTATTGAAGAATCCATTCATGTTGTTTTCAATAAGATTTCCGAAATCAGGAAAAACGATTTTGATGATGATGTTAATTTTGATTCCTTGAATTTAAATGAAACCCCGTCTCCAACTAGCAACTTAGATGCATCCACTTCCGAAACATCCTTACCCAAGGATTGGAAGTATGTAGATGCTCATCCTAAGGAGCTAATCTTAGGAGACACATCAAAGGGGGTTCAAACACGTTCTTCTCTTAAAAATTTTTGTTCCAACGCCACTTTTCTCTCCCAAATTGAACCCAAATATGTTAACGAAGCCATGAAAGATGATTCATGGATTATCGCAATGCAAGATGAATTAAATCAAATTGAGAGAAATGAGGTGTGGAAGCTTGTTCCTAGGCCAAATGACCATTTAGTTATTGGTACTAAATGGGTTTTTAGAAACAAGCAAGATGAATATGGTATTATGGTTAGAAACAAGGCTAGATTAGTGGCCAAAGGTTTCTACCAAGAAGAAGGTATCGATTACGAAGAAACCTTCGCTCTTGTGGCTCGATTAGAAGTCATAAGGATGCTCCTTACCTACGCTAGTAGTAATAATTTTAAGTTATTTCAAATGGATGTTAAAAGCGCTTTTCTTAATGGCTTTATTTCCGAAGAAGTCTATGTTGAACAACCTCCTGGATTTGAAAATAATAGCCTCCCTAATCATGTGTTTAGATTAACTAAAGCTCTCTATGGTTTAAAACAAGCTCCGAGGGCTTGGTATGAGAGACTTAGTTCTTTTCTTATCGAAAATAATTTCACAAAAGGCAAGGTTGATACTACATTGTTCATCAAGAATTTTGAAAATGATTTTCTCATTGTTCAGATTTATGTTGATGATATTATCTTTGGTTCTACGAATGAATCTCTTTGTGAATCTTTTGCTAAAACTATGAGTCTTGAATTCAAAATGAGTTTAATGGGAGAATTAACATTCTTCTTAGGCTTACAAATCAAACAACTAAGCAATGGCATCTTTATTAGTCAAACTAAATATGCCATGAATTTGCTAAAAAAGTTTAATATGAATAACTCAAAAGCTATTAACACTCCTATGAGCACCTCCACTAAGTTAGAAATCGATGAAAGTGGAGAAAGCTTCGATCAAAAAACTTATAGGGGCATGATAGGAAGTTTACTTTACCTCACTACAACTAGACCAGATATCATGTTCAGTGTAGGACTTTGTGCTAGATTTCAATCAAACCCTAAGATATCTCATCTCAAAGCAGTTAAAATAATACTTAGATATCTTAATGGTACCACAAATCTAGGATTATGGTACCCAAAATCAAAGAATCTTGAGTTAATTGCTTATGCTGATGCAGACTTTGCTGGCTGTAAACTAGATAGAAAAAGCACATCAGGAACATTTCAATTTTTTAGGACATGCCCTTGTTTCCTGGTCATCTAAGAAACAAAACTCGGTTGCACTATCAACAACCGAAGCTGAATATATTGCAGCAAGTGCATGCTGTGCATAAGTTGTATCGATGAAAAACACCTTAGAAGATTATAAAATTCATCTTAAAAATATTCTCATTAAATGTGATAACACAAGTGCAATATGCTTAACGAAGAATCCTATACAACACTCAAGAACAAAACATATTGATATTAGACATCACTTTATACGAGATCATGTTACTAATCATAATGTAATCATAGAGTTCATTGATACTAAACATCAACTAACTGAAATTTTTACAAAACCTCTAAATGAAGAACAATTTGATTTCATAAGAAGAGATTTAGGAATGTTGATGTGTCCGAATACATAAACTAGTTAAAATTATCTTTCGGACTTTATTGAATGATCAAATCATTTGATTGCCATTACATGCCTAAATAACATATTGGAAATTATGTGCATGTTTTGTCTTCATGATCAATAGCATAGTCTTGTCCGAATGCATGAAAGTGTTAATTTCATTTTTGGATTTGATTAACAATTGGTATCCTAAAAATTAGATTTTCTCATACACTTATTATATGAAAAATATTTTTCTGGAATGGATTTAATGAAATGATTCCTGCTTATAAATTCCATCTTGAAATATGGATGATAGTCTTTTTACTTACAAAGACTTGTTTCACATACATATCTTGATCCTTGTAAAAATGAAGCATGATTTAATCTCTCATCGATTTTAACTTCACTCAAAGTAAACTCACAAATAGCTGGTATCACAAAAAGCCTTCCTCCTTCATGCAAAAAGATTATAACAAATAAAAAGGAAGAAGTATTCAAAGCAATCTATGTATCATGCTTTCCTTTATATGCTTGGAAAATAACATGTAAAGGCATGAACAACTATCACGCTTATGCTCAAATTGTTGAATCTCGTATTTTGATGATGAAACCACTTGATATATGTTTATGATTTAATTTACTTTTTGAGTGACGTAGGCTGCTTCGATCAGGATGAGACAATTAAAACAGAAAAAATCATGTTGTGCCGGAGGAACATGTCAGAAGATTGGACATCGGGCCGATGGATCGGTTGACGTATCGACAGAAGGCTTCGGGTCGTGGACTCGGGCATCGGGCCAAGAAGAGTGGGTATTGTGCCAAGGATATCGGAGATGTGGAGTAAACTGGCTAATTGGTCAATAGGCTGTAGGAGAGGACGATGCGCCGAAGAATCGGACGAAGCGTCGAGGGACCAATGACATGCCGGACAACTTGGTTAATTGCTTAGGATTAATTATCTTGATCGAAGTTTTATTTTAAGTGTGCAGGATTAACTACGATGAAAATAAGATATGCAATAGGAGTTACATCGGAGTCAAGACAATGATCACGTTGGGAGTTCGAGAGTCCGACGGAAGTTCGGACAGTCGTCGGAGGTTCTACGGGAACAAATCCGAGAAGTCCATGAGCTTGCCAAAGAAGCTCGTCGGAACTCGCCAAGTAGATCGTCGCAAGTCCAGGAGTTTTTCGGAAGTCCGTAGTGTTGAATCTCATATTTTGATGACGAAACTAATTGATATATGTTTATGATTTAATTTGCGTTTTGAGTAACGCAGGATGCCTCGATCAGGATAAGACAATTAAAGTAGGAAAATCATGTTGTGCCGGAGGAACATGTCAGAAGATTGGACGTCGGGCCGGTGGATCGGTCGACGTATCGATAGAAGGCTTCGGGCCGTGGACTCAGGCATCGGGCCAAGAAGAGCGGGTATTGTGCCAAGGATATCGGAGTTGCGGAGTCAACTGGCCAATTGGGCAATAGGCTGCAGGAGAGGACGATGCGCCGAAGAATCGGACGAAGCGTCGAGGGACCAATGACATGCCAGACAACTTGGTTAATTACTTAGGATTAATTGTCTTGATCAAAGTTTTGTTTTAAGTGTGCAAGATTAACTACGATGGAAGAAAGACATGCAGCAGGAGTTGCGCCGGAGTCAAGACAATGATCACGTTGGGAGTTCGAGAGTTCTACGGAAGTTCGGACGATCATCGGAGGTTCTACGGGAACAAATCCGAGAAGTCCATAAGCTTGCCAAAGAAGCTCGTCGGAACTCGCCAAGTGTATCTTCGCAAGTCCAGGAGTTTGCCGGAAGTCCGCAGGAGAATCACCGAGGGTTCATCGGATGATCGACGGAAGTTCGCCGGAAACTCGTCGGAAGATGCGATTGACGCACCGGAGCAAGCTGCAGAAATTGTCTTAGGATTTATCGTAGTTAGCACAATGATTAAGTTGGTAATGGGAGGTGATCCCATTGGCTTAATCTTGGGGCAATTGGGCCCCTGAAAGACCCAATTTGGGCCGAATGGATCTACCAATTCAGACCCTGATTACTGTAAGAGGTGCAACCGCCCAAGCCAGGAGGTGCAACCGCCTGTGCTAAGTCTCCCAGGGAGACTGGGCGGTGCAACCGCCCTAGCCAGGAGGTGCAACCGCCTAGGCTCAGTCTCCGAGCGAGACTGGGCGGTGCAACCTCTCCTGACAAGAGGTGGCACCGCCTGAGCTCTAGTTTCGAGCTCTGCCAGGCGGTGCAACCGCCCCAGTCAGGGGGTGCAACCGCCTGATCCCGGAATTCCGGGAATTGACAGTTTTGAGCTCCAAATTTGAACTGGGTTGGGGCCTATAAATACCCCACCCATTCAGCACTGAAAGGTAGCAACTTACACTCGAAATCTTGATATCTTTCTGTGATTCTTAGAGCTCAAAACTATTGTAGAGACCAAAAGTTCTCCTCCTTCTGTTCTTCAAAGTTTGAGTTGTAAAGAGAGGAGAGAAAACTTCTGTAAGGGTTGTCTCCTAAGCCCGTCAAAAGGAGTGAATCTGTAAAAGGGTGGTTGGCCTTCGCCTATTGAAGGAAGGCCTCTAGTTGACGTCGGTGACCTCGTCGGTGGAGGAAGCCAAAAGTGGAGTAGGTCAAGATTGACCGAACCACTCTAAATCTCGGTTTGCATTTCCTTTGAGCATTTTACCTTCACTGCAAACTTCTCAATAGCTTACTGCCTTCTACGATTTTACGAACGAGTTTCTAAGTTCAGAACTTTTCGAATCTGCGTTTAGACATAAATCGGCTTTTTTTGTACGATCATCATATTTCAGTTTATGTTTACGTTTTGATTTCAATCATAACTGTTTACTGACTTCTGCGATCTTACGAATAAGTTTCTAAGTTCAGAACTTTCTAAATCTGCGTTTATACGTAAATCAGCTTTTATCGTACGAACGTTGCATTTCAGTTTGCGCTTGTATTCTGCTTTCCATCATAAACTGCAAACTTCCTTCATAGATCTACTTTAACATCATCTCGCTTAATCTCAAGTTAAAGTAATGTTAGAATCGGCTTTCACATCGAAATCGTTTTTATCGATCGAACGCAGTTTCATTTTAATCGTAGAAAGTTTACCGATGCACTAATTCACCCCCCCCCCCCCCTCTTAGTGCTCTCGATCCTAACAATTGGTATCAGAGCCCAATTTTTTCTCATTTCGGACTTACACCCGAGAGAAATGGCTCTTCATGGCTTTCAAGAGGGCTTTTCGGTTTTTCGTCCACCGTTGTTTAACGGATTGGACTACACCTATTGGAAGACCCAAATGAGGATCTTTCTTATTTCTATGGATGTTGAACTTTGGAATCTTGTCGAAAACGGTTTTTTGAAGTCTTCTCTTCCAATGATCGAATGGTCGGATTTAGAGAAGAAGCATTTTTCTTTAAACGCAAAGGCTATGAATGCCTTATTTTGCGCTTTGGACAAAAATGAGTTCAATCGGGTTTCTTTGTGCGAAACGGCTTTCGATATTTGGCGCACTCTTGAAATCACGCACGAGGGAACTAGTAGAGTCAAAGACTCGAAAGTTAATATTTTACTGCATGATTTCGAGCTTTTTCAAATGAAGCCAAGCGAAACCATTGGTGACATGTACACCCGTTTTACGGATGTCGTCAATGGTTTAAGAGCTCTTGGCAAATGTTTTTTAAATTCTGAACTTATGAACAAGATTTTGCGTTCTCTTTCTAAGAAGTGGGATTCAAAAGTAACGGCTTTACAAGAAACAAAAGATTTAAATATTTTTCCACTTGAAGAACTAATTGGTTCATTGATCACATATGAAATGACGTGCAATGCACGTGAAGAACTTGAGAACCACCTTCCAAAGAACAGGAAGGATTTGGGATATAGAACATTTGAAGACCACTCGAGCATAAGCTCAAGTGATGGTGAACTTAAACTACAAATGAAACAAAAATTAAAAAGTAAAAAGAACGGAACTACTTGCTTTGAACGTAAGAAGAAGAACAAAAATTGGGATGAATGGAGCTCCTCCGAAGACGAGGATAAAATCAACAAAGGCGAGGTGGCAAACTACGCCTTTACGCCTTTCGACGCTGAGGTAATCAAAATGCCTTTAATTTACTTTGAAATTACATGATGCTTTTCATAAAGTTTTTTTTTTTTTTATTTAATTTTCTTGAAAATTGCATGTTTAATAATTTTATAATGAAAATACAAACAATTAAGAATCATGCTTATCATTCTAGTAATTTTGAAAATAATCATGAAAATTACATGTTTATGATAAACAAAATGATTTTGATTAAAAATACCTTATGAAATCATGCTATATGTGGTTGAGAAGTAATAATGTGTATCATATTGATTTCCATTGTTATTTCTCGATTTTGAGTATATGAAATCATGTTTAATTTGAAGTTATGATTAATGAGTATATATTTTTGAAATTATGTATGATGATTCTTGATATTTATGGATTATCGATTTTCATGATAATAACAGTGGCTTTAAAAAAAAAATATTGATGCATGTTTTCATAAATGAAAAGGCATGCTAACATGAAATCGACCACTTAAAATGAAACACTTAAAAAGGAAAAAAATATATTATCAATGAAATCATGAATCTATTTATGTTATAAATTTTGTGAGCCATAAAAATGATTTTGATGATTTAAATTTGAAATGAGTTTTATCAAAATCATGATCTTGATTTATCAAATTGAATGAATTGAAAATGAATGATGATTTTTTTCTTGAATGATTGTGACTTGTATTCCTTGTATTCATGATATGATTTTTATGCAATTCTTTGTATTCATGAAATATTTATCTCATCACCCAATTATTTCTTTTCAATATTCCTCAAGTGATGATATGAATGCATGAGATATTCATGAATTTATTTTGATGTATGCAAATGAGAAGTTTCGATCATGCATGGTAGGATGCAATGTGACAAATTAATACCATGATGATTTGAAATATTTATGATTTGGAATGATGCATATGCTTTTTATTATGATAATGTATGATGTGTATCATGAATGCTTAAAAAAAAATTAAATAAATAAATGTTTATATCATGTTAGATGGTTTTACATATTATGCATGATAAGCTATACTGATGAGTGAAACAATGATTGAAATAATATGAATGATGATTTGGAATCATGCATATAATAATGAGTTTATATGTTTTGAAAATGTGCATGTTTTAATTTGAAAATATAATGATGCACAAATGAGATTGATACTAACCTTTGTCATGATTTAAAAATTGATGTAAAGGGTTTTTCCCTTCTTTTTGACAATGACAAAAGGGGAGATAGCTAGCTTGCACAACTCAAGAAGAAAGCAAAAATTGCACTTCTCAAAAGAGAAGAAATTGCTATCTTGAACGTCACCAAGAAGTGCTATCTTGCAAATCTCAAGACACACAAATGCAATCATGCAAAATTTGTAATTTTGCACATCATTAAAATTTATGATGCTTTGGTGATTATGCATGTTCTAAAATGTTATAAAATTCACTAGCTTGCATGATGTAGAACTTAGCTATATTGAACATCACCAAGGAATGCTATCTTGCCTATCTCAAGAAGCAAAAAGTTAACTTGCACATCTAGCAAAACTTATATTTCAAGAAGCAAGAGTTGCTTTCTTGAACATCTCAAAATTGCTAGCTTGCGGGTCTTAAAATGTAGAAAATTTTTGCTAGCTTGTATATGGTAAACTTGCTATCATACTACCATGATGATGAGCATGCCTTATCTTCATGATTATATTTGAAAAACTATGGTAAAAATATATCCGAATGATTAAACGTGTTAAAATTATTTTTCGGACTTTTTTGATTGAATGATCAAATCACTTGATTGCCATAATGATTTTACACAATTACTTGCCATGATTACATGTTGGAAATTATGTGCTTGAATACAAAAATTTCCATGATAATAAGCATGTTTTACCTTCATGATTGTAATTGAATATCTCTAGTAAAACCCTGTCCGAATGTATGAAAGTGTCAAATTTCATTTTCGGATTTTCTTGATCCTAACAATTGGATTTTCTTGATACATTATCCTCTTCCGAACTTAACAAGCATATGTCATATCAAGTTTAATTCACATCATTGATTTTTGACATATGGAATCATCTAGCAAATGCACTTATCATGTGAAAAATATTTTTCGAGAAACATATTTGATGATTCCCTCTTATAAAAGGAAGATATTTTTACATACAAGGATTTGACTCACTTACATATCTTAATCCTTGCAAAAATGAAGTGTGCTTTAATATCTTATCGATTTGAACTTCACATATGGCTTTCCTCCTTCATGTAAAAAGATAACAAATAAAAAGGAAGAAGCAATAAAAGCTATCTCCAGGTCATGTTTTCCTCGAGATGTTTGCATAATTGGTATCCTATCACTCACTGTTGGAAAATGACATGAACCAACTTATGGCATCGCACTTATATTTAAAATTTGCTTATATCGTTCTCCTTGTTGTTGATGACAAAGGGAGAGAAATATACAAATTGATACTATGAGTGCCATATTTGAAGAATATGAATAGATGTTATGAATGCCATATTATGATGAGATATCAAAAGCAGCATTCATATGAATAGGTGCTATGAATGTCATATCATGTTAAGATATCAAGAACTTGAATCGCAATTTTACATGTTGATATCTTACCATTTGATGATAGCAAACTTGCATGATGATAACAATAGATATTATGTTTTTCATGCAATGAGTTAAACTTACATCACAAACACTTGATTGTGGTACTTCTCCTTTTTGTTGATGACAAAGGGGGAGAAGTATGTTGATGACATGACATGTTATGCATAAGTTTATGATGACATGTTGCTTGGAATTTTGAATCCAAGAGTTTCTATCAATATGACATATTGATAGAGGAAGTTTGTTTAAACTCTAGGAGTTAAGATTAACTCCGTTTATGATGACATGTTGCTTAGATTTTTGAATCTAAGAGTTTCTATCAATATGGCATATTGATAGGGGGAGTTTGTTTAAACTTCGGGAGTTAAGTTTAACTCCATCATCAAGTGGTTGTCATCATCAAAAAGGGGGAGATTGTTGAATCTCGTATTTTGATGATGAAACTACTTGATATATGTTTATGATTTAATCTGCGTTTTCAGTGACGCAGGATGCCTCAATCAGGATGAGACAATTAAAGCAGGAAAATCATGTTGTGCCGGAGGAACATGTTAGAAGATTGGACGTCGGGCTGGTGGATCGGTCGATACCGGATCGGTCGACGTATCGACAAAAGGCTTCGGGCCATGGACTCGGGCATCGGGCCAAGAAGAGCGGGTATTGTGCCAAGGATATCGGAGTTGCGGAGTCAAGTTTCGATAGAGGTGGCACCGCCTGAGCTCAAGTTTCGAGCTCTGCCAGGTGGTGCAACCGCCCCAGTCAGGGGGTGCAACCGCCTGATCCCGGAATTCCGGGAATTGACAATTTTGAGCTCCAAATTTGAACTGGGTTGGGGCCTATAAATACCCCACCCATTCAGCACTGAAAGGTAGCAACTTACACTCGAAATCTTGATATCTTTTTGTGATTCTTAGAGCTCAAAACTATTGTAGAGACCAAAAGTTCTCCTCCTTCTGTTCTTCAAAGTTTGAGTTGTAAAGAGAGGAGAGAAAACTTCTGTAAAGGTTGTCTCCTAAGCCCGTCAAAAGGAGTGAATCTGTAAAAGGGTGGTTGGCCTTCGCCTATTGAAGGAAGGCCTCTAGTTGACGTCGGTGACCTCGTCGGTGGAGGAAGCCAAAAGTGGAGTAGGTCAAGATTGACCAAACCACTCTAAATCTCGGTTTGCATTTCCTTTGAGCATTTTACCTTCACTGCAAACTTCTCAATAGCTTACTGCCTTCTGCGATTTTACGAACGAGTTTCTAAGTTCAGAACTTTCCGAATCTACGTTTAGACGTAAATCAGCTTTTTCGTACGATCATCATATTTCAGTTTACGTTTACGTTTTGATTTCAATCATAACTGTTTACTGACTTCTGCGATCTTACGAATAAGTTTCTAAGTTTAGAACTTTCTAAATCTGCGTTTAGACGTAAATCGACTTTTATCGTACGAACGTCGCATTTCAGTTTGCGCTTGTATTCTGCTTTCCATCATAAACTGCAAACTGCCTTCATAGATCTACTTTAACGTCAACTCGCTTAATCTCAAGTTAAAGTAATCTTAGAATCGGCTTTCACAAAGAAATCTTTTTTATCGATCGAACGCAGTTTCTTTTTAATCGCAGAAAGTTTACCACTGCACTAATTCACCCCCCCCCCCCTCTTAGTGCTCTCGATCCTAACACGTAGGAGCATCACCGAGGGTTCATCGGATGATCGACGGAAGTTCGCCGGAAGCTCGCCGGAAGAAGCGATTGACCCACCGGAGCAAGTTGCAGTAAATATCTTAGGAAAAATCGTAGTTAGCATAATGATTAAGTTGGAAATGGGAGGTGATCCCATTAACTTAATCTTGGGGCAATTGGGCCCCTGAAAAACCCAAATTGGGCCGAATGGATCAACCCATTCGGACCCTGATTTCTGCCAGGCGGTTGAACCGCCCAAGCCAAGAGGTGGCACCACCTAGGCTAAGTCTCCGAGCGAGACTGGGCGGTGCAACCGGCTCAGCCAGGAGGTGGCATCGCCTGGGCTCAGTCTCCGAGCGAGACTGGGCGGTGCAACCTCCCCTGACAGTGGTGGCACCGCTTGGGCTCGGTCGCCGAGCTTTGGCTGAGCGGTGCAACCGCCTCAGTCAGGAGGTGGCACCACTTGAGCTCGGTCTTCGAGCTCTGGCAGGAGGTGCAACCGCCCCTGACAGGAGGTGGCATCGCCCAGAGGCTCAGTCTTCGAGCTCTGCTAGGCGGTGCAACCGCTCCAGTCAGGAGGTGCAACCGCCAGATCCCGGAATTCCGGGAATTGACAGTTTTGAGCTCCAAATTCAAACTGGGTTGGGGCCTATAAATACCCCACCCATTCAGCACTGAAAGGGCACAGGATATACACTGAAATCCTGATCTTGTTCTGTGATTTTTATAGTTCAAAATTGTTGTAAAGGCCAAAAGTTCTTCTCCCTCTTTTCTTCCAAGTTCTGAGCTTTAAAGAGAGGAGAGAAAATTCTGTAAGGGTTGTCTCCTAAGCCCATCAAAAGGAGTGAAACTATAAAAGGGTGGTTGGCCTTTGCTAATTAAAGGAAGGCCTCTAGTTGACGTCGGTAACCTCGTCGGTGGAGGAAGCCAAAAGTGGAGTAGGTCAAGATTAACCGAACCACTCTAAATCTCGGTTTACATTTACTTTGAGTATCTTATCCTTACTGCAAACCTTCTCAATAGCTTACTGCCTTCTGCGCATATACGATCATGTTTCAAGCTCTGCATTTTCCGAATCGGCGTTTAGACATAAATCGTTTTTATCGTACGAACATCATATTTCAGTATGTGTTTACGTTCTGATTTCTATCTTAACTGCAAACTACCTTTATATCTTTGCGTTAACTGCGTCTTACTTGGTTACAAGTTAAAGTAATTTACGAATTGGATTTTCTACTGAAATCGCTCTTATCGTACGAATGCGAATTTAATCGTCGAAAGTTTTCTGCTGCACTAATTAACCCCCCCCCCCTCTTAGTGCTCTTGATCCTAACAATTGGTATCAGAGCCCGGTATTTCTCATTTCGGATTTACACCCGAGAGAAATGGCTCTTCATGGCTTTCAAGAGGGCTTTTCGGTTGTTCATGCACCGTTGTTTAACGGATTGGACTACACTTATTGGAAAACTCGAATGAGAGTTTTCTTGATTTCTATGTATTTGGATTTATTGAATATTATTGAAAACGATTTTCAACTTCCCTCTAAACCGATGAACGAATGGTCGGATTTGGAGAAGAAGTATTTTTCTTTAAACGCAAAGGCTATGAATGCCTTATTTTGCGCTTTGGACAAAAATGAGTTCAATCGGATTTCTATGTGCGAAACGGCTTTTGACATTTGGCGAGTACTTGAAATCACGCACAAGGGAACTAGTACAGTCAAAGACTCGAAAGTTAACATTTTATTGCATGATTTTGAGCTTTTTCGAATGCAACCAAGCGAGACTATAGGCGACATGTACACCCGTTTCACGAATGTCATCAATAGTTTAAGAGCTCTTGGAAAATATTTTTCAGATTTTGAACTCGTAAACAAGATTTTGCGTTCTCTTTCTAAGAAGTGGGATTCAAAAGTAACTGCAATACAAGAAGCAAAAACCCTAAACAACTTACCACTTGAAGAACTAATTGGTTCGTTGATGACATATGAAATGGTGCACAATGCACATGATGAACATGATGAACAAAATCACCTTCCAAAGAACAGGAAGGATTTGGAACTCCGGACAAATGAATACCACTTGAGCGATGACTCAAGTGATGAGAACAATGATGAACTTGAACTTCGAACACTAAATCTTAATAAGTTTATTAACCAAAAATCTAAAATAAACAATAAACTTGAATGAAGCAAGAGGCCAAAGAAGAAGAACACAAAGTGGGATGAATCGAGTTCCTCCGAAGACGAGGAGAAAATCAAGAAAGGCGAGGTGGCAAATTACTCCTTAACCGCTTTCAATGATGAGGTAATCAAAATCCCCCTAATTTATTTTGAAATTACTTGATGCTCTCATGATGTATTTCCTTTTTAGTTTAGAATTAATATTTAAAAAAAAAATTATGATCATGCTAGTAATTTCGAAAATGATAATATTGCATATTTTATGATAAACAAACAAAATGATTTTGATTGAAAATATGAAATCATGGTTAAGAAGTAATAATGTGTATCATGTTGATGTCCATTGTTATTTCTCGATTTTGAGTATATTAAATCATGTTTAATTTGAAGTTATGATTAATGAGTATATATTTTTGAAATTATGTATGATGATTGTTGATAATTATGGATTATCGATTTTCATGATAATAACAGTGGCTTTAAAAACTGATGCATGTTTGACATAAATGAAATAGGCATGGTTATATGAAATAGTGTGAGTGTCATGCTTGACGATTGTATACTCAATGATGCATAATGATGTAATAAAAACACTAAATGTTTGGATACCATGATTTATGATTTTATGCATGAGATTTTAAAGTTATACATGATGATTTTTGTGACTTATTGGTCTTGATGGTTTTATGATGAAATTCATTTTACGATCCTAAATGTTGATGTATGTTTTCATTTGACATAAATGAAAAGGCATGCTAACATGAAATCGATCACTTAAGATGAAACACTTAAAAAAGGGGGAAAAATATATTATCAATGAAATCATGAATCTATTTATGTTATAAATTTTGTGAGCCATAAAAATGATTTTTATGATTTAAATTTGAAATGTGTTTTATCAAAATCATGATCATGATTTGTCAAATTGAATGAATTGAAAATGAATGATGATTTTTCTCTTGAATGATTGTGACCTGTATTCCTTGTATTCATGATATTATTTTTATGCAATTCTTTGTATTCATGAAAGGTTTATTTCATCACCCAATTATTTTTTTCTTGATATTCCTTATGTGATGATATGAATACATGAAAAATTCATTAATTTATTTTGATGTATACAAATGAAAAGTTATGATTATACATGGTAGGATATAATTTAACAAAATTGATATCATCATGATATGAAACATTTATGATTTGCAATGATGCATGCAATACTTGAGCTTTTTAATTATGATGTGATGTATTGCATATGATGTGAATCATGATTTAAAATGCTATGAGTTGTTGCTAAAATGAAGTATTATAAATGTTGATTTAATATCATGAATGCTCTAAATGATGAATGTTTGGTATCATGATCAAAATGAAGTGATAAATACTTAAAAAATATTGATTTAATGTTCGGTATCATGAACACTTTATTATCATACATGAAAATAGTGATAAATACTTTGAAAATAAATGTTTGTATCATGTTAGATGGTTTGACATATTGTGCATGATAAGCTATAAAGATGATTGAAACAATGATTGAAATAATAGGAATGATGATTTGGAATCATATAATAATGAGTTTATATGTTTTAAAAATATATATGATGATAATGATGCATGCAATGATGAAATATTTATGATAAAATAATTGTTTTGACATTCAAGACTTGAATTTTCATCAATGCTATTTACCTTTGTCATAATTTAGAAATTAACGTAAAGGATTTTCCCTTCTTTTTGACAATGACAAAGGGGGAGCAAAACATGCTTGAAAGCTAATTTGCTAGCTCATATAATTCAAAAAAAAGGAGAAAGAAAATAATTACACTTCTTAAAAGAAAAGGAATTGCTATCTTGAACATCACCAAAAAGTACTATCTTGCAAATCTCAAGATGCACAAATGCAAACATGCAAAATTTGTAATTTTGCACATCATTAAAATTTATGATGCTTTGGTGATTATGCATGTTCTAAAATGTTATAAGATTCACTAGCTTGCATGATGTAGAACTTGCTATATTGAACATCACCAAGGAATGATATCTTGCAGAAGCAAAAAGTTAACTTGCACATCTAGCAAAACTTATATTTCAAGAAGCAAGAGTTGCTTTCTTGAACATCTCAAAATTACTAGCTTGCATGTCTTAAAATTGTAAACTTGCCATCGTACTACCATGATGATGAGCATGTCTTATCTTCATGATTGTATTTAAAAAACTATGGCAAAAATACGTCCGAATGATTGAACGTGTTAAAATTATTTTTTGAACTTTCTTGATTGAATGATCAAATCACTTGATTGCCATAATGATTTTACACAATTACATGTTGGAAATTATGTGCTTGAATACAAAACTTCCATGATAACAAGCATGCTTTACCTTCATGATTGTAATTGAATATCTATAGCAAAACCTTGTCTGAATGCAAGAAAGAGTCAAATTTCATTTTCGGATTCTCTTGATCCTAACAATCAGATTTTCTCGATATATTACTCTCTTCCGAACTTAACAAGCATATGTCATATCAAGTTTAGTACATATCATTAATTTTTGACATATGTAATCAACTAGCAAATACATCTCTCATACACATATCATGTGAAAAATATTTTTTTGAGAAATGGATTTGATGAATATGGATGAAAGTGTTTTTACTTGCAAGGATTTGTTTCACATACATATCTTGATCCTTGTAAAAATGAAGCATGATTTAATCTCTCATCAATTTTAACTTCACTCGAAGTAAACTCACAAATAGCATGTATCACAAATAGTCTTCCTCCTTCATGCAAAAAGATAATAACAGATAAAAAAAAAAAAGGAAGAAGTTTTCAAAGCTATCTCCATGTCATGTTTTCCTTGAGATGTTTGTATAATTGATATCCTATCACTCACTGTTGGAAAATGACATGAACCTAGTTATGACATGAATAATTACAAGCACTTATGCTTAAAATTTGCTTATATCGTTCTCCTTTTTGTTGATGACAAAAGGGGAGAAATATATGAATTGATGCTATGAACACTGATGCTATGATTATGCCATGCTTGCATCATCAAGAGATATATGAATTGATATGATTGCATATTTGCAATGCTTGCATCATCAAGAGATATATGAATTGATGCTATGATTGCCAAATTTGCATTATGCCATGTTTGTAACATGCGTTAAGATATCAAGAACTTGTATCATAATTTTACACGTTGATATCTTACCATGTGATGAAATGCTACAATTGATAAACACTTAAAATGTTTGCGTTATGATATCAAAAGCTTACATCGCAATTTTACATGTTGATATTTGATAATAGCAAACTTGCATGATGATAAAACTTGATATTATGTTTTTCATGCAATGAGTTGAACCAATATCACAAACACTTGATTGTGGTACTTCTCCTTTTTGTTGATGACAAAGGGAGAGAAGTATGTTGATGACATGACATGTTATGCATAATTTTATGATGACATGTTGCTTGGACTTTTGAATCCAAGAGTTTCTATCAATATGGCATATTCATAGGGGGAGTTTGTTTAAACTCCGGGAGTTAAGGTTAACTCCGTCATCAAGTAGTTGTCATCATCAAAAAGGGGGAGATTGTTGAATCTCATATTTTGATGATGAATCCACTTGATATATGTTTATGATTTAATCTGCATTTTGAGTGACGCAGGCTGCTTCGATCAGGATGAGAAAATTAAAACAGAAAAAATCATGTTGTGTCGGAGGCACATGTCAGAAGATTGGACATCGGGCCGATGGATCGGTTGACGTATCGATAGAAGGCTTCGGGTCGTGGACTCAGGCATCGGGCCAAGAAGAGTGGGTATTTTGCCAAGGATATCGGAGTTGTGGAGCCAACTGGCCGATTGGGTAATAGGCCGCAGGAGAGGACGATGCGCCGAAGAATCGGACGAAGCGTCGAGGGACCAATGACATGCCGGACAACTTGGTTAATTGCTTAGGATTAATTGTCTCGATCGAAGTTTTGTTTTAAGTGTGCAGGATTAACAACGATGAAAATAAGATATGCAACAGGAGTTGCGCCGGAGTCAAGACAATGATCACGTTGGGAGTTCGAGAGTTCGACGGAAGTTCAAACAGTCGTCGGAGGTTCTGCGGGAACAAATCCGAGAAGTCCATGAGCTTGCCAAAGAAGCTCATCGGAACTCGCCAAGTGGATCGTCGCAAGTCTAGGAGTTTTTCGGAAGTCCGTAGGAGCATCACCGAGGGTTCATCGGATGATCGACGGAAGTTCGCCGGAAGCTCACCGGAAGAAGTGATTAACGCACCGGAGCAAGTTGCAGTAAATATCTTAAGAAAAATCGTAGTTATCACAATGATTAAGTTGGAAATGGGAGGTGATCCCATTAACTTAATCTTGGGGCAATTGGGCCCCTGAAAAACCCAAATTGGGCCGACTGGATCAACCCATTCAGACCCTGATTTCTGCCAAGCGGTTGAACCGCCCAAGCCAGGAGGTGGCACCGCATGGGCTAAGTCTCCGAGCGAGACTGGGTGGTGCAACTGCCCCAGCCAGGAGGTGGCACTGCCTGGGCTCAGTCTCCGAGCGAGACTGGGCGGTGCAACCTCCCCTGATAGAGGTGGCACTACCTGGGCTCGGTCTCCGAGCTCTGGCTGAGCGGTGCAACCGCCTCAGTTAGGAGGTGGCACCGCCTGAGCTCGATCTTCGAGCTCTGGCAGGAGGTGCAACCGCCCCTGACAGGAGGTGGCACCGCCCAGAGGCTCAGTCTTCGAGCTCTGCTAGGCGGTGCAACTGCTCCAGTCAGGAGGTGCAACCGTTAGATCCCGAAATTCCGAGAATTGACAGTTTTGAGCTCCAAATTCAAACTGGGTTGGGCCTATAAATACCCCACCCATTCAGCACTGAAAGGGCACAGAATATACACCGAAATCCTGATCTTGTTCTGTGATTTTTAGAGTTCAAAATTATTGTAAAGGCCAAAAGTTCTTCTCCCTCTTTTCTTCCAAGTTCTGAGCTTTAAAGAGAGGAGAGAAAATTCTGTAAGGGTTGTCTCCTAAACCCGTCAAAAGGAGTGAAACTGTAAAAGGGTAGTTGGCCTTCGCCTATTGAAGGAAGGCCTCTAGTTAACGTCGGTGACCTCGTCGGTGGAGGAAGCCAAAAGTGGAGTAGGTCAAGATTGACCGAACCACTCTAAATCTCGGTTTGCATTTACTTTGAGTATCTTATCCTTACTGCAAACCTCCTCAATAGCTTACTGCCTTCTGCGCATATACGATCGTGTTTCAAGCTCTGCATTTTCCAAATCGGCGTTTAGACGTAAATCGTTTTTCTCGTACGAACATCATATTTCAGTTTGCGTTTACGTTCTGATTTCTATCTTAACTGCACACTGCCTTTATATCTTTGCTTTAACTGCATCTTGCTTGGTTATAAGTTAAAGTGATTTATGAATCGGATTTTCTACCGAAATCGCTCTTATCATACGAACGCGATTTTAATCGTCGAAAGTTTTCTACTGCACTAATTCCCCCCCCCCTCTTAGTGCTCTTGATCCTAACAATTGGTATCAGAGCTCGGTATTTCTCATTTCGGATTTACACTCGAGAGAAATGGCTCTTTATGGCTTTTAAGAGGGCTTTTCGATTGTTCGTCCACCGTTGTTTAACGGATTGGACTACACTTATTGGAAAACTCGAACGACTTTTGACATTTGGCGAGCACTTGAAATCACACACGAGGGAACATGTAGAGTCAAATACTCGAAAGTTAACATTTTATTGCATGATCTTGAGCTTTTTCGAATGCAACCAAGCGAGACTATAGGCGACATGTACACCCGTTTCACGGATGTTATCAATAGTTTAAGAGCTCTTGAAAAATATTTTTCGGATTTTGAACTCGCAAACAAGATTTTGCGTTCTCTTTCTAAGAAGTGGGATTCAAAAGTAACTGCAATACAAGAAGCAAAAACCCTAAACAACTTACCACTTGAAGAACTAATTGGTTCGTTGATGACATATGAAATGGTGCACAATGCACATGATGAACATGATGAACAAAATCACCTTCCAAAGAACAGGAAGGATTTGGAACTCCGGACAAATGAATACCACTTGAGCGATGACTCAAGTGATGAGAACAATGATGAACTTGAACTTCGAACACTAAATCTTAATAAGTTTATTAACCAAAAATCTAAAATAAATAATAAACTTGAACGAAGCAAGAGGCCAAAGAAGAAGAACACAAAGTGGGATGAATCGAGCTCCTCCGAAGACGAGGAGAAAATCAAGAAAGGCGAGGTGGCAAACTACGCCTTAACCGCTTTCAATGATGAGGTAATCAAAATCCCCCTAATTTATTTTGAAATTACTTGATGCTCTCATGATGTATTTCCTTTTTAGTTTAGAATTAATGTTTAAAAAAAAAATTATGATCATGCTAGTAATTTCGAAAATGATAATATTGCATATTTTATGATAAACAAACAAAATGATTTTGATTGAAAATATGAAATCATGGTTAAGAAGTAATAATATGTATCATGTTGATGTCCATTTTTATTTCTCGATTTTGAGTATATTAAATCATGTTTAATTTGAAGTTATGATTAATGAGTATATATTTTTGAAATTATGTATAATGATTCTTGATAATTATGGATTATCGATTTTCATGATAATAACAGTGGCTTTAAAAACTGATGCATGTTTGACATAAATGAAATAGGCATGGTTATATGAAATAGTGTGAGTGTCATGCTTGACGATTGTATACTCAATGATGCATAATGATGTAATAAAAACACTAAATGTTTGGATACCATGATTTATGATTTTATGCATGAGATTTTAAAGTTATACATGATGATTTTTGTGACTTATTGGTCTTGATGGTTTTATGATGAAATTCATTTTACGATCCTAAACGTTGATGCATGTTTTCATTTGACATAAATGAAAAGGCTTACTAACATGAAATCGATCACTTAAGATGAAACACTTAAAAAAGGGGGAAAAATATATTATCAATGAAATCATGAATCTATTTATGTTATAAATTTTGTGAGCCATAAAAATGATTTTGATGATTTAAATTTGAAATGTGTTTTATCAAAATCATGATCATGATTTGTCAAATTGAATGAATTGAAAATGAATGATGATTTTTCTCTTGAATGATTGTGACCTGTATTCCTTGTATTCATGATATTATTTTTATGCAATTCTTTGTATTCCTTGGACTCATAGTCCAGGAGTTTTTCGGAAGTCCGCAAGAGCATCACCGAGGGTTCATCGGATGATCGACGGCAGTTCGTCGGAAGCTCGCCGGAAGAAGCGATTGACGCACCGGAGCAAGTTGCAGTAAATATCTTAGGAAAAATTGTAGTTAGCACAATGATTAAGTTGGAAATGGGAGGTGATCCCATTAACTTAATCTTGGGGCAATTGGGCCCCTGAAAAACCCAAATTGGGTCGAATGGATCAACCCATTCGGACCCTGATTTCTGCCAGGCGGTTGAACCACCCAAGCCAAGAGGTGGCACCGCCTAGGCTAAGTCTCTGAGTGAGACTAGGCGGTGCAACCGCCCCAGCCAGAAGGTGGCACCGCCTGGGCTCAGTCTCCGAGCAAGACTGGGCGGTGCAAACTCCCTTGACAGAGGTGGCACTGCTTGGGCTCGGTCTCCGAGCTCTGGCTGAGCGGTGCAACCGCCTCAGTCAGGAGGTGGCACCGCTTGAGCTCGATCTTCGAGCTCTGGCAAGAGGTGCAACCGCCCAGACAGGAGGTGGCCCCGCCCAGAGGCTCAGTCCTCGAGCTCTGCTAGGCAGTGCAACCGCTCCAATCAGGAGGTGCAACCACCAAATCTCGGAATTTTGGGAATTGACAATTTTGAGCTCGAAATTCAAACTGGGTTGGGGCCTATAAATACCCCACCCATTCAGCACTGAAAGGGCATAGAATATACACCGAAATCCTGATCTTGTTCTGTGATTTTTAGAGTTCAAAATTGTTGTAAAGGCCAAAAGTTCTTCTCCCTCTTTTCTTCCATGTTCTGAGCTTTAAAGAGAGGAGAGAAAATTCTGTAAGGGTTGTCTCCTAAGCCCGTCAAAAGGAGTGAAACTATAAAAGGGTGGTTGGCCTTCGCCTATTGAAGGAAGGCCTCTAGTTGACGTCGGTGACCTAGTCAATGGAGGAAGCCAAAAATGGAGTAGGTCAAGATTGACCAAACCACTCTAAATCTCAGTTTGCATTTACTTTGAGTATCTTATCCTTACTGCAAACCTCCTCAATAGCTTACTGCCTTCTATGCATATACGATCGTGTTTCAAGCTCTGCATTTTCCGAATCGGCGTTTAGACGTAAATCATTTTTATCGTACGAACATCATATTTCTGTTTGCGTTTACGTTCTGATTTCTATCTTAACTGCAAACTACCTTTATATCTTTGCTTTAACTGCATCTTGCTTGGTTACAAGTTAAAGTGATTTATGAATCGGATTTTCTACCGAAATCGCTCTTATCGTACGAACGCGATTTTAATCATCGAAAGTTTTCTGCTGCACTAATTCACCCCCCCCCCCCCCCCCCCCCCCCCTCTCTTAGTGCTCTTGATCCTAACACAAAATTCGCTTATTGTTCTCCTGCTATCACAATTACCATGCTTTTTGTTGATGACAAAGGGGGAGAAATATATGAGTATTAATGCCATGTTTGCATCATCGAGAAATATATGAGTATTAATGCCATGCTTGCATCACCAAGAGATATATGAATTGATGCTATGATTGCTATAATTTGCATTATGCCTTGTTTGTATCATGTAATGATATCAAAATCTTACTTCACAGTTTTACATGTTGATATCTTAAAATATGATGAATTGCTACTATTACCATCATTCAAACCTGTTATGTAAAATTTGAAAATGAATGTCAAGCCTTGACATCATCTTCAGAGAGAAACATTATGATGGGAATCATGATGGGAGTATCGATAAGTTTAAATGATTTTAACTTATCAATATGTCTCTTGAATTCAAAGGTTTTGAATTCAAGAATGACTTACTTCAAGTATGGCATATAGACAGGGGGAGTTAAGGTTAACTCCATTATCAATTGATTGTCATCATCAAAAAGGGGGAGATTGTTAAATCTCGGATTTTGATGATGAAGTCAATTGTCATTTGTTATCTAATCTATATGATAAGTGTGTAGGATTAACTACGATGAAAGTAAGATATGCAGTAGGATTTACGCCGAAGTCAAGACAATGATCACGTTAGGAGTTCGAGAGTTCGACGGAAGTTCGGACAGTCGTCGGAGGTTCTGCGGGAACAAATCCGAGAAGTCCATGAGCTTGCCAAAGAAGCTCGTTGGAACTTGCCAAGTGAATCGTCGCAAGTCCAGGAGTTTTTCGGAAGTCCGCAGGAGCATCACCGAGGGTTCATCGAATGATCGATGGAAGTTCGTCGGAAGCTCGCCGGAAGAAGCGATTGACGCACCGGAGCAAGTTACAGTAAATATATTAGGAAAAATCGTAGTTAGCACAATGATTAAGTTGGAAATGGGAGGTGATCCCATTTACTTAATCTTGGAGCAATTGGGCCCCTGAAAAACCCAAATTGGGCCTAATGGATCAACCCATTCGGACCCTGATTTCTGCCAGGCGGTTGAACCGCCCAAGCCAGGAGGTGGCATCGCCTAGGCTAAGTCTCCGAGCGAGACTGGGCGGTGCAACTGCCCCAGCCAGGAGGTGGCACCGCCTGGGCTCAGTCTCCGAGCGAGACTGGGCGGTGCAACCTCCCTTGACAGAGGTGGCACCGCTTGGGCTCGGTCTCCGAGCTCTGGCTAAGCGATGCAACCGCCTCAGTCAGGAGGTGGCACCGCCTGAGCTCGGTGTTCGAGCTCTAGCGGGAGGTGCAACCGCCCCTGACAGGAGGTGGCACCGCCTAGAGGCTCAATCTTCGAGCTCTGCCAGGCGATGCAACCGCTCCAGTCAGGAGGTGCAACCGCCAGATCCTGGAATTTCGGGAATTGATAGTTTTGAGCTCCAAATTCAAACTGGGTTGGGGCCTATAAATACCCCACCCATTCAGCACTGAAAGGGCACAGAATATATACCGAAATCCTGATCTTGTTCTGTGATTTTTAGAGTTCAAAATTGTTGTAAAGGCCAAAAGTTCTTCTCCCTCTTTTCTTCCAAGTTCTGAGCTTTAAAGAGAGGAGAGAAAATTCTGTAAGAGTTGTCTCCTAAGCCCGTCAAAAGGTGTGAAATTGTAAAAGGGTGGTTGGCCTTCGCCTATTGAAGGAAGGCCTGTAGTTGATGTCGGTGACCTCGTCGGTGGAGGAAGCCAAAAGTGGAGTAGGTCAAGATTGACAGAACCACTCTAAATCCCGGTTTGCATTTACTTTGAGCATATTATCTTTACTGCAAACCTCCTCTAAAGCTTACTACTTTCTGCACATATACGATCGGGTTTCAAGCTTTGCACTTTCCGAATCGACGTTTAGACGTAAAACAGTTTCATCGTATGATCATCATATTTCTGTTTGTGTTTACATTTTGATTTCTATCATAACTGCAAACTGCCTTTATATCCTTGCTTAAACTGCATCTCGCTTAATTAAGTGATTTACGAATCAGCATTTAGATATAAATCAGTTTTTTCGTACGAATATCATATTTCAGTTTGCGCCTACTATCTGATTAGAATCATAACTGCAAACTGCATTTATATCTTTGCTGCATCTAGCTTAAACAAAAGTTAAAGTGATTTACGAATTGGCTTTCTTACCAAAATCACTTTTAACGAACGAACGCATTTTTTATTTTTCGTAGAAGGTTTTCCGCTGCACTAATTCACCCCCCCCACCCCCCCCCCCCCCCCCTCTTAGTGCTCTTGATCCTAACATGATGCACCGGAGCAAGTTGTAGTATTAATGTCTTAAATATTGCAGTTAACATGTAGATTAAGTTAGGAATGGGAGGTGATCCCATAAACTTAATCTAGGGGCAATTGGGCCCTTGACTGACCCAAATTGGGCCGAATGGATCAGCCCATTCGGACCCAGAATTCCTGGCCGATGGTGGCTCCGCTTGGGCCGACGGTGGCACCGCTTAGGAGCTCAGTCTCCCAGGAATGCTGGACGGTGGTACCGCCCTATCAGGTGATGGTACCGCTTGAACTCGGTCTCCAAGCAGTGTTAGGCGGTAGTACCGCCAAGACCCCGAAAATCCCGGAGATAACATTTTTTAGCTCCAAATTTGAACCAATTGGGGCCTATATAAACCCCACCCTTTCCTGTATGAAAGGGCACCAGAATCTTGATCTTATTCTAAGAATTTGAGAGCTCAAAAGTGTTGTAAAAGGCCAAAAGTTCTTCTCCCTCTTTTCATCTAAGTTTTGATCATTCAAGAGAGGAGTGAAAATCTATAAGGGTTGTCTCCTAAGCTCGTCAAAAGGAGTAAAGTTGTAAAAGGGTGGTTGGCCTTCGCTTATTGAAGTAAGGCCTCTAGTGGATATCGGTGACCTCATCGGAGGAGGAATCTGTTAGGATCAAGAGCACTAAGAGGGGGGGTGAATTAGTGCAGCGGAAAACTTTCGACGATTAAAATTGCATTCGTATAATAAAAGCGATTTTGGTAAGAAAGCCGATTCGTAAATCACTTTAACTTGTGATCAAGTGAGATGCAGTTAAAGAAAAGATATAAAGGCAGTTTGCAGTTATGATGGAAATCAGAATATAAGCACAAATTGAAATATAATGTTCGTATGATAAAACGGATTTCCGTCTTAACGCCGATTCGGAAAATACTTAACTATGAAACACATTCATAAATGAGCAGAAGGCAATAAGCTACTAAGGAGGTTTGTAGTAAAGATAAGATGCTCAAAGTAAATGCAAACCGAGATTTAGAGTGGTTCGGTCAATCTTGACCTACATCCACTTTTGGCTTCCTCCACCGATGAGGTCACCGACGTCCACTAGAGGCCTTCCTTCGATAGGCGAAGGCCAACCAACCTTTTACAGTTTCACTACTTTTGACGGGCTTAGGAGACAACCCTTACAGAATTTCTCTCCTCTCTCGAAAGCTCAAAACTTTGAAGAAAAGAGGGAGGAGAACTTCTAGCCTTTACAACACTTTTGAGCTCTAAAAATCACAGAGTAAGATTGGATTTTCGGTGCCTTTTTGTTGCCCTTTCATGCAGGAAAGGGTGGGGTTTATATAGGCCCCAAATTGGTTTGAATTTGGAGCTCAAAAGTGTCTTTTCTTGGATTTCCGGGGTCCTAGCGATACTACCTCCTGACTGGGGCAGTACAACCGCCTGGCAACTCGGAGACTGAGCCTCTGGGTGGTGCCACCGCCTGACAGGGGCGGTTTCCTCGCCTAGTCTCGCTCGGAGACTGAGCCCAGGCGGTGCCACTGCCTGACTTGGGCGGTTGCACCGCCCAGCTTTCTTGGGAGACCATTTCCTAGGCGATGCCACTACCGACCCTGGCGGTGCCACCGCCTAGCAGGAATTCTGGTCTGAATGGGTTGATCCATTCGGCCAAATTTGGGTCTATCAAGGGCCCAATTGCCTCTAGATTAAGTTAATGGAATCACCTCTCATTCCTAACTTAATCTAAATGCTAACTATGATATTTCTTAAGACATTTACTACAACATGCTTCGGTGCGTCAATCGCTTCTTCCGGCGAGCTTCCGGCGAACATCCGACGAACTTTCGGCGATGCTCCGGCGGACTTTCGGCAAACTCCTGGACTTGCGATGATCCACTTGGCGAGTTCCGACGACCTTCTTTTGCAAGCTCCTAGACTTCTTGGATTTGTTCCAGTAGAACCTCTGACAACCGTCCGGACTTCCATCGAACTCTCGAACCCCCAACGTGATCATGGTCTTGACTTTGGCGCAACTCCTGCTGCATATCTTTCTTCCATCATAGTTAATCATGTACATGTAAAACAAAACTTCGATCGGGACAATTAATCCTAAGCAATTAACCAAGTTGTCTAGCATTTCATTGGTCCCTCGATGCTTTGTCCGATTCTTCGGCGCATCATCCTCTCCTGCGGCCTATTGCCCAATCGGCCAGTTGACTCCACAACTCCGATATCCTTAGTACAATACCCGCTCTTCTTGGCCCAATGCCCGAGTCCACGGCCCAAAGCCTTCTGTTGATACGTTAACAGATCCACTAGCTCGACATCCAATCTTCTGACATGTTCCTCCGGCCCAACATGATTTTTCCTGCTTTAATTGTCTCATCCTGATCCAAGCATCCTACATCACTCAAAATGCAGATTAAATCATAAACATATATCAAGTGGTTTTATCATCAAAATACGAGATTCAACAGAAGCCAAAATTGGATGTAGGTCAAGATTGACCGAACTACTCTAAATCTCGGTTTACATTTACATTTTGCTCTCTATCTTAACTACAAACTACCTCCATTGCTTTTTTTTCAATTGTACTTCACTTAATCTTAAGTTGAAGAACTTTCCAAAATGTTTTTCATTGAAAGTGTTTTTATCGTACGAACGTCGTTTTAAATCGTCGAAAGTTATCTGCTGCACTAATTCACCCCCCCCTCTTAGTGCTCTTGATCCTAATAGTTGGTATCAAAGCGGAGTTAACTCTCAATCAGATTAAAACCCAAGAGAGATGGCATATGCTAGAAATCAAGAGGGCCACTCTATTACACATCCACCCATGTTCAATGAGACGGACTACACCTACTGAAAGACCCAAATGAGGATCTTCCTTATTTCCATTGATTTTGAACTTTGGAATCTTATTAAAAATAGATTTTCAAAGTCTTCTCTTCCAATGATCGATTGGAATGAATTGGAGAAGAAGACTTTTGCTCTTAATGCAAAGGCTATGAATGCCTTATTTTGTGCACTTGCTAAAAACGAGTTCAATCATGTTTCGGTTTGTGAAACTGCATTTGATATTTGGCACACACTCGAAGTGACTCACAAAGGCACGAGTAGAGTGAAAGAGTAAAAAATCAATCTTTTAATATATTCTTTTAAACTTTTTCGAATGAAACCGAGCGAGACCATAGGCGACATGTACACCCGTTTCACGAATGTCGTCAATGGTCTAAAAGGACTCGGTAAAAGTTTTTCGGATTTTGAGCTCGTGAATAAGATTCTAAGATCCCTTCCAAAGAGTTGGGACCCTAAAGTCACTACTATTCAAGAGGCTAAAGATTTAAACAACTTTCCTCTTGAAGAATTAATCGGGTCATTAATGACCTACGAAATGACTTGCAAAGCTCATTAAGAGCAAGAAGACATCCTTCCAAAGAACAGGAAGGATATGACACTTAGAACTTTAGAAAACCACTTAAGAGAAAACTCAAGTGATGAGGACTATGACGATGACTTGGCACTTCCAACAAGAAAATTTAAAAAATTTATTAAAAGAAATAAGTTTAAAAATAACACAAAAAATAAATTTGAACCCAAGAAGAACCAAGTTATTTGCTACGAATGCAAGAAGCCGGGACACTATAAAAGTGATTGTCCCCAAGCCAATAAGAGAACACCAAAGAAGAAGGCACTCAAAGCAACGTGGGATGACTCAAGCGCATCCGAAGAAGAGGAGTCCAACACCAAGTAAGTTGCTCACTATGCCCTAATGGCCATCGGAGAGGAGGTAACGAATTTAATTGATGCAGATTTATCATTTGATGAATTATTAAATGCTTTCCATGACTTATTTGATGAATGCAAAACAATTAGTAGAAAATATAAATTGTTAAAAAAGGAGCATGATAGTCTTATTAGAAATTTTGATAAATTAAAAACTAAATATCATGATAGTTTAGCTCCATGTATAAAATGCCATGATCTAGAAACTTTTCAAAAGGAGAACTTGCTACTTAAGAACATCTTGAAGAAATTCGAGGTTGGTAGCACGTCTTTGAATATGATCCTTACAAATAAAGGTCACGTTCCTAAAAGAAGCGGAATCGGATTTGTGAGAAGTCCTCACCAAAATCCAACCACCTTCATTAAAGGCCCTATCTTACATGTTCGGTACCAAAGTAAATGCAACTTTTGTTGCAAACATGGACATAGAACTTATCATTGTTTATTCAAGAAAGTTAGTCCGAACAAACTGATTTGGGTTCCTAAAGGAACCATGATAAATTCTATACAATGTGATAAATGTTAGGATCGGAGCGGCACTAAGAGGGGGGGGTGAATTAGTGCAGCGGATTAAAACTTCGGTTTTAGAAAATCTTTCGTACGATAAAAATAATGTTTCGTTTGAAACCGTTTCAATTGCGTTGAAAGCGTACGTAATAAGATGAGGGCAGTGAACTTAGCAAAGTAAAGGTTTGCAGAAAGATAAATGCATAAACATAAATGCAAACCGGAGATTACACTGATTTTAAAGTGGTTCGGTCAAATGACCTACATCCACTTGCGAGGCCCCTCTTCGATGAGGCTCCCACCTTCCACTAGCAAACCTCTTGAAAGGGAAGGGTAAATACCCCTCTTACAACTCTTTACAAGTGGTTCACTCTCTTACAAATTTTCAGCAAGAAAGAAGGAGGTGAACACTAGCAAAATGAAAACAATATTAGCTAGGACTTTTCTAAGACCTTTCTCTCAAACACTTGCTGCTCAAAAAGTTGTATTCTTAGTTGAGACTTGAGGGGTATTTATAGGCCTCAAAAGGATTCAAATTTGGGCTCCAAAAATTTGAATTCTCTTATGTTCCCGATGCTGGCGGTGCCACCGCCCAACTAAGCGGTGCCACCGCCCAACGCTCGGGTGCTGGGCGGTGCAACCGCCCAGCCCAGGAGGTGTCACCGCCCAGCCTAGGCAGTGCCACCGCCTAAGCCAATTCAGCTCACTAGTTGGGCTCCAAACTTGGCCCAAACCAGTCCAAACTCGGGCCCAATTGGACCCTACTTGGGTTATAGGATTAACACCTAATCCTAACCCTAATTAACATGCTAACTACGAATTAAAAGACATTTTCTAAGCTATTACAAAGTCCGTAAGTCAAGACTTCTTCCGGCGAGCTTCCGGCGAACTTCCGACGGTCTTCCGATATACTCTCGGAAATCATTCTGCGGACTCCCGACAAGCTCCTAGACTTCATGATTTGATCTTGGCGAGTTCCAACGAGCTTCTTCGGTAAGCTCCGATCTTTCTCGGTGAGCTCTGCGAACTTCCAAAGAACCTTCCGGCGAGCTTCCGAAAGACCCTTCGGCAAGCTCCCTACTCATTCTCGGCTAGTTCCGGCAGCATTCCCGATGAACCTTCAGACTTCTGTCGAACTCTCGAACTCCCAACGAATCCTTTGCGCTTGACTCTAGCACTTTGTTTCGCTTTATGTCTTCATCATTATCGTAGTTAATCCTACACACACAAACCAAAACTCTACTCCGATCTAGACAATTATTACAACGCGAATTGACATTCTGTTGCCCGGCACATCATTGGTTGGCGCTTCGTCCGATTCTTCGGTGCATCGTCCTCTCTTGCGGCTGGTTGCCCAATCGGCGGTTGACCTCCACAACCCCGATATCCTTGGCGTAATTTCGCTCTCCTTGGCCCAATGCCCGACGTCCGAAGCATTCAGCCATCCAATATCCTGACGTGATCTCTTCCAGCGCAACGTCAATTCCTCCTGCGTCAACTGTCTAATCCTGATCGAGTAGACTTGCATCACTCAAAATGCAGTTTAAATTATAAACACATATCAAGTGGTTTCATCATCAAAATATGAGATTCAACCATCTCCCCCTTTTTGATGATGACACCCACTTGATGACGGAGTTAACCTTAACTCCCGAAGTTTAAACAAACTCCCCCTATCAATATGCCATATTGATAGAACCTTGAATTCAAACTGAATTCAAGTCATTGCAATATTCATCATGAATACTTGCAACACATCATCATGAACATATGCATAAACTTATGCATATCATGTCATCAACATACTTCTCCCCCTTTGTCATCAACAAAAAGGAGAAGTACAACTATTCTTTGTGTTTGTAATATAAGTTCAACTCATTGCATGAAAAACATAATATTAAGTTTTATCATCATGCTATTTTGAAGCTAGAAAATTTAGCAAGTAATGCATCATGCTTAGGACATTCAAGCTATCAAGTTTTAGATATGCAAGTTTTACAGCATACAAGATAGCACTTTTGGTAATGTTCAAGATAGTAAGTTCTACATCATGCAAGCTAGCAATATTGAGATATTCAAGAAAGCAACTCTTGCTTCTTGAAATATGCAAATTTGTCAAGTTTTGCTAGATGTGCAAGTTAGCATTTTTGCCTCTTAAGATAGGAAAGATAGCACATTTGCTTCTTTTGAGATAGCAACTTTTTGCTTCTCTTTAGACTACAAGCTAGCAATTTTTACGATATGTAAGTTTCACAATATACAAGCTAGCAAAAATTTCGAAAGCAAATGCAAGATAGCTTTCTTGTGTAAGCTCATAATTCTTGCTTCCTATTGCAATGTGCAAGTTGCAAGTTTTGCTTCTTGAGATAGGCAAGATAGCACTTTTGCAATTTTTGTTTCTTAAGATAGGCAAGCTTGTGATATTCAAAATAACAAGCTCTTTCTTCTAGAAGTGCCATTTTTACTTTCTTTGCAAAGTGTAAGCTAGCAAAATGTTTGAAAAAGTGATCAAGTTTTGCAACATACAAGCTAGCAAAAATGCCAAACTAGCAAGAGATAATGTTTTACATGAGGCAAGCAAACAATTTGGCAAATGTTACATTTGCATCTTCTCTTTTGAGAAGTGCAATTTTTGCTTTCATCTTGAATTGTGCAAGCTAGTTAGTTTGCCTCTTTTCATGATGTCCACGCTAGAAATTCTTGCTCCCCCTTTGTCGTTGTCAAAAAGAAGGGAAGACCCTTATATCAATTTTCATATTATGACAAAGGTAAGTATCATTCTTATTTGTGCATCATTATATATTCAAATTAAAACATACACAATTTCAATAACCTTATTTTTCATGCACGATACCGAAAAATAAATCAATCATCATTAATAAGCATATCATACATGATACTCAAACATTAAAATTTTCAAGCATTTATCAACATATTGATCATGATATCAAACATTCATCATTTAAAGCATTTCAATCATTGTTTCAATCATCACTATAACTCATCATGCACAAAATGTAAAATCATCTAACATGATACAAACATTTATTTTCAAAATGTTTATCACTATTTTCATGTATGATAATAAAGTAGTCATGATGCATATATCATCACAATACAAAGCAATTGCATGCATAATTTCAAATTATAAATATTTCAAATCATGAAGATATTAACTTGTCAAATTTCATCCGATCATTCATGATTATAACTTTTCATTCGTATACATCAAAATAATATCAAGAGTATTTCATGCATAATTTTAATCACCACATAAGGAATATCAAGAAGAAAGTAATTGGGTGATGCAATAAACATTTCATGAATACAAGGAATTGTATAAAAATCATATCATGAAAGATTAGAACATATGAATACCAAAAGGCATGATTTCTTTTTGAAAAACCTACTCATAAATAATCAAAAGAAAATCTTAGGAGATCGATTAATGAAAAAATCTTGATTCATAATAAATCTTAATTTGTAAATATCACGGAATCAAGATCATGATTTTGAATAAAACTCATTCAAATTTAAATCATCCAAATCATCAAAATCTCAACATTTCTTTCAAGAGATTCAAAATGGCATAGATAGTTTTATTGGTCTCTTAGGTAGAAATCAATAAGATAGAGGATTACATTTCATTTTTATAAATTTCTATTCATGTGATTTGCTTCTTATGAGCATGTCTTAGTCTTTATATGCCAAATCAATATAAGCATTAAAGTTCAAGATGTAAAGGCAAAATCTTATAAGATAACTCATTTATAAAATATTCATCATGTTTATTTTCATGAGATTCATAAGATTGGTAAAATAAATTCATTAATCTCAATAGAATAGAAAATTTATTTCCATTTCATACAATTGATTTCATGTGAGAGTGTTTAAGTCTTTTTGTGAAAACATTGTATCATCATTTAAAGTCAAAACATAAGTTTCGTCATAAAGCCGTCAAGACCAAACACATCAAAAATAAAACATCATGATATCACATCTATCATCAAAAGACTATCAAGAAATTCATACATAAATGTACATGCACTATGTCATCTTAATATGTCATGAGAATGTCATCTTAATTCGTCATAAAAATGATTAAACCAAAAACATGTTAATCCAAAATGAGAGTATCAAATCAACATTTACTTCAAAAACTCATACATGACATAAAATCATCAAAATACACATGCATGGATTAATCCTAAGCATTATCACATATCATATAACTATAATCCATAATGTTGCATACATCATTCAACATTTCAAAACATAACATGCATGAAACCTTAGCAATATACTTTTCATTGATCAAATTTTTAATTTTTTTCAAAGATGCTAAAAAAGAAAAACATGATATAATTTTTGAAAAATAACTTTTTTTTTATTTCCTATTCCTACTATCTAAATTAAGAACTCATGAAAAACTTCAAGTAATTTCAAAATAATTCAAGATAGTTGAGTTACTTACCTTGTAGTCGAAGCCCATCAAAGCCCAATTCGCCGTTTCACCTTTGGAAGTTCTTGATTCATCCTTGGGTGCCTTCCTTTTCTTTGGCCTTTTCCTCCATTCAAGTTCATTGTTTATTTTAGATTTTTGTTTAATGAACTTATTAAGAGTTGGTGTTCGAAGTTCAAGTTCATCATTGTCCTCATCACTTGAGTCATCACTCAAGTGGTATTCATTTGTCCGAGGTTCCAAATCCTTCCTGTTCTTTGGAAGGTGGTTCAAGTGTTTATTGTGTTCATCATGTGCATTGCGCACCATTTCTATTGTCATTAATGAGCCGATAAGTTCTTCAAGTGGAAAAATATTTAAATCTTTTGTTTCTTGTATTGCCGTTACTTTTGATTCCCAAGCTTTAGAAAGTGATCGTAAAACTTTACTAACAAGTTCAAAATTCGAGAAACATTTGCCAAGAGCTTGTAAACCATTGACGACATCCGTGAAACGAGTATACATGTCAACAATGGTTTCGCTCTGCTTCATTTGAAAAAGCTCGAAATTATGCATTAAAATGTTGATTTTCGAATCTTTAACTCTAGAAGTGCCTTCGTGTGTGATTTCAAGAGTGTGCCATATGTCGAAAGTCGTTTCGCATAAAGAAACCCAATTGAACTCATTTTTGTCCAAAGCGCAAAATAAGGTATTCATAGCCTTTGCGTTTAAAGAAAACATCTTCTTCTCCAAATCATTCCATTGGTTCATTGGAAAAGAAGACATTTCAAATCAATTTTCGACTGTGCCATAAATTCAAATCCAAAAAAAGTACGAAAACTCTCATTCGAGTTTTCCAATAAGTGTAGTCCGTCCCATTGAAAAAGGGAGGACAAATGAGAGAGTGACCCTCTTGAAAGCCGTAAAGAGCCATTTCTATTTGGGTGTTAAACCAAGGTAGAAAAATGTGGCTCTGATACCAATTGTTAGGATCGGAGCGGCACTAAGAGGGGGGGGTGAATTAGTGCAGCGGATTAAAACTTCGGTTTTAGAAAATCTTTCGTACGATAAAAATAATGTTTCGTTTGAAACCGTTTCAATTGCGTTGAAAGCGTACGTAATAAGATGACGGCAGTGAACTTAGCAAAGTAAAGGTTTACAGAAAGATAAATGCATAAACATAAATGCAAACCGGAGATTACGCCGATTTTAAAGTGGTTCGGTCAAATGACCTACATCCACTTGCGAGGCCCCTCTTCGATGAGGCTCCCACCTTCCACTAGCAAATCTCTTGAAAGGGAAGGGTAAATACCCCTCTTACAACTCTTTACAAGTGGTTCACTCTCTTACAAAATTTCAGTAAGAAAGAAGGAGGTGAACACTAGCAAAATGAAAACAAGATTAGCTAGGACTTTTCTAAGACCTTTCTCTCAAACACTTGTTGCTCAAAAAGTTGTATTCTCAGTTGAAACTTGAGGGGTATTTATATGCCTCAAGAGGATTCAAATTTGGGCTCCAAAAATTTGAATTCTCTTATGTTCCCGATGCTGGCGGTGCCACCGCCTAGCGCTCAGGTGCTTGGCGGTGCAACCGCCCAGCCCAGGAGGTGTCACCGCCCAGCTCTCGGGTGCTAGGCGGTGCCACCGCCTAGGCCAATTCAGCTCACTGGTTGGGCTCCAAACTTGGCCCAAACCAGTCCGAACTCGGGCCCAATTGGCCCCTACTTGGGTTATAAGATTAACACCTAATCCTAACCCTAATTAACATACTAACTACAAATTTAAAGACATTTTCTAAGCTATTACAAAGTCCGTAAGTCAAGACTTCTTCCGGCGAACTTCCGGCGGTCTTCCGATAAACTCTCGGAAACCATTCTACGGACTCCCGGCAAGCTCCTAGACTTCACGATTTGATCTTGATGAGTTTCGATGAGCTTCTTCGGCAAGCTCCGATCTTTCTCGGTGAGCTCCGCGAACTTCCAACGAACCTTCCGGCGAGCTTCCGAAAAACCCTTCGGCAAGCTCCCTACTCATTCTCGGCTAGTTCCGGCAGCATTCCCGATGAACCTTCGGACTTCCGTCGAACTCTCGAACTCCCAACGAATCCTTCGCGCTTGACTCTAGCACTTTGTTTCGCTTTATGTCTTCATCGTTATCATAGTTAATCCTGCACACACAAGCAAAAACTCTACTCCGATCTAGACAATTATTATAAAGCGAATTGACATTCTGTTGCCCGGCACGTCATTGGTTGGCGCTTCGTCCGATTCTTCGGCGCATCGTCCTCTCTTGCGGCTTGTTGCCCAATCAGCGGTTGACCTCCGCAACACCGATATCCTTGTCGCAATTCCGCTCTTGGCCCGATGCCCGACGTCCGAAGCCTTCTACCATCCAATATCCTAATGTGATCTCCTCCGGCGCAACGTCAATTCCTCCTGCCTTAATTGTTTAATCCTGATCGAGTAGACCTGCATCACTCAAAATGCAGTTAAACATAAACATAATTATCAATTGGTTTCATCATCAAAATACGAGATTCAACAATTGCTAGCTTGTAGTCTAAAGAGAAGCAAAAAGTTGCTATCTCAAAAGAAGCAAATGTGCTATCTTGCCTATCTTAAGAGGCAAAAATGCTAACTTGCACATCTAGCAAAACTTGACAAATTTGCATATTTCAAGAAGCAAGAGTTGCTTTCTTGAACATCTCAAATATTGCTAGCTTGCATGATGTAGAACTTGCTATCTTGAACATTACCAAAAGTGCTATCTTGTATGCTGTAAAACTTGCAAATATAAAACTTGATAGCTTGAATGTCCTAAGCATGATGCATTACTTGCTAAATTTTCTAGCTTCAAAACTACATGATGATAAAACTTAATATTATGTTTTTCATGTAATGAGTTCAACTTATATTACAAACACAAAGAATAGTTGTACTTCTCCTTTTTGTTGATGACAAAGGGGGAGAAGTATGTTGATGGCATGATATGCATAAGTCTATGCATGAGTTCATAATGACGTGTTGCAAGTATTCATGATGAATATTGCAATGACTTGAATTCAGTTTGAATTTAAGGTTCTATCAATATGGCATATTGATAGGGGGAGTTTGTTTAAACTCCGGGAGTCAAGTTTAACTCCGTCATCAATTGGTTGTCATCATCAAAAAGGGGGAGATTGTTGAATCTCGTATTTTGATGATGAAACCAATTGATAATTATATTTATGTTTAACTGTATTTTGAGTGATGCAGGTCTACTCAATCAGGATTAGACAATTAAGGCAGGAGGAATTGACGTTGCGCCGGAGGAGATCACATTAGGATATTGGATGGTAGAAGGCTTCGGACGTCGGGCATCGGGCCAAGAGCGGAATTGCGACAAGCATATCGGTGTTGCAGAGGTCAACCGCTGATTGGGCAACAAGCCGCAAGAGAGGACGATGCGCCGAAGAATCGGACGAAGCGCCAACCAATGACGTGCCGGGCAACAGAATGTCAATTCGCTTTATAATAATTGTCTAGATCGGAGTAGAGTTTTTGCTTGTGTGTGCAGGATTAACTACGATAACGATGAAGACATAAAGCGAAACAAAGTGCTGGAGTCAAGCGCGAAGGATTCGTTGGGAGTTCGAGAGTTCGACGGAAGTCCGAAGGTTCGTCGGGAATGCTGCCGGAACTAGCCGAGAATGAGTAGGGAGCTTGCCGAAGGGTTTTTCGGAAGCTCGCCGGAAGGTTCGTCGGAAGTTTACGGAGCTCACCGAGAAAGATCGGAGCTTACCGAAGAAGCTCATCAGAACTCGCCAAGATCAAATCGTGAAGTCTAGGAGCTTGCCGGGAGTCCGTAGAATGGTTTCTGAGAGTTTATCGGAAGACCGCCGGAAGTTCGCCGGAAGCTCGCCGGAAGAAGTCTTGACTTACGGACTTTGTAATAGCTTAGAAAATGTCTTTAAATTCGTAGTTAGTACGTTAATTAGGGTTAGGATTAGGTGTTAATCTTATAACCCAAGTAGGGGCCAATTGGGCCCGAGTTCGGACTGGTTTGGGCCAAGTTTGGAGCCCAACCAGTGAGCTGAATTGGCCTAGGCGGTGGCACCGCCTAGCACCCGAGAGCTGGGCGGTGACACCTCCTAGGCTGGGCGGTTGCACCGCCAAGCACCCGAGCGCTAGGCGGTGGCACCGCCAACATCGGGAACATAAGAGAATTCAAATTTTTGGAGCCCAAATTTGAATCCTCTTGAGGCCTATAAATACCCCTCAAGTCTCAGCTGAGAATACAACTTTTTGAGCAGCAAGTGTTTGAGAGAAAGGTCTTAGAAAAGTCCTAGCTAATCTTGTTTTCATTTTGCTAGTGTTCACCTCCTTCTTTCTTGTTGAAAATTTGTAAGAGAGTGAACCACTTGTAAAGAGTTGTAAGAGGGGTATTTACCATTCCCTTTCAAGAGATTTGCTAGTGGAAGGTGGGAGCCTCAACGAAGAGGGGCCTCGCAAGTGGATGTAGGTCATTTGACCGAACCACTTTAAAATCGGCGTAATCTCCGGTTTGCATTTATGTTTATGCATTTATCTTTCTGCAAACCTTTACTTTGCTAAGCTCACTACCCTCATCTTATTACGTACGCTTTCAACGCAATTGAAACGGTTTCAAACGAAACATTATTTTTATCGTACGAAAGATTTTCTAAAACCGAAGTTTTAATCCGCTGCACTAATTCACCCCCCTCTCTTAGTGCCGCTCCGATCCTAACAATAAATAATTTAGATCAGTTTTTGAGGCACCCAAGATTAAATGGGTACCTAAAAATCATCCTTTCTTGTAGAAACATATACCATCACAAGCTAGGAGCAAGAGATGGTACCTTGATAGTAGATGCTTAAGGCATATGACCCGAGATCCATCTCAATTCTCTAAGCTCACTAGTATAGATGAAGGCTACGTCACCTTCGAAGACAACAACAAGGGTAAAATCATTGGCAAAGTAACCATAGGTAACAAATACAACTTCTTTATTAAAGATGTTTTGTTAGTTGATGGTTTAAAATATAACCTCTTAAGCATTAGTCAATTGTGTGATAAAGGATATATTATTAAATTCGAATCTAATGCTTGCATTATTGAAAAACCACACAAGAACACATCTATGATTGCATTAAAACAAAATAACTTATACACTATTGACATCAATGATCTTTGCAATGAAATGTGTTTTTCGGTTTTGAATGACGATGCTTGGCTTTGGCATAGGAGATTAGGTCATGCTAGCATGAAACTAATCACCCAAATTTCATCCAAAGAACTTATAAGAGGAATTCCTCATATCAAGTTTATCAAAGATAATGTGTGTGATGCTTGTCAATTAGGAAAACAAATAAAGGGTAGCTTCAAATCTAAGAATCAAATAAGCACCTCTAGACCTTTGCAATTGATCCATATGGACTTATTCAGACCAATCTCTACATTAAGCCTAGGAGGTAGCAAATACACTTTTGTTATAGTAGATGATTATAGCAGATACACATGGACTTATTTCTTGAAACACAAAAGTGAATGCTTTAGGTATTTCACCAAGTTTTGTAAACTTGTTCAAAATGAAAAGGGTTTTATGATTTCATCAATTCGAAGTGATCACGGTGGTGAATTTAAAAACCGTGATTTCTAAGAATTTTGTGAATCTAATAGATACAACCACAACTTCTCTACTCTAAGAAATCCTCAACAAAATGGTTTAGTAGAAAGAAAGAATAGAAATTTACAAGAAATGGCAAGAACCATGTTGAATGAATATAGCCTACCCAAATATTTTTGGGCCGAAGCCGTAAACACGGTATGCTATGTTATAAATAGAGTTCTAGTAAGACCCTTACTCACCTTATGAGTTGTGAAACAACAAAAAACCAAATGTTTCATATTTTAAAGTTTTTAGGTGTAAGTGTTTTATCTTGAATGAAAAAGATGCCTTAGGAAAATTTGATGCTAAATCCGATGAAGGAATTTTTCTTGGTTATTCCTCGATTTCTAAAGCATTTCATATCTTCAATAAGAGAACTTTAATTATAGAAGAATCCATTCATGTTGTTTTCAATAAGATTTTCAAAATCAAGAAAAACGATTTTGATGATGATGTTAATTTCGATACTTTGAATTTAAATGAAACCCCTTCTCCAACTAGCAACTTGGATGCATCCACTTCCGAAACATCCTTACCCAAGGATTGAAAGTATGTAGATGCTCATCCTAAGGAGTTAATCATAGGAGACACATCTAAAGGGGTTCAAACACGTTCTTCTCTTAAAAATTTTTGTGCCAACGCTACTTTTCTCTCCCAAATTGAACCTAAATGTATTGATGAAGCCATGAAAGATGATTCATGGATTATCACAATGCAAGATGAGTTAAATCAATTTGAGAGAAATGAGGTGTGGAAGCTTGTTCATAGGCCAAATGACCATTTAGTTATTGGTACTAAATGGATCTTTAGAAACAAGGCTAGATTAGTGACCAAAGGTTTCAACCAAGAAGAAGGTATTCATTATGAAGAAACTTTCGCTCTTGTGGCTCGATTAGAAGCCATAAGGATGCTCCTCGCCTATGCTAGAAGTAATAATTTTAAGTTGTTTCAAATGGATGTTAAAAGCACTTTTCTTAATGGCTTTATTTTCGAAGAAGTTTATGTTTTACAACCTCCCGAATTTGAGAATAATAGTCTCCCTAATCATGTGTTTAAATTAACTAAAGCTCTCTATAGTTTAAAACAAGCCCCAAGGGCTTAGTATGAGAGACTTAGTTCTTTTCTTATTGAAAATAATTTCTCTAAAGGCAAGGTCGATACTACATTATTTATCAAAAATTTTGAAAATAATTTTCTCATTGTTCAGATTTATGTTGATGATATTATCTTTGGTTCTATGAATGAATCTCTTTATAAATCTTTTACTAAAACTATGAGCCTTGAATTTGAAATGAGTTTGATGAGAGAATTAACCTTCTTTCTAGGTCTACAAATTAAGCAACTAAACAATGACATATTTATTATTTAAACTAAATATGATTTAGATTTGCTAAAAAGATTTAAAATGGATAGCTCAAAAGCTATCAATACTCCTATGAGTACCTCCACTAAGTTAGAAATAGACAAGAGTGGAGAAAGCTTTGATCAAAAAACTTATTGGAGTATGATAGGAAGTTTACTTTACCTTACTGCAACTAGACCGGATATCATGTTCAGTGTAGGACTTTGTGCTCGGTTTCAATTGAATCCTAAGATATTTCATCTCAAAGTTGTTAAAAGAATACTTAGATATCTTAAAGGTACCACAAATCTAGGATTATGGTATCCAAAATCTGAGAATTTTAAGCTAATTGCTTATACTGATGTGGATTTTGCTAGGTGTAGACTAGATAGAAAAAGCACATCAGGAATATGTCAATTTTTAGGACATGCTCTTGTTTCCTGGTCATCTAAGAAACAAAACTCGGTTGCACTATCAATAACCGAAGCTGAGTATATTGCAGCTAGTGCCTGCTGTGCACAAGTTATGTGGATGAAAAACACCTTAGAAGATTATAAAGTTCATCTTAAAAATATTTTCATTAAATGTGATAACACAAGTGCAATATGCTTAACAAAGAATCTCATTCAACACAAGTGTAATATTGGTATTAGACATCACTTTATAGGAGATCATGTCACTAATCACGATATAATTATAGAGTTCATTGATACTAAATATCAACTAGTTGATATTTTTACAAAGCCTTTAAGTGAAGAATAATTTGATTTCATTAGAAGAGAATTAGGAATGTTGATTTGTCCGAATGCATGAATTTATTGAATTTATTTTTTCGGACTTTCTTGATTCTATGATTCAATCACTTGATGATGAAAATCTCATGATACGAATTTTACGTATATGCTTCAATAACATGTTGGAAATTGTGTGTTTTGGATGAAAAAATTTTCATGATGATGAGCATGTTTTACCTCCATGATTGTGTTTGAAAAGCCTTGGCAAAACTTTGTCCAAATGCATGAATTTCATTTTTGGACTTTCTTGATCCTAACAATGCATGATTTTGTATTTCTCTTCCGGATTAAATGTATTTCTTGAATGGAGCTTTCATAAGCATATGTCATATCGAGTTTGTTTCATATCATTGACATATGGAATCAATTAACAAATGCATCTCTCATAGATTTATCATGTGAAAAATATTTTTTCGAGAAATGGATTTGATGAAATGATTCCTTCTTATGAATTCCTTCTTGAAAAAGGAAGATCTTTTTTAACACTTGCAAGGATTTGATTCACATACATATCTTGATCCTTGCAAAATAAAGTGTGATTTAATCTCTTATCGATTTTAACTTCATTCAAGTAAGCTCACAAATGGCTTTCCTCCTTCATGCAAAAAGATAATGACAAATAAAAAGGAAGAAGTAATGAAAGCTATCTCCATGTTATGTTTTCCTTGAGATGTTTGTATAATTGGTATTCTATCACTCATTGTTGAAAAATGACATGAATCATTACCGCACTTATGCTTAAAGATTGCTTAAATAGTTATCCTTTTTGTTGATGATAAAGGGGGAGAAGTACATGGTAAATTGATGATAGAATTGCTATGAGTGCCATATTTGAATTAATTAAGATATCAAGAGCTTACATCGCAATTCTACATGTTGATATCTTACCATATGATGAATTGCTACGATTGCTATCTTTCATATTTGAAATGTAAAACCTGAAAATGGATGTCAAGCCTTGATATCATTTTTAGAGAGATACATCATGATAGGAAGTATGATGGGAGTATTGATAAGGTTAAACGATCTTAACTTATCAATATGTCTCTTGAATTCAAAGGCTTTGAATTCAAGAATGACTTATCTCAAGTATGGCATATAGATAGGGGGAGTTAAGGTTAACTCCATTATCAATTGATTGTCATCATCAAAAAGGGGGAGATTGTTGAATCTCGGATTTTGATGATGAAGTCAATTATCATTTGTTATCTAATCCATATGTTGAGATAAGTGTGCAGAATTAACTACGATGGAAGTAAGACATGTAATAGGAGTTGCACCAGAGTCAAGACCATAATCACATTAGGGGTTCGAGAGTTCGACGGAAGTCCGGATGGTCATCGGAGGTTCTGCGGGAACAAATCTTAGAAGTCCAGGAGTTTGCCGGAAGTCCGCCGGAGCATTGCCGAGAGTTCGTTGGATGTTTGCCGGAAGCTCGCCGGAAGAAGCGATTGACACACCGGAGCAAGTTGCAGTATTAATCTCTTAAATATCGTAGTTAGTATGTAGGTTAAGTTAGGAATGGGAGATGATCCCATTAACTTAATCTGGGGCAATTGGGCCCTTGACAGACACAAATTGGGCCGAATGGATTAGCCCATTCGGACCCAAAATTCCTGGCTAGCAGTGGCACCGCCTAGGAGCTCAGTCTCCCAAGAATACTGGGTGGTGGTACCGCCCCTGTCAGGTGGTGGTACCGCTTAAGTTCGATCTCCGAGCTGTGTCAGGTGGTAGTACCGCCCAGTTATGGCGGTAGTACTACCAGGACCCCGAAAATTCGGGAGATGATATTTTTGAGCTCCAAATTCAAACCAATTGGGGCCTATATAAACCCCTCCCTTTCCTACATGAAAGAGCACTGAAATCTTGATCTTATTCTGAGAATTTGAGAGCTTATAAGTGTTGTAAAAGGCCAAAAGTTCTTCTCCCTCTTTTCATCTAAGTTTTGATCATTTAAGAGAGGAGTGAAAATCTGTAAGGGTTGTCTCCTAAGCCCATCAAAAGGAGTAAAGCTGTAAAAGGGTAGTTGTTCTTCGCTAATTGAAGGAAGGCCTCTAGTGGATGTTGGTGACCTCATCGAAGGAGGAAGCCAAAAGTGGATGTAGGTCAAGATTGACCGAATCACTCTAAATCTCGGTTTGCATTTATATTCTGCTCTCTATCTTAACTACAAACTGCCTCCATTGCTTTTCTTCAATTGTAGTTTGCTTAATCTTAAGTTGAAGAACTTTCTGAAATAGTTTTTCATCGAAAGTGTTTTTATCGTACGAACGTCGTTTTAAATCGTCGAAAGTTATCCGTTGCACTAACTCACCGCCCGCCCCCTCCCCCCCTCTTAGTGCTTTTGATCCTAATAGTTATCTCAACCAAGGCCTTGACTCATCTGCTACATCTTTGAAGTTTTTAACATATTATCTACTCTTTCAGTATCTCAATCTTTCAACATTTTTTCCAAACTTTTGACACATCACCCTATCTTCTTATATATCACTCAATCATCCAGCATATCGACTTCACCACGACATTTGATCTTTCAAATACAATATCTGATTCTTCTGACATAATGCCTGAACCTTTAGCATGAAGTATGCTTTTTGGTACGTTGACTAATCCTTCAACTTGATATTTAATTTTTGGCGCAAAAATCTTCCAACACAATATCTAACTCTCTTGCTTGATATTTAGCCCTTTAGTGGTTTGAGTCTATAATCAAAGTATTTCTTACATCACTTATCTCAAAAAGATACTAGTTCATCACATTCATCAATTGATTTTATCAATAAAATTCAGGTTTCAATAATCTTTTATTTTTTATTATGACAATCAATTGATGATGGAATTTTAATTAGACTCCCCAAGTCTACATGTAATCTTGATACAAGAAATGATAAACTTGAACTCAACTAAAAAGAACATATATCCTTTCAAATGCTTATCTTAAATTCAAGTTGATCTTATCAATATTATGATTTAATTATTTTAAGCTCAAATATCAATATATAATTGAGTTTTGAATTTCAAAATATAATATGCAATCATCTTCAATATATAATGTCAACCATTAGTAATAAACAAAAGATAAGCATAAGTTAACTATTCATGCATTAAACATATAAAATATGTCAAACATGAGTTACATGCTAGTTATAGGTGTCCTACAAGTTAATTACGTGAGTGATGACACGTGTGACATAATACATATTCTTTTTGCTTATTATATTATTTAATATTTTATCACTTTATATTGCTTATTGCATGAATATATATTGTGATGTACATGGATCTGTGTAATGGGAATCAGATCATGATGAGATCACAATAATGAGACCGATTCGCCTTTAAACACAGATCCTAAATAATCCCGGTCATAGGTTACTAGAGAGGGGCATCGAGATAACTGGATAGACTAGTATACTATATACTTATCCATATAATGGAGAAAGCTAGTCTCATTGCTGCAAAAGCTATGAATGCTTTGTTTTGTGCTCTTGATAAAAATGAATTTAATCGGGTTTCTATATGCAAAACTGCACATTAGATTTGGCACACACTCGAAGTCACACACATAGGCACAAGTAGGGTTAAAGTGTTAAAAATTAATTTTTTGGTGTATAATTTTGAGTTGTTTCGAATGAAACCAAGCAAAACTATTGGAGACATGTACACCCATTTTACGGATGTTGTCAACGGTTTAAAAGCACTTGGTAAAGGTTTTTCTAATATTGAACTTGTTAATAAAATACTAAGATCCCTTCCGAAAAGTTGGGATCCAAAAATAATGGCAATACAAGAAGCAAAGGACCTAAACAGCTTTGCTCTTGAAGAACTTATCGAGTCATTAATAACCTACGAAATGACATTCAAGACACATGATGAACATGATGAACATGAGAATAACCTTCCAAAGAATAGGAAGGATATGACACTTAGAATTAAAGAAGATCACTCAAGCGAAAGCTCAAGTGATGATGAGGACTTGGCACTTCTAACAAGAAAATTCAAAAGATTCACAAGAAGAAACAAAACAAATTTTGTAAAATAAGATACTAAGTACAAAAATAAACTTAAAAAGAATACAATCATATGCTACAAATACAAGAAGCCAAGGCACTTCAAAAATGAACGTCCCCAAGTGAAGAAGAAGCTATCAAAGAAAATGAAGGCACTCAAAGTAACTTGGGATGATTCAAGTGCATCCGAAGATAAGGAGCCAACCAAAAAAGAAGAAGTTGTAAATTACGCATTAATGGCATTTGGCGACAAGGTAAGTGACTCAATCGAAGCTCATTTATCTTTTGATTAATTATTAAGTGCATTTCATGATTTTTTTATTATTGTAAATTAGTTAGTAAAAAATATAAATTATTAAAAAAGGAGTATGGTTCTCTTGTTAGTGAATTTGATAAATTAAAAAATGAGCATGATGATTGTTGAATCTCGAATTTTGATGATGAAACCAATTGGTAGTATTTATGATTTAATATGTATTTTGAGTGGCGCAGGAAACTTCAATCAGGGAGAGACAATTAAAGCAGAAAGAATCATGTTGGGCCGGAGAAAAACACATCAAAAGATTAGACGTCGGGCTAGAGGATCGGTCGACATATCAACAGAAGGCTTCGGGCCATGGTTTCGGGCATCGGGACAAGAATAGTGGATATTGGACCAAGGACATTAGAGTTGTAGAGTTTAACTAGCCAATTTGGCAATAAGCTGCAAGAGAGGGTGATGCGTCGAAGAATCAAACAATGCGTCGATGGACCAATGACATGCTGGACAACATGATTCAAACTTAGTAATAATTGTCTAGATTGAAGTGTGTTTTATATATACAGGATTAACTATGATAGCAAGGCATAAAGTAAAATGAAGTCTTGGAGTCAAGAACATGATTTCATTGGGAGTTCGAGAGTTCGTCGGAAGTTCGGACGTTCGTCGAAATTTCTGTCAGAATTGACAAAGAAGTCCTGGAGCTTGCCAAAGAAGCTCATCAAAACTTGCTAAGAAGATCATCATGAAGTCTAGGAGCTTGTTGGGAGTCCGCCAGAACAATGTCGAGAGATCATCGGAAGTTCGCCGGAAGATCGCCGGAAGCTCGCTGGAAGAAACCTAGACTTACGGACTTTGTTTAGCTTAGTAAATGTCTTAAAATTCATATTAGCATATAATTGGGATTATAATTGGGCCAACCCAATTAGGAGATATTTGGGCCCAAGTTTTCGTTGTGTTGGGCCAAGAGAAAGGCCCAAACAATGACCAAACAGGTGAAATCATCGTGGCATAGTCTCCGAGACTATGTCAAGCGATGGTACCGCCAGTCTGGGCAGTGGTACCACCTACACAATCTTCTAGGCAATGGTATCACCAGACTGGGTGGTGGTACCACCCAGTGTCAATCTGCAGGCGGTGGTACTGCCCGTACCCTGAAATTTTAGGGGATTTGATTTTTGACTCCATTTTTGAAGTCATTTGGGGTCTACAAATACCCTAGCTATACCTACATAGAGAAGCAAGAAAAGTGAATAAAAACTATATATTTCTAGAGTTGAAAACCCTTGTAAAATATAGAGTCCCTCCTCCTAAAGTTTAGTGACCATTCTAAGGGAGAGTGTGAGGGATGCTTTGTAAAAAAGGGGTGTAAAGGTTCTTTCTTGAACCTGCAAAAGGAGAATAGAGTTGTAAGAAGGAGGTTGATCTTCGCCTATTAAAGGAAGATCTTTAGTGGATGCCGATGGCCTCGACGGAAGGGGAATCGGCGGAGTGGATGTAGGTCACGGTGACCGAACCACTATAAATACTTGGTTTGCATTTCTATTCTTGCCATTTACCTTCACTGCAAACTACTTACTTGTTTTACTTCGATTACACTTACAAATATAATTTTAAAGTTAACATCTCTCTGAAACGGTTTTCATCCAAATCGGTTTTATCGTACGAAGAATTTTTTTAAACCGACGTAATCTTTCCGCTGCACTAATTCACCTCCCCTCTTAGTGCCGACTTGTTCCTAATAGTTGGTATTAGAGCCATGTATTTCTCATTTGGTTTAACACCCTAGAAAAATGGCTCTTTTCGGCTTTCAAGAGAGTCACTCTCTCATTCATCCTCCCTTGTTCAATGGGACGGACTACACATATTGGAAAACTCGAATGAGAGTTTTCTTGCATTCGTTGGATTTGAATTTATGGAATATTGTCGAAAGCGGTTTTCGAAGGTCATCTCTTCCATTGAACTATTGGAATGATTTGAATAAGAAGACTTTTTATTTAAATGCTAGAGCTATGAATGCTCTATATTGTGCTTTAGATAAAAAAGAATTCAATCGAATTTCTATGCACAAAACGACTTTCGATATTTAGCACACTCTTGAAATCACACACTAAGGCACTACTAGAGTTAAAGATTCTAAAGTCAATCTTTTAATGCATGATTGTGAACTATTTCGAATGAAGCCGAGCGAAACCATTGTTGATATGGACACCCGTTTTACAGATGTCGTCAATGGTTTAAAAACACTTGGTAGAAGTTTTTTAGATTTTGAACTTATAAATAAAATTTTACATTCTCTTAATAAGAGTTGGGATCTGAAAGTAACCACAATACAAGAGGCAAAAGATCTCAATAATTTTTTACTTGAAGAACTTTTTGGTTCATTGATGACATATAAAATGGTGCACAATGCACAAAACGAACTTGAAAACAACCTTCCAAAGAACAAGAAGGATTTAGCACTTCGAACAAAAGAAGACCACTCTAGCATAAGCTCAAGTGATGATGAACTTGGACTCCTCACTATGAAATTTAAAAAGTTCATGAAACAAAAATTAAAGAACAAAAAGAATGTAACTTCTTGCTATGAACGCAAGAAAAATGAAGCACTTTGGGATGAATCGAGCTCCTCGAAATACAAAAAGAAAATCAACAAAGGCGAGGTGGCAAACTACACCTTAACGGCTTTCAACGATGAGGTAATCAAAATGCCCTTAGTTTACTTTGAAATTACATAATGCTTTTCATGAGTTATTAATTTAGTTTAGAAAAATTATTTTTCTTGAAAATTACATGTTTAATAATGTAATGAAAATACAAAAATTTTGATCATGCTAGTAATTTTGAAAATGATAATAAAAATTATATTCTTTATGATAAAGGAATAAAATGCTAGATTTAAATCCAATGATAATCTTATGTATGTTTTTCAAGAAGAAATAATGTGTATCTTGATGATTTCCGATTTTGATTGAAACCATGCTTGATGTCTTAATGAAAATGTAATAATGATTTGATATCATGCTTAATTAGTTTATCTTTCGAAGTTATGTATAATGATTCTTGTGATTTATGGATTATCGATTTTTACTGTAATGAAAGTAGCTTTTTTTATTTTAAAAATGATGTATATTTTTGTTTGGTATAAATGACAAAGGCATGCTCGTATGAAATAAATCACATGAATTGAAACAACTATAAAGAGGAAAACATTTTTTCTCGAATTTTTTTTTTCTCTATCTTATTAAGTTTTGAATAAGAGATTGATAAATCTATTTATATTTTTGAATCTCTTAATCTATGAAAGTGATTTTGATTATTTGATTATTTAAATTTGAATAATTTTTTATCCAAATCATGATCTTGATTCCTTGATATTTACAAATTAAGATTTATTATGAATCAAGATTTTTTTATTAATCGTTCTATTATGATTCTACTTGGTATTTTCTTAAGAGGAGATTTTCTAAATGAATCATGATTTTTCTTATGAGTTCTTGAATTTATTACTTGATATTTTTTTAATCAAGATCTCTTCTTTGTGCTCCTATATTTTTTTTGATATTTTATTTAAGAGGAGATTTACTATATGAATCATATCTTTTGGTATTCACATAATCTTATCCTTCGTGATATGATTTTTATGTATAATTCCTTGTATTCATGAAGTGTTTATCTCATCACCCAATTAATTTTCCTTGATATTCTTCATGTGATGATTTGAAATTATGCATGAAATACTCATGATATTATGTTGATGCATAGAAATGAGAATTTATGATTTGTATATCGTATGATATGATTAAATCATTCTTGTAAAAAAAAAAAGGTGGGGGGGGGGGGGAGGGGGAGAATTGTTAGCTTGCACATTGCAAAAGAGAAAAAAATATATATGCTAGCTTGAATGATAAAACATGAGATTATGTTTATAATACAAATTTATTGTTCTCATGATGTGAAGATTGATAAAAAGAAAAAATAATTACAACATTGTATTCTTCCCTTCTATTTGACAATGATATAGAGGGAGCAAATTTTGCTAGCTTGCTAGCTAGCTTGCATACTTCAAGAAGAAGCAAAAAGCTTGCTCATCTCAAAAGATGCAAAAATCTTGCCAACTTTCATATGTGTAAAATTTACTAGCTCACAAATTGCAAAAGAAGCAAACTTGCTAGCTTGCTCATCTCAAAAGAGAAGCAAGAAGTGCTATTTTGCAAATCTCAAGCCGCACAAATGCAAACTTGCAAAATTTATAATTTTGCACGGTCTTTAAAATTTATGATGATTTGGTGATTATGCATGTTCTAAAACGTTGTAAGATTCACTAGCTTGCATGATGTAGAACTTGCTATCTTGAACATCACCAACAAGTGCTATCTTGCCTACCGAAATTGATCGAGAAGTCTTGGAGCTTACCAAAGAAGCTCATCTGAACTCGCCAAGAAGATCATCGTGAAGTCTAGGAGCTTGCTGGGAATCCATTGGAACATTGCCGAGAGATCATCGGAAGTTCGCCAGAAGATCGTCGGAAGCTCGTCAGAAGAAACCTAGACTTATAGACTTTGTTTAGCTTAGTAAATTTCTTAAAATTCATAGTTAACACATAATTGGGATTGCAATTGGGCCAACCCAATAAGGGGATAGTTGGGCTCAAGTTTAGGCTGTGTTAGTTCAAGAGAAAGGTCCAAACAGTGACCAAACAAGTGAAATCGTCATGGCACAGTCTCGGAGACTATATCAGGCGATGGTACCGCCTACACAGTCTTCTAGGTGGTGGTACTGCCCAGTGTCAGGTTGCAGGCGGTGGTATCGCCTGTACCCTGAAATTTTAGGGGATTTAAATTTTGGCTCCATTTTTGAAGCCATTTGGGGTCTATAAATACCCTAGCTATTTCTTCATGGAAAAGCAAGAAAAGTAAACAAAAACTCTATGTTTTTAGAGTTGAAAACCCTTGTAAAATATAGAGTCCCTCCTCCTAAAGTTTAGAGATCATTCTAAGGGAGAGTGTGAGGGAAGCTTTGTAAAAAGGGGGTGTAAAGGTTCTCTCCTGAGCCTGCAAAAGGAGAATAGAGTTGTAAGAAGGAGATTGATCTTCGTCTATTAAAGGAAGATCGTTAGTGGATGCTGGTGGCCTCGATGATAGGGGAATCGACGGAGTGGATGTAGGTCACGACGACTGAACCACTATAAAAACTTAGTTTGTATTTCTATTCTTGCTATTTTCCTTCACTATAAACTACTTACTTGCTTTACTTACATTATGCTTACGAATACGATTTCAAAGTTAACATCTCTCCAAAATGGTTTTTGTCGAAATCAGTTTTATCATACGAAGAATTTTTTAAACTGACATAATCTTTTTACTGCACTAATTCATCCCCCCTCTTAGTGTCGACTCATTCCTAACAATGATAGTATGTTAGCTTTGTGCACTAAGTGTAATGAGATAGATTCACTTAAGAAAGAAAATGTCTTACTACAAGAAATATTTTAAAATTTTAAAATAGGAAATGCGACGAACCTACATTAGGTAATCCTTGCTAATAAGGGTCATGTTCATAGGAAGAAAGGAATTGGATTTGTGAGTAACACTCAATAAAAGCCAACTATCTTCGTTAAAGGATCTATATTACATATCTCACTGAGAGAAAAATATAATTTTTGTGAAAGATGTGGTCATTTTGCTTACAAATATCCATTTAAACAGTTTAGTTCACACAAATTAGTTTGGGTTCCTAAAGGAACCCTAAATCACTCAATGATATGTAGATCTATTTATGAGGAACCCAAAGTTAAATGGGTACCTAAAAGAAAACATTCTTTCTTGTAGATATGTCTATAATCATAAGCTAGGAGCAAGAGATGGTACCTTGATAGTGGATTCTCAAGGTATATGACCGGAGATACAACATACTTCTCTAAGCTCACTAGCCAAGACGAAGGATTTGTCACCTTCGGAAACAACAACAATAGAAAAATTATTGGAAAAGAAAATATAGGTAACAAAGCAAACCTTTGGATTAAAAATATTTTATTAGTAGATGGTTTAAAGTATAACTTGCTAAGCATTAGTCAATTAAGTAATAAAGGTTACAACATCAAGTTTGAATCTAATACTTGCATTATAGAAATACCACACATAAATAGATTTTTGATTGCCATAAGGACCAACAATGTCTATACTATTGATCTTGATGAGTTTTATAGTAAACCTTGCTTTTCAATTTTAAATGATGATGCATGGCTTTGGCATAGAATATTAGGTCATATAAGTATGAAACTAATTTCATAAATTACAACTAAAGAACTTGTAAGAGGTATGCCTAAAATTAAATTTATCAAAGACAAAGTTGTGAGACATGCCAACTAGAAAAACAAATAAAAAGTAGCTTCAAATCAAAGAATCAAATAAGCACCGTTAGACCACTACAATTGATCCATATAGATTTATTTGGACTAATTGATACAACAAGTTTAGAAGGTGGTAAATATGTCTTTGTAATTATTGATGATTTTAATATATACACTTGGACATACTTCTTGGCTCACAAAAGTGATTGTTTTAAATATTTCTCAAAATTTTGTAAGCTTGTTCAAAATGAAAAGGGTTTTATGATTTTATCTATTCGTAGTGATCACTGTGGTGAATTTCAAAACCGTGATTTTCGAAATTTTTGTGAGTTAAATGGGTATAACCATAATTTCTCTACTCCAAGAAATCCACAACAAAATGGAGTAGTTGAAAAAAAATAGGAGCTTACAAGAAATGGCAAGAACCATGTTAAACGATCATAGCCTACCCAAATATTTTTAGGCTGAAGTTGTTAATACTACATGCTATGTCATGAACGGGGTTCTTGTAAGACCATTACTTTCTAAAACTCTCTATGAATTTTGGAATAACAAAAGACCCAGTATTTTTTATTTTAAAGTTTTCGAGTGTAAATACTTAGTTTTAAATGAAAAGATGTCTTAGAAAAATTTGATGCCAAATCTGATGAAGGTATTTTTCTTGGTTATTCCTCTATTTCTAAAGTCTTTCGTGTCTTTAATTAAATAACTTTGGTTATAGAGGAATCCATTCATGTTATTTTTAATGAGCTTCATAAATTTAAGAAAAATAATTTTGATGGTGATTTTGATTTTGATAGTTTAAATTTGAATGAAAAATCTCCTCCCCCAAGCAACTTAGACGCATCTTCTTCTGAAGAATCCTTACCTAAGGATTAGAAGTATATAGATGCTCATCCTAAAGAGCTAATCATTGGAGATACATCAAAAGGTGTTCAAACTCGTTATACTTCTTGTCTCAAATTAAACCAAAATGCATTGATGAAGCCTTGAAAGATTATCCATGGGTCTTTGTAATGCATGAGAAATTAAATCAATTCGAAAGAAATGAAGTATAGAAGCTTGTTCCTAGACCTAGTGACCATTTAGTAATTGGTACTAAATGTGTCTTTAGAAACAAGCAAGATGAACTTGGTATCATAGTTAGAAACAAGGCTAGACTAGTGGGCAAAGGTTTCAACCAAGAATAGGGTATCGATTATGAAGAAACCTTCGCTCTTGTGGCTAGACTTGAAGCCATAAGGATTCTCTCTGCCTATGCTAGTTGTAAAAATTTTATTTATTTCAAATGAATTTTAAAAGTACTTTTCTTAATGGTTTTATTTCTAAAGAGTTTATGTTGAACAACCACCTAGACTTGATAATGTATTTTTTTTTAATCATGTGTCTAAGTTGTCTAAAGCTCTCTATGGTTTAAAACAAGCCCCTAGGGCTTGGTTTGAGAGGCTTAGTTCTTTCCTTATTCAAAATAATTTTATAAAAGGCAAGGTCAATACTACATTGTTTATTAAATATTTTTAAAAGAAAATTTCATTGTCCAAATTTATGTTGATGATATCATTTTCGGTTCTTCAAATGAATCTTTGTGTGAATCGTTTATCAAAAGTATAAGTCAAGAGTTTGAAATGAGCTTAATGAGCGAATTAACTTTTTTCTTAAGAATACAAATTAAACAATTAAGTGATGAATTTTTAATTAGTCAGACTAAGTATGCTTTAGATCTATTGAAACAATTTAATATGGATAGTGTTAAAGCTATTAATACACCAATAAGCACTTCTACAAAATTAGATATGGACATTAATGGAGAATATTTTGATCAAAAGACTCATAGGGGTATGATAGGTAGTTTATTATACCTCATAGCAACTAGACCTAATATTATGTTTAGTGTTGGACGATATGCTAGATTTCAATCTAATCTCAAATAATCTCACTTAAAAGTTGTTAAAAGGATTTTTAGATACCTAAAAAAACTCCTAATCTAGGATTGTGGTATCCAAAATCCAAAAACTTTGAGTTACTTGCTTATCTCGATACTGATTTTGCTGGTTATCAAATAGATAGAAAAAACACATATGGAACATGTCAACTCTTAGGTCATACACTTGTCTCTTGGTCTTCCAAGAAACAAAACTCGGTTGTATCATCTACAATCGAAGTTGAGTATATAGCAATATGTGTATGTTGTGTAGAAGTTATATAGATGAAAAACACATTAGAATATTATGGACTTCACTTAAAAAATATACCTATAAAATGTGATAACACTAGTTCAATATGTTTAACAAAAAATCTCATTCAACACTCTAGAACTAAACATATTGACATTAGGAATCATTTTATTAGAGATCATATTAATAATCATGATATATCTTTAGAATTTATTGATACTAAACATCAATTAGCATATTTTTTACAAAACCATTGAATGAGAAACAATTTGATTTTATTAGAAGAGAATTAGGCATGTTAAATCTTCCGAATGCATGAATTCCTTTATATATACTTTCCAAATTTCTCGACTTTCGAAAATTGAGCTTTCTCTTTATCTAGATCATTTCCTATCACCTTCTTGAAGTTTTATTTATGGATTTTTGCTATACTTGATCTTTTATATGAAAATCATTTCCTATGAATCCTTCTTCCTTCTATTTACAAGAAAATGGATTTGATTCATGAATTTTTAGTATGCACATTTTGATCTTTTATGATTCAATGAAACTTTTTTTTTCATGGATTTGATTTGGTTCGAATCCTTTCATGGATTTGGTTCTTAATTTTTCTTGTAATGAATGAATTCCTCCCTTATTCTTCTTCTTCTCCTCCTTATTTTAATGACAAAATGAAGAAAGAAACTTGCACATCTCAAGAAGAACCAAAAAGTGCTTGCATACTAAAGCAAAAATGCTAGCTTGCCCATTTCAAAAACCAAAAGTTGTTATCATGCAAAGTTTTTGCTTAACTTCTCATTCCACAAATTTGCTAGCTTGGATAAATTGGGGTAAAACTTACTTGAATAATTTAAAATACTTGCATATGTTGTCGAATGATTCTCGAGGAGAAATGATGAATGTTTGGAATCATGCCAAAATGATATTGAATGTGGTATAATGCATGAAAGTGATAAATGGTTAAAAAATGCTTTAGTATCATGTATGTTATGTTGAATTTGGTATGATGCATGAAGTGATAAATGGTGCTTTAGTAAAATATATATTATGCCCAAAATAATTGAAAATATGAATGCTTTAGTACCATAAATATCATGACAAAATGATGTTGATTTATTATCATGTATGAAGTGATGAAATTGTGCATGCTATGCTTTGATGACTTGAAACTATGATGATGCACGATGTATGAAATTTTGATCACTATGATCGAAATTGTTTTACTTGAATTCAAAGGTTGTGATTCCTTCTAAATTCAAGTCTATCTTATCTCAATATGGCATATAGATAGGGGGAGTTAAGGTTAACTCTGTGTCATCAATTGGTTGTCATCATCAAAAGGAGAGAGATTATTGATGTTAGGATCAGAGCGGCACTAAGAGGGGGGGTGAATTAGTGCAGCGGATTAATACTCGTAAGTTTTAAAATGATTTCATAAATGTGTAGAGATTTTGATTCGACAAAGAATGACTTAGTAAAATTAGCTCGAGTAAAGTAAGAAGATGAAAACCAAAAGCTTGCTACTAAGTAAATAAAGGTTTCAGAAAGTTAAACACTCATACATTCAAGAAACACAATAATTTAAAGTGGTTCAGTCAAATGACCTACATCCACTTGTGAAGCCTTCTTCGATGAGGCTCCCAACTTCCACTAGCAAATCACTTTGAAGGGGAAAGACCAAGTACTCCATCTTACAACCTTTTTACAAGTGGTTCACACTCTTACATTTTTCAAAGAGAAAAATGGAAGTGAACACTTAAGCTATTGAAAAAACAAGACTTTGTTAAATACTTTGCAAAGGCTTTTTCTCAATTTCTAACTTCTCAAAAGGTGTCTTCTTTGCTGAGAATTGAGGGGTATTTATAGACCTCAAGAGGATTCAAATTTGGGCTCCAAATTTTGAATTTCTTTGGGTTCCCGGAGCTGGCGGTGCCATCGCCTGTCGGTGGCGGTGCCACCGCCCATCCTTATGGGTCACTAGTTGGACTCCAAATTTGGCCCAAACCAGTTCATATTAGGGCCCAATTGGCCCCTAACCAGGTTATAAGATTAACTCTTAATCCTAACCCTAATTACATGCAAACTACGAAATTAAGATAAAGTCCTAAGCAGGTTTTTAATCAGCAACGTCGAGTTTCCTTCCGGCGAGCTTTCTGGCGAACTTCCGATGGACTTCCGATACACCCTCGGATTTCTTCCGACAGACTCCCAACAGGCTCCCGGTCTTGTGGTGAGTTCAACGAGTCTCTGGCAAGTAGCTGACCCTTCTTGGTGATCTCCGTGAACCTCCAACGATCTTTCCGGTGGACTTTCAAAAACTTCGGGAAGTCCCTGATTCCTTCTAGGTTGGTTCCGGCAGCACTTTCGACGATTCTTCGGACTTTTGATGGACTCTCAAACACCCATCGAACTTGACTCCGGTAGACTTATTTTATGTCTTCAAGCTATCGTAGTTAATCTTGCACACTTAAAATAAAACTTTGATCGAGACAATTAATCCTAAACAATTAATCAAGTTGTCTAGCATGTCATTGGTTCTTTGACGCTTCGTCCGATTCTTCGGCACATCGTCCTCTCTTGTGGCCTACTGCCCAATCGGTCAGTTGACTCCGCAACTCTGATATCCTTAGCACAATCTCCGCTCTTCTTGGCCCGATGACCGAATCCACGACCCGAAGCCTTCTGTTGATACGTCGACCGATCCACCGGCCCGACGTCCAATCTTCTAACATGTTCCTCCAGCACAACATGATTTTCCTGCTTTAATTGTCTCATCCTGAATGAAGTATCCTATGTCACTCAAAATGTAAATTAAATCATAAAAACATATGAAGTGGTTTCATCATCAAAATATGAGATTCAACAATCTCCCTCTTTTTGTTGATGGCAACCACTTGATGACAGAGTTAACCTTAACTCCCTGAGTTTAAACAAACTCCCCCTATCAATTTGTCTTATTGATAGAAATTCTTGGATTCAAAACTCCAAGCAACATATCATCATAAACTTATGCATAACATGTCATGTCATCATACTTCTCCCCCTTTGTCATCAACAAAAAGGAGAAGTTCCAACACTTATGTGCTTAGAGATAAAAAGTTCAAATAATTGCATAATAGACATAGTATCAAATTTTATCATCAGGCAATCTAGCAATTAAAGATGTGCAAGTTTAGCAACTGTTTGCTTCTCTTTAGGCTACAAGCTAGCAATTTTTACGATATGCAAGTTTTGCTACATACAAGCTAGCAAAAATTTTGAAAGCAAATGCAAGATAGCTTTCTTATGTAAGCTCATGATTCTTGCTTCCTATTGCAATGTACAAGTTGTAAGTTTTGCTTCTTGAGATAGGCAAGATAGCACTTTTGCAATTTTTGTTTCTTAAGATAGGCAAACTTGTGATGTTCAAGATAGCAAGCTATTTCTTCTCTTTTGAGTAGTGTCATTTTTGCTTCTTTAGCAAAATGCCAAACTAGCAAGAGACAATGTTTTACATGAGGCAAGCAAATAATTTGGCAAGTGTTACATTTGCATCTTCTATTTAGATGTGCAAGAAGGTAAGCAAGTTTTTGCATTTTCTTGACTTGTGCAAGCCAGCTAATTTCTCTTTGAGATTACCCTTTACATCAATTCAAGATAGCACATTAGCAACTCTTTCTCCCCCTTTGTCATTGGCAAAAAGAAAGGAAGACCCTTTACATCAATTTTTAAATCATGACAATGGTAAGTATCAATCTTATTTGTGCATCATTATGGTTTCAAATTAAAATATGTACAATTTCAAAACTTTACATTTGTATCCTTACTTCATGCATTATACAAATAAATTAATCACTATGGACATATCATACATGATACATCATTTTGGTAACAAATCATAGCATTTATCAATATTTTGATCATGATACCAAGCATTCATCATTTAGAGCATTCATGATACACATTATATGCAAATATCATCACAATAAAAAGCAATTGCATGCATAATTTCACATCATAAATGTTTCAAATCATGATGGTATTAATTTATCAAATTGCATCCTACCATGCATGATCAAAACTTCTCCCCATTTGTATTTCATGCATAATTTCATTTCATCACATTAGGAATATCAAGAAGAATTAATTGGGTAAAGAGATAAATATTTTATGAATACCCGGAATTGTATAAAAATCATATCATAAGTGTTTCATGCATTCATATCATCACATGAAGGAATATAAAAAAAAAAATTTGGTGATGAGATATTACTTCATGAATACAATAAAATTCATATACATATCATGGTTTATTAGAATTAGTCTTCTTTTTGGTGAATAGCAAAATGAATAGTAGGAGAGCAAGATCTCAATTCATACATATCAAATATTCAATCATCAAAATCATGATTCATCTAGAAAATTCTCCTCTTTAAATATTCAAAGAGAGAATCATGATGAACAATCTTGATTTACATAAAGTTTCAAAACATAATTATCAAGATCATTAATACTAAAAGACCATGAAACATTTCGACAAATCTCCTTTTAAATAGAAAACAATCTTGATTCATTCAATAGAAAATTCAAATTATAATTACGAGAAATCACGATCATGATTTTAATAAAACCCATTGAATTCAAATCATTTTCTTAATCCATGAGATTCATAAAAATAATACAAATGGATTCATCAAAGTCAATAAGATAGAGAAAAAGAATTTTCAAGAAAAATACTTTTCTCTATTTAGTTGTTTCATACAAGCATGCCTTTGTCCTTTTTGTGCCAATATATATATATATATATATATATATATATATATATATATATATATATATATATATATATATATATATATATATATATATATATATATATATATATATATATATATATCATCAATCATTTAGGATTGAAAAATAAATTTTGTCATAAAGACCATCAAGATTCTAATCATTATTTCAATCTACACACCACGAGAAAAATAAATTTGCACTATAGACAATCTCATGTTTTATCATTCAAGCTAGTATATATTTTTGCAATTAGTAAGCTAACAATTTTCTTTTTCTTTTATAACAGTGATTCAATCATATCATGCGATAAACATATCATAATTACAAAAGAGTATTGAATCATAAAGAAAATCAATTTATGCATAAAATGTTCCAAGCATCAAGGTACATTTTCTCAAATTGTGGGTATCGAAAAATCAAGAGAAAACAGCTTAATTATTCATTTTGAAATATGATCTCTTTGATAAAACGAGAGAATCATGATTAACAATCTTGATTTATAAAATGAATACTCAAGTTATAATTTCGAAAAATCAAGAGAAACCATGATTCATTTTAACAAATCTCCTCTTAAATAAATAATATAAATATTTCTTAGGAAATCATGAAAAGATAGAATTCATTCAATATTGTAAGAGAACAAAGACATTAATTCATGCATATAGAATCTTGACTTAAGCATAAGAAATCTCAATTTATAAATTTAGAAAAATCAAGATAAAGCTCATTTAAATCATCAAATCAAGATCATTTTTAAGAGATTCACAAAAGTGATACAAATAGATTCATTAATTTTCCTTTTTGAAAAATTGATAAAGTCAAAAAATAAATTTTTTAAGAAGAAACCTTTCTACTTTTTAGTTGTTTTAATTCATGTGATTTATTTCATACATTCATGTTCTTTTCTTTTATGGCAAATAAAAACATGCATCAATGTTTAGGATCGAAAAAAAAATCACAAAAATCATCATGTATAACTTTTCAAATCTCATTAATAAAATCGTCAATCATGGTATCAAAACATTTAATATTTTCATTACATCATTATGCATTGGTTTCATTGAACATAATTTTGAATGATTCTTATAGATAACTAAAACTTCTTTAGTTTTAATTTATGTGATTGACTTTATATTAACATGCTCAAATTTTGTTCTTATGTCAAAACCATACATCATGTTTGAAAACCAAAGACAAGGTTCATAAAAAAATCATCAAGCCTTCCATACAAAAGCCATGCATCGTTATTGAAAATCAATATGAAAATCATCAAAATACATATTCTTACTTCTCAAGCATATACATAAGATTAATCTTACTAGGTGTACAAGCATTAGATTTATATCTAACATTTTATTGCATTAACATAAAACATGTAATTTTCATTGTCATTTTCAAAATTATGAGCATGATCATATTTTTGTATTTTCATTTTTAAACATTTAATTTTCAAGAAAATTGATTCAAAACTAAATTACAAAAAAAAAATACATTATGAAATGTATTATGTAATTTTGAAGTAAATTAGGGGGATTTCAATTACCTCATCATTGAAAGCGGTTAAGACGTAGTTTGCCACCTCGCCTTTGTTGGTTTTCTCATCGTCTACGGAGGAGCTCGATTCATCCCAATTTGTGTTCTTCTTCTTATGTTCAAAGCAAGTAGTTCCGTTCTTTTTATTCTTTAATTTTTGTTTCATTAACTTTTTAAATTTCTTTGCAAGTTCAAATTCACCATCACTTGAGCTTATGCTCAAATGGTCTTCATGTGTTCTATGTCCTAAATCCTTCCTATTCTTTGGAAGGTTGTTTTTTTCATCATATTCATCATGTGCTTTGTGCACCATTTCATATGTCATTAACGAACCAATTAGTTCTTCAAGTGGTAAGTGCTAGTCATAGGTGCCCAACAAGCCAATCACGTGAGTGATGGCACGTGTGACTTGATACAGAATCTTTTTGCTTATTATATTTTGGCGTATATCATTTTATAACTATTGCATATGTGCATATATATATTGTGATGTCCTTGGATTTGTGCAATGGGAATCGGATCGTGACGAGATCACGATAATGAGATCGATTCACCTTTAAACACATATCCTAAATAATCCCGGTCATAGGTTACTCGAGAGGGACATCGTGATAACCGGATGGACTAGTGTGCTGTATACCCATCCATATGATGGATGCAGCTGGTCTCATAGCTGCTCGTGTAGGGACACTAGGGATACAATACAGGTGCTCATTGGAGAATGAGTTCACTGATTGATCTGCTTACGAAATGCTGGATGGTTGATGATGCCTTATTGTTAGACAGCGATTCCGTAGTCCTAGTGGTGTATCTGGTCCTTAGACTTGAGACACCAAGGATGTCCTGTATGAGTGCTCCATTCTTTGATACTAGACTTATAGGTTTGGCTGTCCCAGATCTAGTACAACTGGTCATTGGGAGTGGTAGTCGACCTTACGAGGGCTATTGAGTGTCGATAGAGGATCATCTACTCTCGGCGTTATGAGAGGAATATCCCATGTGTTCTTGCTCAGACAAATCCCTGGCCAAGGTCATTCGGGTTGAGAGAGAAAGAGTTCTCCGGGAGAATCCGATTAGAGCGAAACTCGAGTAGAAACTGTATGGGTCTGACAACACCATACTCGATATACGGTCTCTGGGATATTAGATGGATGAGGGATTATAGGTACACGGTAACTGAGGACAGACAGGTCCAATGGATTGGATTCCCTTGTATCGTCTGGGGACTACGGCATAGTGGCCTAGTACGTCTGTAGTCGATGAGTCGAGTGAATTATTACAGAGATAATAATTCACTGAGTTAGAAGGAGTTCTGACGGGTATGACTCGCGGCCAGCTCGATATTGGGCCTAAAGGGTCACACACATATGGTAGGCATTGCGATGAGTAGAGGTTCGGATATGAGATATCCGACGGAGCCCTTACCTTATTGGATGCAGATCCAATACCCACTAGGAGAGGACCCATTAGGGTTTGATAGGGGACCTCTATAAATAGGAGGGATTCAGAGCCTCATAGGCTAGAGCCTTTGTTTGCCTTTCCTATTCTCCTCTCCCTCTCCACCTCAGAGCAGGCCTGGAGTTTTGAGGAGCGTTGTCGCAACCCTGCTGTGTGGATCACCGCTAGAGAGGAGGACGCTTGACCTCCTTCACCCTCTCCTAAAGATCTGCAAGGAAACAGGGATATACGATCTCCCTAGGTAACACAATCTACTCTATACGCAGTTTTAAGTTTCGCGGATTTTGCGCACCAATCTTCGTATGACGACGAACATCTTTTTGGGAATCGGGGATTTTGTTTTCTTGTTCTTTTGCTGCGCATGTGATGTCGCCCCCAAGATTTTCCAACAGTGGTATCAGAGCCAGGTTGTTCGTGCGAATGATTGGTTTTGAATTGCGTGTGTTGTGTTTAGGAAGAACTTTTGATGTCAAAATCGTTGATGCAAAAGCGAGAAAGGACAGTAACAGTTGCTGCCCTTGATCTACATGCGTGCAGCGCAACCGCAGGCAGGCAGCACAGGGGCTGCGTCTGTAGCAACCGACCGGCGACCTGCTTGCAGCAGGCTTGCGTCCGGCGGGGCTGGCAGCCCGCGGGCAGAGGCCCATGCGACCGCTTCTCCCGCGGGGTGAGGCGCCGCAGGGCAGCGGCACCTGTTGCCACTGCTCCCGCGGGCGAAACCCCCCCACAGGGGCGGGCGCCCGACGGGACACTGCCTGCGAGTGTTGCCCCTCGGGTAGAACCGCCCGTGGAGGCGGCGGCGCCCGTAGGGGCGCGAACCTGCAGGGGCAGCACCGCCTGCGGGCGTTGCCCCGTCGGTAGAACCGCCCGCGGGGGCGCCCACCCTCAGCGGCAGCGCCGCCTGTAGGCGAGGGCAACGCCCTCGCCCCGCCGCACAGGCCGCCGCCAGCAGGGTGGCGGCGGCGGCAGCAACAAAGGGGAGTAGGGCATCAGGGTTTTGGGCAAAAAGATAGTTTTGCCCCTGTGAATTTGAGAAATTTCAGTTTCTGTCTTTTGTCTAAATTATGAAAATACCCTTAGGAATTGAGAAATTCCCTATATGTCCCTGATTTCATAAAATATTAGTTAATTAAAAGGTTTAGTTGATTATTATTTTTTATTATTATCTAGTAGTCCTACATGATGATGATTATTTATACATGTGATGTATGATGTGTGGACGGATGATCATGGACCGTGTGATGTGTGTACTTGTGATTATTATTATTGAGGTCTGCGAGCCTCCATTATATTTCTCGTTTATTGTCGGGCCTACGTGCCTATGATTAAGTTGTAATCACATGAGGAGGCACAGCAGGAGCGTGGATGCAATAGCAGGACCCACGAGACGGACGATCGTGATGCATGAAGATGTATCAAGATGTCGACGGAACCGACAAGGACGAGATGGACGATCACAAGGCATGGAGATGCATCGTTGCACACATAGATCTTGATGTGAGTGATTAGGCCTACTAGCTCGGGCCTAATCATATTAGGTTGTGGTCCATGATCATATGGTTTGATTGCTTATACACATACTAGATATATATATATATTTGCATTCAATGTAGATATATATTAAATATGTATATGTATGACATGTCATATTAGGAGACCAAATCATAGAAATATCTCTCGATAATATTAAGTTGGTAAACGTGAGGCAATTAGATTGACCCACGTGGCCTTCCATCATTATAAGTAGGAACCGATTCCCGGTGTAGGTTGAGTTGGTCAAGTCCCTCGAGACTCACCTATATCGCGATTCGCTATCTTGCTTACGACATAGAGATGTCACCGGTGACCTAAGGGCATGGTATGCTTGGTCGAGTCCCTCGAGGGTATATCATCAAATCAGACTCATCTTGTAACGAATGTGTTGACTTAACCGAGCATCATGGTTGGTCGAGTCCCTCGAGGCCATGGTGATTCAGAGGCCGAACAAGACGGGAATCACAAGGAGTTGTGATCGGCAAGAGTTGCCTACCTTTTAGGCTTAGTGTGATTGGTCGAGTCCCTCGAGATTACACTAAGATGTTGATTGGATCCTAGTCCCCACTAGAAGTCTACCGGAGACTTCCGTTTCACGTGCTGAGGGTGTCGCGTGACTCGTTAGTAAAATAGTGGGAGCATATTAAGATAGAAGTCCATATCTTAATAGTTCATTTCTTGCAAAATCTGCATGTTATTCATTTCTGCTGCATCTTTATTTTCAGAAAATGTCGCTTTCAAATCCCTTACGTGGCATACTTGATGTCAACCGCCTCACTGGTCCAAATTATACGGATTGGCTCCGTAACTTGAGAATTGTTCTCATAGCGGAGAAAATTGTGTACGTCCTTGATATAGTGATGCCTACGCCCGAAGAAGGGGCAAACGAGGATGAGATCGCTTGCTACGTGAAGTACATTGATGACTCCACTCTTACTCAGTGCTATATGTTGGGCTCTATGACTCTTGAGTTACAGAGACAACATGAAAAGATGGATGCCAGATCCATTCTCCTACATGTCCGTAAATTGTTTGAGGAATAGGGAAGGACTCAGCGATATGAGATATCCAAGAGCCTCTTCCGCGCTAGGATGACTGAGGGGACACCGGTTCAGAACCATGTCCTAAAGATGATTGAGTGGATAGAGAAACTCACAGGTCTAGGAATGGTCCTAGAGGATAACTTGTGTGTGGACATTGTGCTTCAGTCCCTACCAAATTCATTTTCACAGTTCATAATAAATTTTAATATGAACAAGCTTGAGATGACTCTCCCAAAGCCCCTCAATATGTTGAGGGAGGCAGAGAGTACTATTAAGAAAGAGAAGCCAGTCCTCTACACTAGTGAGACTAGAAAGAAAAGGAAAGCAGAAAGGTCCCTTAAGAAGGGAAAGGGCAAGGGCAAACCAGGTAAAGCAAAGGTTGCTAAGAAAGACCCAGCAAAGGACAAAGGCCAGTGCTTCCACTGTGGTAAAGATGTGTACTGGAAGAGAAACTGCAAAGAGTACCTTGCAGAAAGGGCGAAACAAAAGCTTGATGAAGCTTCAGGTACATTCATGATCAGTCTCCATTTGTTAGACTTTTATGATAACACATGGGTATTGGATACCGGTAGTGCTTATCATATATGCAATTCGTTGTAGGTTCTGGCAAGGCCTAGGAGACTAGAGAGAGGCGAGATGGACCTCAAGATGGGTAATGGAGCAAAAGTTGATGTAGTAGCTGTTGGCGAGGTCGCCCTACATCTGCCTAGTGGAGCTTTTATTGTATTAGATGCATGTTATTTTGTTCCTTCTATTATCAAAAACATTATCTCCATTTCATGTTTAACAGTTAGTGGATATAAATTTGTTTTTGAGAACAATAGTTGTTCGATATTATTAGATGATAAGATCATCACGAAAGGAATATTGCATAAAGGTTTGTTTATGCAAGACACTACTCCACATATCATGAATGTAAGTGTCTAAGAGGAAACGAGATGAGTTGAACAGTGCATACATGTGGCATTGTAGGCTAGGTCACATCCATGAAAGAAAGATTCAAACGTTACTAAATGATGGATATCTATATCCATTCTACTATGTGTCATATGCAACTTACGAGCCTTGCCTTCGTGGAAAACTGACCAACTCTCCATTTAGTGGAATTGGAGAGAGAGCCACTGAGCTATTGGAACTCATACATAGTGATGTATGTGGACCCATGTCAACTCATGCCATTGGTGGTTACTCCTACTTCATTACATTTACTGATGATTTCTCAAGGTATGGATATGTGTACTTAATAAAGTACAAGTCCGAGGCCTTTGAGAAATTCAAAGAGTATAAGAATGAGGTGGAGAACCAGACTAGAAAGAGTATCAAAACTCTTCGATCAGATCGAGGAGTGAGTACTTAAGTACAGAGTTTACTTAGTTCCTCAAGGACCATGGGATATTATCTCAATGGACACCTCCTTATACACCTCAGCTCAATGGTGTCTCTGAAAGGAGAAATCGTACATTATTAGACATTGTACGGTCCATGATGAGTTTCGCTGACCTACCCATCTTATTCTAAGGATATGCCCTAGAGATCGTAGCTTACCTTCTGAACAGAGTTCCAACTATGTCGGTAGTGTCTACACCATATGAGATATGGAAAGGGAAGAAGCCTGATCTTAAGGTTGTTAAGATTTGGGGCTGCCCTACCCACGTTAAAAGACACAACCTCGATAAGTTAGAATCAAGGACAGAGCGATGCAAATTTGTGGGATACCCCAAGGAAACTTGTGAGTATTATTTCTATCATCTCGAGGACCAAAAGGTCTTTGTAGCTAAGAGAGTAATGTTCCTTGAGAAGGAACACATTCTTGGCGGAGATAGTGGGAGAATGATTGAGTTGAGCGAGGTTGGAGAACCAAGCTCAAGCACCACTCTACAGCCCGAGTCTGTTCAGGTACCTAATACACAAGTTTCAACTTTACGCAGGTCTGATAGAGTATCTCATCCTCCTGAGAGATATGTGGGACATATTAGAGGAGAGGATGTTGAGGATATTGATCCTCAGACCTACGAGGAGGCTATTATGAGTATAGACTCCGGGAAGTGGCAAGAAGCCATGAATTCTAAGATGGATTCTATGTACTCCAATAAGGTTTGGAACCTAGTTGATGCGCCCGAAGGTATTGTACCCATCGGTTGCAAGTGGATCTTTAAGAAAAAGATCGGAGTAGATGGAAAGGTAGAGACCTATAAAGCAAGGCTAGTGGCTAAGGGGTATCATCAAAGGCAAGGTGTTAACTACGACGAAACCTTCTCACCCGTAGCAATGCTAAAATCCATCAGAATTCTATTGGCTATTATAGCACACTATAATTATAAGATCTGGCAGATGGATGTGAAAACTGCATTCCTCAATGGGAACCTCGAGGAGGAGGTGTATATGATGCAACCTGAGGGATTCGTGTCCAAGAACTGCCCAGATAAGGTGTGTAGGTTGCTTAGATCCATTTATGGACTAAAGCAAGCTTCCCAAAGTTGGAACATAAGATTTGATGAGGCAATCAGATCTTATGACTTCGTTAAGAACGAAGATGAGCCTTGTGTGTACAGAAAGGTAAGTGGAAGCGCTATCACCATTTTGGTGTTATATGTGGATGACATCCTCATCATTGGGAATGACGTAGGAATGCTATCCATAGTAAAGGCTTGGTTATCTAGACACTTCTCCATGAAGGACTTAGGGGAAGCATCTTATATCTTGGGGATTAGAATCTATAGAGATAGATCCAAGAGGATGCTTGGCTTATCCCGGTCCAAGTACATAGAAACCATTGTCAGAAGGTTTGGCATGGAAAATTCCAAGAGAGGTCTCATACCAATGAGACATGGGATATCGCTTTCTACGAGTATGTCCCCAAAGACTCCAGAAGAAAGGGCGAACATGAATATGATACCTTATGCCTCAGCAATAGGGTCTATCATGTATGTCATGCTATGTACTAGGCCTGATATAGCATATGCTCTGAGTGTCACGAGCAGGTATCAGGCGGATCCAGGCTTGGAGCACTGGAAAGCAGTAAAGTGTATCCTTAAGTACTTGAGAAGGACTAAGGATCTTTTACTAGTATATGGAGGTAATAGCCTTAAGGTTGAAAGCTACACTGACTCAAGTTTTCAGTCTGATGTCGATGATAGCACGTCGAATTCAGGGTATGTGTACACCTTGAATGGAGGAGCAGTGTGCTGGAAGAGTTCCAAAAAAGATACCACTGCTGACTCGACCACAGAGGCGGAGTACATTGCTGCATCAGATGCAGCAAAGGAAGGAGTCTGGTTGAAGTTGTTCATCATAGATTTGGGAGTCGTTCCAGATAGCAAGAAGTCGACTTCCTTATATTGCGACAACTATGGGACGATTACTCAAATAAGGGAACCCTGGTCTCATCAGAAGTGTTCTGAGGAGGTTCCAACTTATCAAAGAGATCGTAACCCGAGAAGATGTAGTAGTGGAAAGAGTTCCATCTGAAGATAACATTGCAGATCCACTGACAAAGCCGTTGTCTCATTTTGTCTTTGAGTGTCACAGGGGTCTGATGGGGATCAGACACATAGGTGATTGGTTTTAGGTCAAGTGGGAGATTGCTAGTCATAGGTGCCCAGCAAGCCAATCACGTGAGTGATGGCACGTGTGACTTGATACAGAATCTTTTTGCTTATTATATTTTGGCGTATATCACTTTATAACTATTGCATATGTGCATATATATATTGTGATGTCCTTGGATTTGTGCAATAGGAATCGGATCGTGATGAGATCACGATAATGAGATCGATTCACCTTTAAACACATATCCTAAATAATCCCGGTCATAGGTTACACGAGAGAGACATCGTGATAACCGGATGGACTGGTGTGCTGTATACCCATCCATATGATGGATGCAGCTGGTCTCATAGCTGCTCGTGTAGGGACACTAGGGATACAGTATAGGTGCTCATTGGAGAATAAGTTCACTGATTGATCTGCTTACGGAATACTGGATGGTTGATGATGCCTTATTGTTAGACAGTGATTCCGTAGGTATCTGGTCCTTAGACTTGAGACACCAAGGATGTCCTGTATGAGTGCTCCACTCTTTGATACCAGACTTATAGGTTTGGCTGTCCCAGATCTAATACAGCTGGTCATTGGGAGTGGTAGTCGACCTTACGAGGGCCATTGAGTGTCGATAGAGGATCATCCACTCTCGGCATCATGAGAGGAATATCCCATGTGTTCTTGCTCAGACAAATCCCTAGCCAGGGTCATTCGGGTTGAGAGAGAAAGAGTTCTCCGGGAGAATCCGATTAAAGCGAGACTCGAGTAGAAACCGTATGGGTCTGACAACACTATACTCGATATACGGTCTCTAGGATATTAGATGGATGAGGGATTATAGGTACACAGTAACTGAGGACAGACAAGTCCAATGGATTGGATTCCCCTGTATCGTCTTGGGACTACGGCGTAGTGGCCTAGTACGTCCGTAGTCGATGAGTCGAGTGAATTATTACAGAGATAATAATTCACTGAGTTAGAAGGAGTTTTGACGGGTATGACTCACGGCCAGCTCGATATTGGGCCTAGAGGGTCACACACATATGGTAGGCATTGCGATGAGTAGAGGTTCGGATATGAGATATCCGACGGAGCCCTTGTCTTATTGGATACAGATCCAATAACCACTAGGGGAGGACCCATTAGGGTTTGATAGGGGACCTCTATAAATAGGAGGGATTCAGAGCCTCATAGGCTAGAGCCTTTGCTTGCCTTTCCTATTCTCCACTCCCTCTCCACCTCAGAGCAGGCCTGGAGTTTTGAGGAGCGTTGTCGCAACCCTGCTATGTGGATCACCGCTAGAGAGGAGGACGCTTGACCTCCTTCACCCTCTCCTAAGGATCTGCAAGGAAACAAGGATATACGATCTCCCTAGGTAACACAATCTACTCTATACGCAGTTTTAAGTTTCGCGGATTTTGCGCACCAATCTTCGCATGACGATGAACATCATTTTGGGAATCGGGGATTTTGTTTTCTTGTTCTTCCACTGCGCATGTGATGTCGCCCCCAAGATTTCCCAACAGTAAGTTGTTTAGGTTTTTAGCTTCTTGTATCGCAATTACTTTTGAATTCTAATTTTTAGAAAGAGAATGCAAAATCTTGTTTACAAGTTCAAAATCCGAAAAACTTCTACCAAGTGCTTTTAAACCATTGACGACATCCGTAAAATGGGTGTATATGTCAACAACGGTTTCACTTGGTTTCATTCGAAAGAGTTCAAAATCGTGCATTAAAAGATTGACCTTTGAAACCTTAACACTACTTGTGCCTTCGTGTGTGGTTTCAAGAAAGTGCCAAATATTGAAAATCGTTTTGCACAAAGAAACCCAATTAAACTTTGTTTTATCTAAGGCACAAAATAGAGCATTCATAGCTCTAGCATTTAAAGAAAAAATCTTCTTCTCTAAATCATTTCAATCTTTCATTGGAAGAGAAGACCTTTTAAAGCCGGATTCGACAGTATGCCATAAATTCAAATCCAAATAAATAAGAAAACTCTCATTCGAGTTTTTCAATCAGTGTAGTTCATCCTATTGAAAAAGGAAGGATGAATGAAAGAGTAACCCTCTTAAAAGCTGAAAAGAGCCATTTCTGATTGGGTGTTAAACCAAAGTAGAAAATCGTGGCTCTGATACCAATTGTTAGGATCGAAGCGGCACTAAGAGGGGGTGAATTAGTGCAGCGGATTAAAACTCGTAAGTTTTAAAATGATTTCATAAATGTGTAGAGATTTCGATTCGACAAAGAATGACTTAATAAAAGTAGCTCGAGTAAAGTAAGGAGGTGAAAACCAAAAGCTTCCTACTAAGTAAATAAAGGTTTCAGAAAGTTAAACACTCACACATTCAAGGAACACAACAATTTAAAGTGGTTCGGTCAAATGACCTACATCCACTTACGAAGCCTTCTTCGATGAGGCTCCCAACTTCCACTAGTAAATTACTTTGAAAGGAAAGGACCAAATACCCCTCTTACATCTTTTTTACAAGTGGTTCACACTCTTACAGATTTTTCAAAGAGAAAGAGGGAGGTGAACATTTAAGCTATTAAAAAAATAAGACTTTACTAAAGACTTTGCTAAGGCTTTTTCTTAATTTCTAACTTTTCAAAAGGTATCTTCTCTGCTGAGAATTGAGGGGTATTTATAGACCCCAAGAGGATTCAAATTTGGACTCCAAATTTTGAATTCCTTTAGGTTCCCGGAGCTGGCGGTGCCACCGCCCATCCTTACGGGTCACTAGTTGGGCTCCAAATTTGGCCCAAACCAGTTCATATTAGGGCCCAGTTAGCCTCTAACCAGGTTATAGGATTAACTCTTAATCCTAACACAAATTACATGCAAACTATGAAATTAAGACATAGTCCTAAGTAGGTTTTTAACCGTCAACGTCGAGTTTCCTTCCGGCGAACTTTCGGCGGACTTTCGATACACCCTCGGATTTCTTCTGGTGGACTCCCAATAGGCTCTCGGTCTTGTGGCGAGTTCAACAAGTCTCTAGCAAGTAGCCGAACCTTCTCGGTGATCTCCGCGAACCTCCAATTATCTTTCCGTCAGACTTCTGAAAACTTCGGCAAGTTCCCGATTCCTTCTCGGTTGGTTCCGGCAGCACTTCTAACGATTCTTCGAACTTTCGGCGAACTCTCGAACACCCATCGAACTTGACTCTGGTAGACTTGCTTTATGTCTTCAAGCTATCATAGTTAATCCTACACACTTAAAACAAAACTTCGATCAAAATAATTAATCCTAAACAATTAATCAAGTTGTCCGACATGTCATTGGTCCCTTGACGCTTCGTCCGATTCTTCGTTACATCGTCCTCTCTTGTGGCCTATTACCCAATCGGCTAGTTGACTCTACAACTCTGATATCCTTAGCACAATCTCCGCTCTTCTTGGCCCGATGCCTAAATCCATGGCCTAAAGCCTTCTGTTGATACGTCGATCGATCCACCGACCCGACGTCCAATCTTCTGACATGTTCCTCCAGCACAATATGATTTTCCTGCTTTAATTGTCTCATCCTGAATAAAGTATCCTGTGTCACTCAAAATGTAAATTAAATCATAAACACATATTAAGTGGTTTCATCATCAAAATATGAGATTCAACAATTAAATCACGAATTTTGATGATGAAATCAATTGGTGAATGAATGATATAATCCATATGTTGAGATAAGTGATGCAGGACTAACTACGATCATGAGAAAGGCAAAATTATTAAAGAAGAATCAAAGTTAGGCTGGAGTCAATGATCGGGCATTGGGCTGAATGAATCGAGGGATACACCAAAGGATCAAATAATGCAATCAAAGCTCATTGGAGGTTCATCGAAAGCTTGCCGAAAGTTCACCGAAAGTTCACCGAAAGCTCGTCGAAGGTTTGTCGAGAGTTCGCCGAAAGATCATCGGAGGTTCGCTAGGAGTTTGCCAAAAGGTCGTCAAAAGATTGTGGGAGTTCGTCGGAAGTTCACCGAGAGTTCGGTTGAACCGTTGACATGCAAGACAACTTAGATTATAAGTAGAGTAACTATTTTAGCCTTAACTATCGTAGTTAGGACTTTATTTTGAGTTAGTTTTGGGAGAAATCTTACTAACTCAATTAGTGGCCAATTGGGCCTTTAACAAGGCTGAATTAGGCCGGTTAGATGACCCATTCAGCCACTTGGAGCCACGTTAAGCAGTGGCACCACCCAGACTGGGCGGTGGTACCACCCAGACTAAGCGGTGGTACCACTAGAGCCCGATCTTCGAGGCTCTATCAGGTGATGGTACCGCCCAGTGTTAGTTTGCAAGTGGTCAATAATGGCGATGGTACTGTTAGTACCCCAGAAACCTAAGATGAGACACTTTTTGGCTCCATTTCTGAAGCTATTGGAGCCTATAAATACCCTACTTTTTCCTACCTGAAAGTGCAATGAAAGTGTGAACAAAAATCTTGAGATTTTGGGATGTAAAATTGCTAATTGTCCTCCTCCTTGCTTTCTAGTTTTATGATCATTCAAGAAAGGTGTGAGGCTTATAAGGGTTGTCTCCTAAACCCGTGAAAAGGAGAAAGTACTGTAAGAGGGTGATTAGTCTTCGCCCATTTAAGGAAAACCGTTAGTAGACGCTGATGGCCTCAACGGAGGAGGAATCGGAAGTGGATATAGGTCACGATGACTGAACCACTATAAATTTAGTGTGTACTCTCTTTTTGCTCTTCATTAATGCTATTCTCTGTTTTTAATTGCTGATTACATTTGCTTCAAGTGAAACACACTTTCGATATCAATTCCGATATGTGTTTCCTCGAATCAAGCTTTTCAAAATCATTAAAGTTTTCTGAATCGATGAAATTTTTATTGTAAGCACTAATTCAACCCTCCTCTTAGTGCCGACTTGATCCTAAGACAAATATGATAAGCACTGCTAATATTCAATACTCATGTGTTATCATAAGAGTTTGATAAATAGAGACTGATCATGAATGTACCTGAAGCTTCTCCAAAATTCTGTGTCACGTGAGTTGAGACATAGGTGAGCCTCGAGGAACTCAACCAACTCAACATACGTCGGGAATTGGTCCCTACCTATAACGATGGAAGGCCACGTGGGTTAATCTAATTGTCTCACGTTTACTGACTTAATATTATCGAGAGAGGGGATTTTGATTCAATCTCCTAATATAACGTGTCACACACATTCATATTTAATATATATATTTATCATATGCATATATATATATATATATATATATATATATATATATATATATATATCTAGTAGGTGTATAATCAATCACACATCATATGAGCAATCACACCAGATAATCATAGACCACATCCTAATGTGATAAAGCCCGAGCTAGTGAGCTTGATCACTCACATCAAGATCTATGTATGTAATGGTGCATCTCCATGCCTTGTGATCATCCATTTTGTCATCGTCGGTTTCGTCGATATCTTGATGCATCTTCATGCGTTGCGATCGTCCATCTTGGCCTCATGGGTTCCACTATCGCTTCTACGCTCCTATTGTGCCTTTTTATGTAATTATAACTTAATCATTAGTATGCAAGCCTGATAATAAACAAGAAATAAATCGAAGGCTCGTAGGCCACTATAATAGTAATAATCACATTATACATACACACATATCACATGATCCATGATCATCCGTCCAAATCATACATCACATGTATACATCACCATATAGGACTACTAGATAATAATAATTAATTAAATTATCTTAATTAATTATATGTAATATTTTGGGGACCCTACCATAGGGTGCCCCACATGGTAGGTTCCCCACATGGCAGGTAGTTCATTCTTAAGCAAGGAAATCTTATCATATAGAGACTCCTCGAAAACTAGGAATCCTAGGCCACTGGACTGCCTTGCGTGGCTAGGAAACCCTAGCCACCAAGGAGTCCCTTGCAGCTAGGAAACTATGGTTGTAGGGCTGCAAGTGCCCCATATGGCTAGAACTCCTGGCTGCTTGGGCAACCCCTGCGGCTACGAAACCCTGGCCGCCAGGGGTGCCTCTTGCAGCTAGGAAACCTAGCTATAGGGGATGCCATGCAACAGGTTGAGGGCAACCATGCTGCTCTCGTTCCTGCTGCTTTTGGCCAGGCCGAGAGCAGTAAATTGGAGCTCTCGGCCAAGGCTGCAAGCATCCTTTAGACAATCCAATGGGCAACAACGGTTGCTACCCTTTCTTCCCCTTTTGTGTCAATAAATTTGACATCAAAAGCCCTATCTAAAACACCTCTTAATAGTAAGAAAATGTGCAGCATAGATTTGAAAACTATAATAAAAAAATTGTAGCAATCGTACAAAATAATTTTAACGCGATTGAACACAACACATATAGTTTAAAAACCAATCTTTTGCATGAGCAACTTGGCTCTAATACTACAGTTGAAAAATATTGGGGTGACATCACATGCACAGTGGAATAATAGAAAATTAAAATCCTATAATTCTCGCATAAAAGAATGTTTCATCATCGTGCAAAAGACAGTGCACAAAAACCCACAAAACCGAAAAACTACACATAAGAGAATTACCTAGAGAGATCATATATCCCAGAAAACCTATAAATCTATGAGAGAGGATGAAGGAGGTTAACCATCCTCCTCTCTAGTATTAATCCATATTGGCAAGGGCTGCGAAGATGCTCCTCAAATCGCTACCCAAAACTCTTCCTCGCTCGCACCATGCAATCAAGAAGAGGCTACCCCTTCTTGTTGTCCACACACCCCAAATAGGGGCTGCAGTATGAGGAGGAGAGAGGAGAATAGGAGGAGGCAGCCAAAAAGAACCTCTAGCTTATAGGTCTTTTATTCTCTCCTATTTATAGAGGCCCCCTATCAAATTAATCATAATGGATCTTACCATATTGGGTACCGGATCTCCATCTAACTATCCAAGCTTCTTAGATTAGTGGGTGTCTACCTAATAATCTCTTATTGGCTCTTATTGGATATCATCCATAGGATCCAATAATTCAGGGGCTTATTGGATATCTAATAAAATAGGAGCTCCAACGAATATCTCATATTCGAATCTCTACTCGTCGCAATACATGTCATATGTATGTAAGTCTCTAGGCCCAATATCGAGCTGGCCGTGAGTCATATATGTCAATACACCTTCTAGCTCAATGAATTATTATCTCCATAATCATTCACTCGATTTATTGACTATAAACGTATTATGCCACTATGCCGCAATCCCCAAACGATATAGGGGAATCCAATCTTTTGGACCTATCTATCCTTAGTTACCATGTACTTATAGTCCCTCATCCATCTAATATCCCAGAGGTCATATACCAGGTATGGTGCTGTCAGGCCTATACAATTTCTATACGAGTCTCACTCTAAATGGATTCTCCCGGAGAACTCTTTCTCTCTTAATCTGAATGACCTTAGCCAAGGATTTGTTTGAGCAAGAATACATGGGATATTCCTCTCATGACACCGAGAGCGGATAATCCTCTATTAACACTCAATAACCCTTATAAGGTTGGCTTCCACTTGCGATGACTGGCTATGTTAAATCTGGAACCTCCAGACCTATAAGTCTGGTATCAAAGAGTAGAGTTCTCATATAGGATATCCTTGGTATCTCAAGTCTAAGGATTAGATACACCACTAGGACGATGGAATCGTTGTCTAACAATAAGGCATCATCGATTATCCAATTTTCCATGAGCGGATCAATCAGTGAACTCATTCTCTAATGAGCACTTACACTGTATCCCTAGTATCCACACATAAGTAGCTATGAGACCAACTACATCCATCATATGGATGGGTATACAGCACACCAGTCTGTCTTGTTATCTTGATGTCCCTCTCGAGTAACCTATAATCAGGATTATTTAGGATCTGTGTTTAAAGGCGAATCAATCTTATTATCATGATCTCATCATGATCTGATTCCCATTGCACAGATCCATAGATATCACAATATATTCATGCAACGAGCAATATAAAGTGATAAAATATCAAATAATAATAATAAGTAAAAAGATTGTGTGTTAAGTCATACGTGTCATCACTCATATGATTGGCTTGTAGAGCACTTATAATTAGCACAATGAAACGCAGAAAGAAAGTGCAAATTGGATTTATAGTGGTTCGATCATCGTGACCTACGTCCACTTCTGATTCCTTTTCTATCGAGGCCACTGGTGATTACTAACCATCTTCCTTCAATGGGCAAAGACCAACTACCCACTTACTACTCTTTCTCCATTTCACAGGTTTAGGAGACAACCTTTATAAGTCTCATACTACTCTTAGAATGATCCCAAATCTAAAGAAAGAGGAAGACACTTAGCACTTTTTAAAGACTTTTATAACTCAAAATCTCAAGAGTTTTGTTCACACTTTTTGTGCTCTTTCATGCAGGAAAGAGTGAGGTATTTATAGACCTCAATAGCTTCAAAAATGGAGCCAACATGTGTCTGATCTCGGGTTTCTAGGGTACTGGCGATACCACTTCCAGTACTAGTTGATACCACCACCTATAGACTAACACTGGGCGGTACCACCACCCAGTCTAGGCAATACCACCACCCAGTCTGGGTGGTACTACCGCCTGACAGAGTCTTGGAGATTAGGCTCTAGTGGTACCACCCCTTGACAGGTCGGTACCACCGGCTGACAGAATTAATTGAATGGGCCACTACTTGATGTAGCTTTGGGTCATTGAATGGGCCATCCATCCGGCCTAATTTAGCCCTGATTTGGGCCTAATTGGCCCCTATTTATGTTAGTAGGATTTTTCTCAAAACTAACTCAAATTAAAACCCTAACTATGATAACTAAGGCTAAACAATTATAATGCAAGCAATCATAGTTGTCCGATACATCAATTATTCATCCGAAGTCCCGATGAAACTTCCGGTCCACTCCTAGTGATCTTCCGGCACGATGTTCAATGTCCGATCCACTCCCTCGTAAGATCAACATTCGATTCTTCTTTAATTCTTCTTTAATTGATCCTAACAATTGGTATTAGAGTCATGTTTTTTCTCGTTTGGTTTAACGCCCAAGAGAAATAGCTCTTTTCGACTTTCAAGAGGGTTACTCTATCATTCGTCCTCCTATATTCAATGAGACAGACTACACTTATTGGAAAACTCGGATAAGAGTTTTCTTACTTTCGTTGAATCTCAATTTATAAAATATTGTTGAAAATGGATTTCAAAAGTCTTCCCTTCCAATGAACGATTGGAATGATTTGGACAAGAAGACTTTCTCTTTGAACACCAAAGCTATGAATGCTTTGTTTTGTGCTTTGGATAACAATGAATTCAATCGAGTTTCTATTTGTGAAATAGCTTATGAGATTTGGCATACACTTGAAATCACACACGAAGGCACTAGTAGAGTTAAAGATTCAAAAATTAACCTTTTGATGCATGATTTTGAATTATTTTGAATGAATCCAAGTGAAACTATCGTTGATATATACACATATTTTACGGATATCATCAATAGTTTGAAAGTACTTAGTAAATATTTTTCTAATTTTGAACTTATTAACAAAATACTAAGATCCCTTCCTAAAAATTGGGATCCTAAAGTAATGGCTCGTCAAGAATCAAAGAACTTGAATAATTTTTTGATTGAAGAACTTATCGAGTCTTTAATGACCTATGAAATGTATTGTATGGCACAAAATGAACATAAGAATAATTTCCAAAGGATTTAGCACTTCGAACAATAGAATACCACTTGAGTTATAAGTCAAGTGATGATGATGACTTTAAACTTCTCACTATAAAATTTAAAATGTTTATAAAATAATAATTAAAAAGAAAAAGAAAAAGCTACGAAAGTAGAAGAAGGCACTCAAGGCGATTGTGGAGGATGAAATGAGTGCATCTGAAGATGAGGTTGCGAACCACACTTTAGTAGCTTTCGATAACGAGGTAAGTGACTCAACCAAAACTCCTTTACCTTATTTTGAAATTACTTGATGCTTTTCATGAGTTATTTTTAAATTAGTTAGTTAAAAAATTATTACAAAAACTATTATCTTGTTTTTTTTTCTAGTGATTTTAAAAATATGTATATATATAAATAAAAATTTGAAGATGAAAATTGCATGTTAGCTCCTAGCACTAAGCATGAAAAATTAGAAAGAAAAATGCATTATTATAACAAACAAAATGATGTTGATTGAAAATGTCGTGCGTTCAATAAAATCAAGCTGGATGTTTTAATGATGTAATAATGTAATGATGAAATTAAAATGTTAAAAGGTTTGGTATCATGCTTGATGATTTCATATTATGCGTAAGAATTTGAAGTAATGATGATTTAAAATCTTATGTTTTGGAATTAGGTGTTACACTTTTAATCTTAATGATTTTTGTGATAAATCTTATTTTTCAGTTTTAATGATGATGATTTTATGATTTATGGTTTATTGATCTTTGTCATGATAAAATTTACTTTTTCAATTTTAAATGATGATGTATGTTTTGATTCGGTATAAAAAACAAGGACTTGCTTATATGAAATCAATCACATGAATTGAAACAACTGAAAAGGGAATGCATTTTGATAATTTTTCTCTATCTTATTGATTTTTTAATAAGAAATTGATAAATCTATTTATGTCAGTTTGAATCTCTTAAAAGTGATTTTGTTGTTGATTTTGGTTTTCTTTTCATATGATTCATTTTAATAATGAGATGATATATCCAATCGAATTATTTATCAATGTTTGTGACTCGAGATGTATTTTATATGAAACATTTTTTTGATTCACGTATGATTTACTTGCCTAAGAGAAGATTTATCCAAAGGAATCTTGATTCTTGAGATTAATAATTTGAGATTTATTTGAATCAAGATATCTTATTTGATCTCTTATGATTCTATTCGTTATTTACTAAAAAGGAGATTTGTCAATATGAATCATTTGATCTTTCTTGATCTTTCATACTAATATCTTTCATATCATGATTTTTATATAACTCCTTTGTAATTATGATTTGTATATCTCATTATATAATTGAATCATTAATGAAAAAAGGAGATTAATGAATCTATTTATGTCTTTTTTATTAATCTCTTGAAAATTATTTTGATGATTTGACGATTTGAATTTGAATGAGTCTTATCTAATCTTGAATTCTAGGAATTATAACTTGAAACTTTTTGATATATGAATCATGACCTTGATAACTTGGGAATTCTTATGCATGAATCGAGATTATTTATTATTTGTTCTCCTACAATTCTTTTATTGTTTACTAAAGGAAATATTTTTCTCGGAATTCATGATTTAAAATTTCTTTTGAAGAGTGGTCTCCTAAGATTTCCTTTTGATTATTTAAAAGGAGATTTGTCAAAATGAATCATGTCTTTTGGTATACACATGATCCTTGATATTATCTTTCATGACATGATGTGTAATTCCTTTGTATTTGTGGTTGTAAACCTTATGTTATAAGTAGAGCATTGATGTAAAAAAATTGTACCGTATTCATCCACTCTTCTTCTTCCTTGTTTACAATGACAAAGGGGAGAAAGAAAATTGCTAGCATATCAAGAAAACCAAAATTGCTAGTTTGAATGTTAAATTTAGGTAAATTGTTAAATCTCCCAGATGCATAAAGTATCCTAATACATTTTTTAGATTATGATCTTGATTTCTTAATTTTTATGACTTGAGTCTTCTTATTTAATCAAGATTGTTTCCTATCATTCTTTCTATTTACAAAAAAAAAATTATCAAAAATGATATATGATCTTTTGACATTCATGACTTGATCTTTTTTTGAAATATTGATGTAAATTCGTCTTTGTTATTTATCTTTGTCATGATGTGAAAATTGATGTAAAGGGAAAAGAATTACAAACTTGTATTCTTCCCTTCTTTTTGAAAATGACAAAGAGGGAGAAAAACTTGCTAACTTGCTAATCTCAAAAGAGAAACAAGAATTACTAGCTTGCACATTTCAAGTAGAAGCAAATTTGCTAGGTTGCACTTCTCAAAAGAGAAGAAAGAACTTGCTATCTTGAACATTACCAAGAATTGCTAGCTTGCAATCTCAAGAGAAGCAAAAATGCTATCTTATCTATCTCAAGAAGCAAAACTTGCAAACTTGCATATATAAAAAAAGAAGCTAAATTTGCAAACTTGCATAATTTAAAATTATTGCTAGATTGTATGTTATAAAATTTGCTAAATTGCTAAGCTTTCATATCTCTAAAACTTGATAGTTGCACTTCTCCTTTTTATTGATGATAAAGGAGGAGAAATTATAATGACAATCATGTATGGAATAATGTATTGAAATTTTGATTATACATGATTTTATGATGATATTTTCTTATATTTTTGAATTCAAGAGTTCTATCAATATGACATATTAATAGGGGGAGTTAATGTTAACTCCGTCATCAATTGATTATCATCATCAAAAAGGGGGAGATTATTGAATTTCAGATTTTGATGATGAAACCAATTGATAATGTTATGATCTGATCTGCATTTTGAATGACGTAGGATGCTTCAACCAGGGAGAGATAATTAAAGTAGGAAGAATCATATTGGGCCAGAGTGGAATATGTCAGAAGATTGGGCGTCGAGACGGAGGATCGGTTGATGTATCAGTAGAAGGCTTTGGGCCATGGGTTTAGGCATCATTCCAAGAAGTGCAAAAATTATGCCAAGAAAATTGGAGTTACGGAGGTCAACTAACTGATTGGGCAATAGGCCGCAAGAGAGGACGATGCGCCAAAGAATCGAACGAAGCATCGATGAACCAATGACATGCTGGGCAACATTTGATTTAGCTTTATAATAATTATCTAAATCGAAGTAGGTTTTAGGTGTAATTGAGTTGAAATTAGGCCAACTCAATTAGGGGCCAATTAGGCCCAAGTTTGGATTATGTTGGGCCAAGTGAAAGGCCCAAATAGTGACCCAACAAGTGGAACCATCGGTGGCATAATCTCCGAGAGTATGTCAGGCGGTAGTACTGTCAGACTGGGCGATGGTACCACCCAGTGTCAAGCGGTGGTACCATCCAGACACAGTCTCCGAGACTTGGTAGTGGTACTATTGTACTAGGTGATGGTACCACCTAGTGTCAATGCTATGGGCGGTGGTACCGCCCAACAATAGCAATGGTACCGCCAATACTCGAAAGACCCGAGATGAGACTAGTTTTGGCTCCAAGTTTAAATCCATTTGGAGCCTATAAATACCCCTCTCATCCCTGGATAACATATACAAGCACAAAGAACTTAAAAGTGGGAAAACGCTATAGCAATCACTTGAGAAATCCCCTCCTCTAGTTCTAAAGTTTAGAATTATGTTTAGAGAAAAGTGAGTACTTGTAAAATATTGTATCCTAAATATGTGAAAATGAGAAAAAGGGTGTAGAAGGATAGTTGATCTTTCCCCGTTGAAAGAAGATCGTTAGTGAATGTTGGTGGCCTCGACAGAAGAGGAATCGGGAGTGGATGTAGGTCACGACGACCGAACCACTATAAAACTCGGTTTGTATTTCTATTTGTGTAATTTACCTTTATTACAAACTGTCTTACTTACTTTACTTTCTCATTACACTCTTCTGTATACTTTTAAGTCAAGCACATTTCTGAAACGATTTTATCGAATGAGATTTCCAACTTGACATGATTTTTATATGCTGCACTTTTCTTGATACATGAATTAGATCATCAATTCATCAATTGTTTTCATCATCAAAATTCAAGATTCAATAATAACATGATTGTAATCGTAAATACCACTATAACTTGTATTCTGATATCTATACTTAAATTATACTTGTGTTTGTGAATCATTATCTATATTTATGCTTACATATCAATGGTTAATGGTGGTCTTTACACTGTAATGATTTCTGGTTTGACATGTGACATTAGTTATACTTATATTTTTATTTAAAAAAATATATTTATATATATTTTTATGTAAAAAATATTGTAAGCATTTTATGTGATTTGAAATGCATACGAAGCTGAAGGTTTTTAATAAACTGCATTGAATGCATAAAGAATTGATATGTTTTAAGTAAGATACCTATTTATTATAAGGTTTATTAGTATATGAGTCAGATTGCTTACTGAGCTATGATCTGTCTATAAGTTTTGGATACTATTATATATTTAAATTATTTTATGTATATATTATTTGAATTTAAATATCATGAACTTTTAAGGAGCAATTGAATTTATTGAAATATTGATTGGAATTGAAATATTTAATAAATATAATGTGAAAGTAAGTAGTTCAGGTCTTGTTTTGTATAGGAAAAATATAGGATCGCGGCATTGTATTATCCCCAACTTTTTACACAATATCTAATTTAATATTTTTTAAGCAAATGTTTGATAAGTAAGTTTAATCACACATCAAAGCGAGGGTGACTATACAACTAAGTAGAGTTAGATGAATGTATTAACTTGAATCTAATCATTAATTTTATATTATGATTCAAACTCATCAAGTTAATAGATAAATATTTTATAGGCTCGAATTCCTTTAGATGTCACCATTAGACTAATCTTGATGATGGATCAGTGTACTTAATCCTGTTTATAATATTTTCTCTTGTGTGAAAGAACCTACTATCTTGATGAATTAAATGAATCTCATATTCGATTCTTCTTCTATGTTTGAATATAATTTCAACTAGTTATAATCTTTTTCTTGTGCGAAAATGGCCTACTTTCTTGATGAATCTAAATGAAGCTCGACTGTCTGAGTGCTGCTCTTCCATTATTTCAATTAATTCCCAAATTAGGAGCGGTTTTATTCTTCATTCCACATTATTTGATGCATTCTTTTTGGTGATGGGCTTCTGCCGTTACCTCATTGTTCCATCCTCTTCTTTAGTATGTGTGACAGCTTGGCATTAACGTAGCCCAAAGATTGACGACATACCAAATGTTATAAAGAGACCTTTCATTAGCATCTTGCAAGCCTCGAAGCTTTCGGCTATTATAATGTGTCACAGTTGAGAGCACATGAAGAAGAAGATAGCACTCTTTATAATTGCACTTTTGTTTTAGCGTTAAGTGAAGAGACTTTTCTCCATGGTCAACCTACACGGAATTATCTGTTCCAATGTTATTTAAGATTTAGAATTGGCTTCTCAGGTTTCAAAGGACGCCTTCGATAATAGACGTACTGACAACAATCAAATCTCTCGTGATAACAATCGTAACAACAGTTAGATCAACCTCTTCTGTAGTTCATCGCTGTAGCCTCCTCTGTAGTTCATTGCTGTAGTTCATCGCTGCAGCCTCCTCGCTGCAATTCATCACTGTAGTTCATCGCTACAGCCTCCTCTACAGTGCATTGATCTGCTTTTCTTCTCCTCCCTCCCTCCTATATCTTTACATCTTCTGTAAAGATCACTTAAACCACCACAAAATATTTGGGATGTCTTCATTTTCCTCTTCCGATATTTCTGTCCCTATTTCTGCAGGAACTTTGAGCACTTCTCAAAGTCTTATCACCATCAATGCTGTAACACTCATTCCCTTCAAATTATCCAAAGGTGGCAACTATGCATCTTGGCGGGCATAACTTATCTTAGGTTACGTTGATGGCTCTCTCCAGCATCCACTTGAAATGGTCAACATCCCAAGCGAACCCAATCCAGTGCCAAATCCAACCCACAAACTATGGTTACGCCAGGATCGTCTCATCCTTCAAACTATTCAAGCCTTGGTTGCTGGATCCCTTGCCCCACTCATTTCTTCATGTGACACTACTGCTGAAGCTTGGTGCAAGTTGGAAACCACCCTAGCCAATCGTTCTCGCACTCGCATGCTTAGTCTCCTGTCCAATCTCATGACGATAAAACAAGAGGGAAGTACTGTTGCTGATTATCTACATAACATAAGGATTATCATTGATAACTTGGCCTTGATAGGTCATTCCCTCAGTGATGAAGAAGTTATTGTCCATATCCTCAACGGCCTAGGAGACGAGTACAAGGAATTGGCAACAGCAATACGTGCACGTGATTCATCGGTATCATTTGAAGAACTCTATGATAAGTTGACTGACTATGATATATATCTTAAGCGTGAGGACAAGTTGCTGGGACCATCCATCACAGCTCAAGTCAATCAAAAATCTAAAAAGAAGAGCAACCGGTACAATAAATCTATCAACAAAGGTTTGGCCAGCATGCCTGCACTTGTGGGCTCCAAACAAACCTCCCCTCCTCAACATTTCAATTACAACCATCAAGGTGGCTACTTCAATAATCCACAACCCTAGCATCCTGATCACACAAATCAACAAAGAGTTGTCTGCCAATTATGTGACAAAGTTAGCCACTCTGCAAAAGTCTGTAGAACTCGACCCAGACTTCCTCCTTCATCGTATTGGCCTCGTGCAAATCTTACAACTACTCTGACTACTGATCATCAAAATTGGATTGTGGACTCTGGCGCATCTCATCACATCACCTCTGATTTACAAAACTTGCCTATCCACAATGACTATGGCGAAAACAAAGATATCATCATCGGTGACGGTAACGGACTCCCCATTACTCACACTGATTCTACAATGCTTAATTCAAATAGCACTTCATTTACGCTAGATGATGTTTTATGTGCACCCCACATCAAACGAAACCTCATTTCTATTTCTCAATTCTGCAAATAGAATCATACTTCAATTGAATTCTTTCCTAACTCCTTTCTTGTCAAGGATTTAAGCATGAGGGCACCCTTGGTCCGAGGCCAGAGTAAAGACAACATTTACGAGTGGTCGTCAGTTCCACAAATCACCCAATCCACTGCCTACTCTTCGGTCGCAGCTCCAACTGATGTGTGGCATCGTCGTCTTGGTCATCTCTCAACTTTTATTTAGCAAAAATTACTTTCCGTTATTCTCTTCCTATGCTTACAACCAATAACATCATAACTCATTGTGATGCTTGTTTAAGTAATAAGAGTCATAGACTTCCTTTTGAAAAATCCTTCATATCTTGCTCTAAACCCCTTGAGGTTATTTACACTGATGTTTGGGGCCCCGCTCCAATCACTTCCTTTGACAAATTCAGATTTTATGTTATTTTCATAGACTATTTCACCAAGTACATATGGTTATACTCTCTTCACCATAAATCTGAAGTTTCCACAGTCTTTACCAACTTTCGAAGATTGGTCGAGAACTTTTTTTAGTCTAAAATTAAAACTGTTTACTTCGATGGTGGCGATGAATATCAAGCCCTCACATCCTGCCTATCTGCTTGTGGTATACAATACTTCAAATCACCTCCACACACTCCTCAACTCGTCGGTTCTGCTGAATGCAAACATCGACATATAGTTGAAACTGGTCTCACACTTCTACACCAAGCCTCTATGCCACCAACTTTTTGGACTACAGCATTTCAAGCTGCCGTCTACCTCATTAATCATATGCTTACTCCTGTCCTTGAGTACGAGTCACCATTTGAAAAATTATTTCACAAATCCCCAAACCTTTAAAAACTCAAAGTGTTTGGATGTTTATGTTATACATGGCTCTGTCCCTATGCCTCACATAAGTTAATATCAAAATCTAAACCTTGTATTTTCATTGGATACTCCCTTGACATAATGCTTTTCGATGCTATGAACCCCAATCTCGAAAAGTCTTTACGTATCGTCATGTTATTTTTATAGAGACTACCTTTCCATTTCATAACCTTAAGTCTCTTACTGTGCGACCTACTCCATCACATATACATCACTGGAGTACGCCATAAATCCCATCAACCGAGTCTCCCATAATATCATCCAGTCCTTCTCCTCCTCAGGATCCACATTCTCTCCTCCCAATGCAACAGATCCTCACACCCTTTATTGTGCCTCTTCCTTCTTCACACAGTTCCCCTACGACTGACGGTATTCCCTCGGAATCACATTCACTACCTTTATCCTCTTTTGGGACTAATGACATTGAAGTCTCTCAACCTACCCTAATTTGTGCCCCTCCACCACCCATACCTACAACACCCTTTATAGCCCCTGGACATCCAATGACAACACGCTCCAAAAGTGGTGTCTTTAAACCGCGACAAATCCTTGACCTACATACCATCACAACATCCTCGTCAAAGACCACTGAACCTACCACAATTACTCAAGCCCAAAAATCTCCATACTAGCGTAAAGCCATGTGTGAAGAATATAATACACTCCTCCATAATTCTACATGGACCCTTGTACCCTCTCATCTCACACAAAATATCATCGGGTGTAAGTGGGCCTTTCGAATTAAGCGGAACCCAGATAGATCCGTAGCCAGATATAAAACGCATCTAGTGGCCAAAGGGTTTCATCAACGACCTGGTGTTGACTTTACAGAGATATTCAGCCCTGTTGTTAAACCCACAACAATTCGACTTATTCTGAGTTTGGTCATCTCAAAAGGCTGGTATTTACGTCAACTCGACGTTAACAATGCCTTTCTACAAGGGACCCTAACTGACGAAGTCTTCATGCAGCAACCTCCTGACTTCATCCACCCTTAATATCCAAAGCATGTTTGTAAACTATAAAAAGCTATTTATGGACTTTGTTAGGCTCCAAGAGCTTGGTACACCGAACTTGGCTCGTTTTTGGCATCAATTGGCTTCATCAACTCTAAGTCTGATACTTCCTTATTTCTTCATCACTAAAGTGGCAATATATTATATCTTCTGGTATATGTGGATGATATTATTGTCACAGGCAATAATCCTATGGAAATCAAGGAATTCCTCAAGCATTTAGCAGATCGATTCTCCCTTAAAGATCTTGGAACCTTGAGCTATTTTTTTGGAGTGGAAGCAATACACACATCTTCCGGGCTCTTCCTATCACAACGAAAGTATATTCAAGATCTATTATCTAAAATGAACATGCAAGATACGAAGGCAGTTACAACACCTCTATCTACTAGCGAGTCGCTCAAACTATGTGATGGAAGCCCTACTATAAACTCAACTCAATACCATCAAGTCCTTAGCTCCTTATAGTATTTATCTCTTACCCATCCGGATATCTCATTTGTGGTCAATAAATTATCTCAATTCATGCATCGACCATCTACTATGCATTGGTATGCAGTCAAACGAATATTGTGATATCTTTACGGGACTATCAATCATGGCCTTTTTTTTGTAAACACTCTCCCCTTCATTTCCATGCCTTTGCTGATACTGATTAGGTAGGGAATTTTGATGACAGAATATCCACATCGGGGTATATTCTCTTCCTTGGACCTAATCCAATCAATTAGAGTTCCAAGAAGCAAAAGACAGTTGCACGTTCTACAACTGAAGCTGAATACTGTGTCATTACCACCGCAGTTGCAGAACTCAATTGGGTCATAAATCTTCTCAAGGAACTTAGCATCAACAATATATTGTGACAATGTCGGAACCACTTATCTGTGCGACAACAGTCAGATCTCTCATGATAACAACCTCAACAATAGCCAAGATCTCCCTAACTACATGATAAGATATCATAAATCTGTTAAGGAAAATCTTCTATTGAGGAAAATTCTCCCTTCTAAACATGTATAAATATGGAGTATTGTGTATTGTTTTGATCAATATAATCTTCTTCTTTTTATTTCATTTCTATCACGTACGACTCCATTGACTCAGCTATCACATACTAAATCTTCGACTTCAAAGATATTTCAGATAAACAATTTGGAAGAGATAATTTATTTGTGATAAACATATTTATGACAAAGGATTTATCTGTCTGTAACCTTTATTTGATAAATATTTATAAGATGATTTTCATCTCTCTTAGGAGGTTTAAGTTTTTGGGAATATATATATGATCATCCAATTCAATTTTTAAGAATTAAGAAGGTATCAGATTAGATTATGAGTTTGAGTTATGTATCTATCCATTTTCATGGTGTTTAATTAAAAAAATATTCGTATGAGACCTAATTTTCATTTTGGACCTACACCATATGCTTGGGTTTTGTTGAGATCCTAAAGCAAATATTGAGTTCTTTCTTAAGTTTGTAGGGCTTGTGGTCACCCAATTCAATTTTTAAAATTTATTATATAATCTATAGCTTTATTAGTATAACATTTCAACTAAATCTAAACTATTTAAGAAATAAGAAATTAGGACCTAATTCTACCGACGTCACTTTGGACAATCAATTTATTTGACTAGAATATGATGACATTGGCCTCATCATGCCTCAAAAATATATCCAAGTCATTAAAAGATGCTTAATGTCATCACTAAAATCTTTTCTGTTTAAATCATGGAAGCAGTCTTTGTTTTCATCTTTCTTTTTTTTGTTTGGGTTGGTAAGTCGTTTTGAAATTCTTAGCTAAAAGTAGGCTCTACGGAGAATAAGTTAATTAAAGGACAAGAAATTTAAGTTTAAAAGGACTTTGGTTAGAAGAAAAAAAAAATCCTTAAAAATTAAGGATTGGTCACTCAATAAATTAAGGACATTGTCTTAGAGTTTTCTCTAGAAAATCTAGAGAGGTTGAAGAAACAATGAAAATCTTTCAAAGTTTACGCAAGTTGATCAGATGGCAATAGTTTGAGAAAACTATTTGTTGTATTTTAGACTTAGGTTTATGTGAAGAATTTAGATTTATTTTTTCTCCTTGGATGTAAACAATGGTTTGGTGCCAGAATATGTAAATCTTTGTATCACAGCCTTCTTTCCTCACTCTTGGAAAGATTCAGATGGCAAAAACTTAAAGATAGTATACGATAGATTCTTAAGCAGATTATAACATTTATATGTTGTCTTTACTCTTGTTGAACCTCATTCTGCCTGTAAGTTTCAGAACTTTTGGAAAGCCAGCAAAGGCTTTCCCAAAAGAACGTTGCAGGCACACAGCAAAGAAGAAGTGTGCTTCCTGGCTTCATAGAGAAACTCGACGTGGTCCCATGCAGAAACTGAGCCGCATTTGTGTTCATCTGCACGCCTTCCTCGTCGCGCATAATCCACGTTACAGAAGGAACAGATCGTTCTCTTTAATCCATGTCATATAAATGCTGAGAGGGACAAGTCGCAGGTTCCACCTCCATCGTGTGTCTCTCTCTCTCTCATATATGCATGCCAATTCTGGCTAGGGATATTGGAGGATTGTATGATCCTAGTGGATGTGCGTGATGGAGTAAGCAGGATGGAAGGAACGAAAGAGATATCACATGCCAAGGTAGGGGAGATCGAGAGGTCGTTCTCGATGGCTGTAGGAGGCGGAGGAGGTGGTGGTGTGATTTGCTCTGTGTGTGTGTGTGTTTGTGTTTGTGTGTGTGTGTGTGTGTGTGTGTGTGTGTGTGTGAGAGAGAGAGAGAGAGAGAGAGAGAGAGAGAGAGGATGTGTAGGCATCAGGGATTCCTCGCTAAAACATTATAAGATCGCATAGTACTCCAGTGATATTTCTTATGATGGAGGGTTGGGGCATGCATGGGATAGAAACAGATGCTGTCGAGGACGTACCCTCTCTAGGGTTTAGCATCTGGACCACCCATCGAGACGAGGAGGACAAGCTCATCATTACCCACCATTTGCCCTGTCCACATTCAACCTCAGCATCAGAGATCGAGAACACAACTTTCTCCTCGCTCCTTAATCACAATAACCACGTGATTTGGTATTAAAACGTTTACATGAATCAACAGGACGTTTAGTTTCTAGTTGGTGAGGCATTACGTTACGTTGATTTATTATTCACCATCAAGAAGCTTAAGCATTATAGCAGATCCTACGTATGTATAGCAAGCAAATTCCACGGGCACTGCTATTATGTGAACTTCATGGCTGAAGCAGAATATAGAATGTACAAAGACAGGAAATTTTGCTGCGCATTCAATGGCTTCTTTCTTCCTCTTTACAGTTTATAAATGAAAAACATGTGGTTACTTCAAGTCTTACCAGAGATTAAACAACATGAGTGTTGTAAATCCAATTACCATCAATCTCAGTTAAAAATGTACTTATGAGAAACCAACACTTACACTGTGAAAGAATGAACACTTAACTAGGAAAGAATGAACTTTCTAAAGCTAATGTTGGATGCAGTTTCTCCTCTAATCAACTGAAATATTTACCCAAGGATAATGAGATCAGGGAGTGACGTCTACTTGACTGTGGGTGGGATCACAGCCTTAAATCATCCTAAAAAAAAAGGCTATAAGACACAATCCAATCAGTTTAAATCTGCATAGTCCAGGAAGGAATCATCCATCATACCAATGGAAATTACACACACAGCTTGAGGGAGAATGATGTTCTATTATTGCAGAAACCGACCAACTTCATTGTGGGGCTTTCGGTTGATGAGGTACCCAATCTCAATTTTAGGGTTGATGAATTGAAGCCTGATGGGCACAACCTAGAATGTTGGGAACACAAGATGCCCATCTCTGGATGCATCGACACACATGAACTATATCGCTACTTGAAACACTTAGTAGCATGGCTCTCGTAAAGTGCAAATATGATTCAAGTCTGCTTCAAGTGTTTGAATGGTTTTCAGGACCTTCCATAGATAAGGTGCCAGTGATCTACAAAACCTTGACCTAATTTGGAGCAAAACCAAAGCTGTGTCAATATTGCTGTCGTATGTCATACAAAATCAAAATAATGTAACTATTCACGGTCAGTTTAGTCTGGAAACATGTACTCTCACAATGTCTACGATCATCAAAAATATATATATATATTGTTTATCCTAGAGTTAAAAGAGTATCCCATGGAGTTGACACCTTGTTTACAGGAGAACATTTTACATTAGCATGCATGTAAAATGATCTTGAGCAAACGTCAAGATGAAGACTCTTCGAGAGAGACAAATCAAAGAGACCTCATTGTAGCTTCTTCGTTTCCCATTAGGTTACCAAATGAAGCAAACGTTTCCGACTCCTAATCTGTATGAAGGTTTTGTTGATTTGAACTGGAAATTTGGACCAATATCTGTAGTGTAGAACACCTTAAATACATGGTCCAAAAATCTCTCTTATTGTACCTATCCTCCTATAGATATATACTGTCATTATGTCATATATATCTTGCCTTTAGTGTGGATCTATGACAATTAGATAACCTTTTGACATGCATCGGTGTCATTCTATCTTAGAGTCTGATTTTATATATATATACTCATTTAAAACAACAGTGGATAATTTTAATCAATGTAACAGCAACTTGTCCTGAAAAAAAAAAAGAGTGTAATATAACGGAGACTAGTTAATTCTACTCCGATTAAGTGTTGGAAGAAATTGAAGGCATGAACAGAAAGAACATCGTTCAAATATAGAAGAATATTGTTGCAGTCCCCAAGTCTTTGAACCGGTAAAAGAAGTTGAAAGTACGAGCAAACAAAGAAACCAACTTAGCTTTGCTGCCAGTGATAACATTTGTGATGTTACAACTGGCGGAGGAATGAATGAGACGAAACAACTTGTGATCTAACTGGCGAATTAATTGAAGCACTGGCTGCTTGTGCAGGTTTAAAAGAGTTATCGTTCCGCGGCAGTGCACATAAACTCCTGAAACTAGCTAGTTGTATGTTAAGACTCCATATCCAATTTACAGTAACATCAAATTTAAGTTAAAACGAAAAGGAAAAAAAGTAACTGCTTAAAAGTACAAGTTCTGTATGAGAAAGAGAGAATCCAAAGGCTTCATCTTCAAAAAATTAAATAACACATAAGATATTAAGTACTAAGAATGAGTTCCATTTTCAGAGTAGGGTTCTCGAGTGACACACACGAAGGAAGATCAAATTGATTCCCGAACACATAGTACATACGTGAGAAAGCTAATTCAACCATTAAGAGTCCATACAACTTGATATGTTGTTAGCACAGATGGTACCAGCCAACAGCCTCTTTCGAAAGCTTGCTTATATTATTACTTGTAGTTCACTAACAAGTAATAATATATAGATTTTGTTGGAGACGCATAAACAATTTGTGTGAACATGTAGATTTTGTTGAAGACGCATAAACAATTTCTGGCTTTCGTTTCCTCTTTTTTTTTTCTCTCTCTCTCTCTCCAAATAAAAAGTGAAAATAATTGAAAGCGATACGTATGCTCCTGACATAAGATGTCCATAATGCATGGTTGATAGAACACAAAGACGGAATCAGAATGAATTAGAGAAGATAAACCGAAGGAGAAGGATTTAGATTAACCTTTTAAAGCTCCAATGTCTGTCCTCCATTCCAACGCAACGCATGTAGACTACTTTAGAAATAACCCGACATAAAGAATAAGAGAATTTGGAAGAACAAGAAATTGTTTGAGCAAATTTCCCATGGTTCTACATTTTGAAAAGTTTGTTTTAGATGAAGCCAATATGTCAATTAAAATACGTACACTTGGAAGCAAAGATTATATAGAAGAAGAAATACACGAAAAAGAAATATTACTGCAGATACATCCCTCCATATCCTTCCATTTCTCAGGTAGAAGTGCATATTTCAAGAAAAGAATCTTGTAAACCTTCCTCGCACCAAGTTCAGCATCCATTCAGTTCCTCAGGAGGATGATGGTGGTGTTGTCGTCTCTTGATCTCTTGTTGCTTCTCACAAGCCAAGATCCAAAGGTAAGTGTAGATCCTTGTTGGTTGATGACGAAGCTTCCGAGAACTCCATGCTCCCGTGAGGAAGCGGGTGGAAGGGGAGCGTTGAAGCTGGCTGAAGCTGTGCTGCGCTTGGAGATCGAGCACTAGGGACTAAATGCTCGTCGGCTTTGGACTCCGGGCAGTCGAGGTTCACACCGAACAGCCTAACGCGCTTGGCTTCAGCCTGGTTGCGAACGAGTGGTGGTGAACTGAGAACCATGGGCGGGCCGCTGCCGCTGTCACGTTGCGCTGCAATCTGCGGTGGCCTCGCCATCGAAGATCTAAAGAAAAGAAGCTGACCTCCACCGGTACTGCCCCAGTTCATGCCGTTGTACCCGAAACCAGGGCGGTGGTGGTCGTGTCCTGCCCTCGGAGGGATGAAGAACTGGCCGCCCCATGGTCCTAATGGACGCGCCAAGGATACTCCGGTGAGCGGATTTAACGGTAGCATGGGTATGTCACGGTTCACTGGCCGCGGCTTCCAGTCTATGTAGTGCTGATCTCTTGTAGACTCGCCGACACCGCGGCCGAAGGAGACGATATCCCCGGCGTCGAGCCTCTTCTCCTTGACAAATCGGCTCCAGCCCTTGGTCATGACGTAGCTCTGGCTACTGTTCCAGTAGGAGTAGCGGAAGCGCCACGACTTCCCCGTCCGGTCCTCGAAGCTCAACAACAGCCCTTTCTCTTGCGCTGCCGGGTCAAGCGGGAAGTACCTCTCGGCATGCTGCTTTGGGATCACCAGCCGGTTCAGCTTCCCGACATCGCTCGGCGTGACCACCTTGTCGAACATGTGCTCCTTCTCCGTGAAGAAATCGCTTTCTCTGCGGCCATCTCCGGCGGCGCCTCCATCACATGGACGAACATGCCATCTGAAGGCAGTGGATGTGGATGGTGACGAGGAGGAAGAAGATAGAGCAAAGATGGAAGGATGCGTGAAGGCGTCCTTCTGCTTTTCCTCTCCTATAATGTACAATCCATCCCTTCTTCCACTTGTGAACTCCATCTGATATGTATCAGAAAACAAAACTGCGACTAGTAACTACACTAACAAGTATTAATCGACCACGTACAATTCATCGTTTCTTTTCTGTTCCTCGACTTACATCTATCATGAAGGAGAAAGAATCAAAGGGATGGGGGTCGGTACCTTCAGCTTTGACTAAAGACAAGTGGTGCAGAGGTTGGTCAGGTTTTCATTGACCCCCATGGAAAGAGAGATTAAATATCGTCTGTGTATAGGATTGGCTTCGCAGCCTGTTTGTTTCTGCCCCTACCGACTGTCGCAGAAGGTTCCCAAAAGAAGGCTGTGATAGGGTATTTTGGCTTCCATTAAACCAAAAGGGAAGTTGGTGAGACGAGAGAGAGAGAGAGAGAGAGAGAGAGAGAGAGAGAGTTAAGATCGTATAGATTCTTTAAGGGAGCAATAGAAAGGGTGGGGGGAGGGGCCTATGAATTCTGTCGTCGAGGTCATGTGAGCCTGTCCTTCTCACCCAAGGGAGTTTTGAGCCGTATGGCTTTGTGATAAGCCCCAAAAACAGAGCCAGTTGCTCTGCAGATCCCAAAGCCCTTAGCCTCATTTGTCAGTATGTTCCAAAAATACTCACACATGTTCATTATTCTATTCAGTGAATCCATTTGATATATTATCTCTTCTAATATGTTATTTCAATGTTACTCAGAGGAAAAAGAAGTTTTCCTCAATATGGAAAGAGAATAAATATGACTTAGAATGGATTGATAAGGAAGCAGGAGCCTTTTTCTGTCCCCATACCAACAATGGAGGTGAAAAGATATGAAGCATGATATGTTGAAATATTTCTAAAATCATCTTACTCCATCCAATCCTGTCACCCAAAATCCATAGGGAAGAGAGATTCCTCTGTTTCATATTTCTAAAATCATCTTACTCCATCCAATCCTGTCACCCAAAATCCATAGGGAAGAGAGATTCCTCAGAGAAACAGAGGAATCAGAATTTTTATAAAGCTATGATGTAATCTGAACTTGTGCTCTGTATGTCATTAAACCGAAACCATAATTTCATAGTGCAGCAGTTCGACAAAAAAACAATGAAGCACATCATCACTCTTGCTGAAGGTGTGCTTCACTCTGGGATAATGCAAACCTATAATATATTTGTTGATGCCCGTAAGATTTGGACAAGGTCGGAAGGAAGTCTAATAGAAACGAGGATATAAGGATCACAATGATATATCCACATAAACCATCTTTTTTCTCATAAGTTGGAGATAAAGAACTGTTCTTTTAAGGAATTATATACACACAAGAAATAAATTCCAAGAGAATAATTCTAGTACCTAAGCAATAAGATTTGATTGAGTCCCAACTCAATGAAAGCATGGATGATACCATGATCACCTGTCTGTTTGATACCTTTCTTCGAAGTAAATGCTCTATGTTGATATATCAATTTATTTTGGTATGGCTATAAAAGATATCATCTGCTGAATCTTCTTGCCTTGTTTAATGGTCAATGACTGATTCTAGTAGCTCGATTGGGTAAGAAATATTTTCTATTTGTCAAACTGTTTCTGGCATGTTCATAGTTACAGGTAGATGATAATATTCTTACGAATCAATATTTGTCTTCTTTGAAACTTAAGTATATGGATGTTGCAATTCATTTATTATTCAGTGCACTTTGCCATTCACGAAGAACCAAGTCTTTTATCGAGTGAACTTTATATTATGATTAGCTAGTACTATGAACTAAAAATCCAAAGTAAGATCCGATGGTGGCTGTGTAAGTCTTGTCTGATGCAGAAAAGGGACGGAAAGGACTCAATGATCTTGTAGATACCTGATGATAACATGTTTGAGATGAGCCCAGTGAGCAATTAAATCGATCTTTCTTTGTTCTCGCCACGGGATCTTCGATGTATTTATTGTTCGGTTAAAGCTTCAGAATCAAGTAGCCTATTCATAATAACTGGAGAGATAGATAGATAGATAGATATATATATATATATATATATATATATATAGAGAGAGAGAGAGAGAGAGAGAGAGAGAGAGAGAGAGTACATTAAACTAAGGCTTTATTTTAACAAAATTATCTATCTATCTTTGTCTCTAATCTTTTGCACGTTATCATTTAAGAATTAGAAATTTTTAGTTCGTTTTGCTGTGAATCTGAGACTCTTAACTGAGTTTGAATGGTGTGTTGCAAACATATAGGAAGCAAATTAGGAAGAGTACATTAATTTGTCTTAAATGACGCACGGAACAATTCATGCTAGTGGTTGCCAACCACTGGCGCACGGAACACTTACATTAAATCCTTCAACTTCATCCAAAGTGTAACAGCGGACTGCCCTTCCAAGCAAACCAATGTTAATTAGGGAGGGGGCGGGGGGAGACACCTTTTGCCTGACAGCACAAGTGCAAGTTAAACCATTAGAAGTTGCCATTGTTGATGCGATCGAGCTACAGAGAAGAATTCTCTTCTTCTCGTAACAAATCTCAGTCAACACACCACCGGAACATATTATTGCAAACCACGTTATGCCACAGAATCTTGAAGCCCTGAAGTAGCCACATAAGTCCAGAAACCGGCAATTGTCTTCTTGTATTATTCTAAGTAGTCTCCTTCCCTAATGGCATTAGTTGAGTCGAGATTAAGCTCGTGGAACGCATCAAAATCTTTGTCTTGTTGGACAAATCAACTTTAAACTACGAGTTCCGCGTTGATTTATTGGACCAATTGATCAAATGTGCAAAACGTAGAGGAAGACTTGAATAACAAGATCAACAATGACTTCTTAATTGACAGTAGGTTTGGTAGCTTATAATTCAAATTAGATTAGTGGTCTGCATTGGTCTCCATTAGCTTAATCTTACCTTTGCACAATGCAATAATAACGTTGTCATTCGTCGTACTCATATTCGCACTTTGTAGTGCCTTTTGGGTGCTCGAAACAGTGAATCGCCCAAGAATAGCTTTCAAACAAGCATTAAATATTGTGATTCATTACTTTGTGGAGGCATGCCATGATGTTCCCATTAAACAAGATGAGGTTAACCTTTAAATTGATGTAGTTATTGAATCAATCGAACATACATGGCATATGTACTGAGGTCTCATCAAGCGTTAGATGGTTTTGGTAGACGCATGGTACTCCAATAAGGAACGTTCATACTAAATTAATTAAGATTCTGCTTTCTCTTCTATTGATTAATAACATGCTATATGCTAGGGGACCATCGTCGATGTGCTCCCTATCTTTCTCATCAGTATGCCAATCATATGGCTAATCTAATGGCAAGCTGGTACGGAAGAATCACATTGAGATTTTTATTCGACCTTTTGTTCCTTGGATTTTAATTAGTCATGCAAAGTAAAATATGTATTATTAATGTATTTTTATTATACAGGGCATTAATGGAGCTCAGCAAGCCAAAGCCTAATTCCAAATTTCAACTATGGATCCTTAATGTGTACAGGTCTACTATTTGATATTGAGTCTAACCCGAAATGTTAATTGTGGATCATCATTGTTAATCCATTAATTTTTCTCATGAATCAAATATGGATCCTAATATATGTGCATATTTGAACCCAAAATCGATATGAAATGTGATTCTCACTCTAGATCAGTGGGCTTATTGGTCTTGGAATTGGTTAGGTGGATGGATCCCCTGATTAAAAGATTCACTATTATAGTGTGTCCTAATTGACACCTGTAGGACGCCATATTTAATAGGGTCAAGTGTTTATCCTGTTGACCCTTTCCTTCCAGTATGCAGCTTGAATCGAAGGGAAGATTTTTACCGTAAAATTTTGATCATTTCCAATTCATCTCAAAAATTAATCCCCTAAATATATGTGAAAATTTTTAGTAATTTTGCGTCTGGCAAAGGGGAAGAACATTTAGTTTTCTTTTTTCTGACGATATATTTGCAGGTAAAAGAAGAAGTTCCTTCTGTATCCTGTAAGAAATAAAGCCTGAGAAAAAAAAAAAAAAAAAAAAAGTCAAAACACAGCAAAACTATCTACAAGTCTCTAAGATCCATAGCTCTAGAAGTCGCACACAGAAAGAATAGTCACAACTTGAATGATCTAAACATATTAAATGGAACCAGGAACCTCTCCTGTAAGTGGTAGGTAGCCCCATCCCTTCGGGTTAATTTGGAGGCACAATGATCTTTGAGGTGCATGCAAGGACCCTCAAGGGCAGCGGAGATATCACGTGCACCTCCTGTGAGGAAGAAATCCTGCGACTGGAAGTTGTCTGGTAGCAATAGCTCTTAAGAATGAATCTCCGAGAAACAATAGACCAGACATGATCAAAGAAGATTCAGTGTGAAGGACTCCATATTTACTGATTGAAAAGGTTCGTTTTCAGTGGTAAGTCAAGAAATCTTGCCAGGTGGAGATTCAGTGTGTCTGGAATTGGCTCCGAAGGAAACAAAGAACTAGACATATAAAAATCTCCTAAAGCTTCTGTGCTTGGCCATGGAGATGGTTGGGTGAAAGATTCCACACTCAGTGATTGAACAAGTACAGTGTAATGTCAGGAGAACTTGATAGGTAAAAAAACGCAATATCATCTCTGGAATTGGCAGTAGAGGACAGCAATCTAGCAAAAACAAAAAACTTCTTTGAATGGGTATAAGGGAGAGCATGCTAATTAGGCAAACTGCATAAAAATACAAAATACATGTGAAATATTGAGTTTTATCATTTAACATCATTTGGGTAGTAGTTCATTCCTTATGGATGAAGACATTAATCGATTGCCTTCGAGTACCATCCAAAATTAAATTATGTTTATATATGTATGTTAGAATATGTTACGACAACTGTGGCTTCTATACCTTCGAGAACACTTTACAACTGTGCAGGTATCTAAAAGTACATCCCTTTTATATTTATATACGGATCACATGGTACTTGTAGAGTAGTTATATTTGAGTCTCTACGATGGACAAGGAAAAAATTTTACAATATAATAGAATGTAAATTTTGGATTAAAAAATAATGCTTATAGTATATATGTTTTATTGATTTATATTTAAATAATTTATGTTAAAATATAAGTTTATTCATTATCACATGGATTTTGTAGTCATTATAATTTGAAAATCATGTGAAAAACCAATTTGGATGAATTCCTGAAAAAGTCTCCCATTTTATTATTATTATTATTATTATTATTATTATTATTTTTATGTAAGAGGTGCCTTTTTTTTGTTTTTCTCCATTGGTACCTTTTTTATATATTCTAAAAATATCTTAGATAGGACAAGTAAAAAAGACTCTCTTTCTTTACATTGGATCCGTTTATAAGGTAAATTGGATATAGTGTTTTTGAATATAGTTATAATATTTTGACACTATCACAAAAACGTTGTAATCTTATATAAAAACACTGTAATTGAGGAATAAAGAATAAAAATATAATACAAACTAACTTATCATCCTTCGTAGAGTTTGAAAATATTATAGATAATCTTATTAGTTTGGAAACAAAAACAAAGAATGTAATTTCTATGCTAGTTATAGTGTTTTTAACAATATTACAATGTTTTTGTCACCTATACAAAAAGACTATTAAGTCCAAAACCACTTCTGTAGCTGAGGAACAACAACTCAAAATATAATACAAACTGATTTATCATCCTTAATGGAATTAAAAATAGATATTCTTATTGACTTAAAAAGAAAAATATATAAATATAAAAAATATATTGATTATAATATTTTTAAATGAGATTACAGTATTTCTGTTACCTCATATAAATGTTGCAAGTTTATAAAAATAATTTGTATCATTTGATCCAATTTGTTACTTCAAAAGTATTTTCAGAAAGAAGAAGACACTCATTGGAGAAGATAAAGAAACGGGTACTAATGAGGATGTATCTAAAATGCGAGATTTTCTGACAATTCTCAACAAAATTTGATCTTTTGATACTAGTGTTTTTTTTTGCTTGCATTTTTGTATGTTTGTTTTATTCGAACTGACATCAACATGTATATTCTTGTCATACAAGTTGAAAGTAGCTGAGATGGATCAGAAAAGGTTTCACAAAGGACTGATCATTCATGAAATCAAGTTACTGGTTTTCTTTTTTTTTAAAGCAAGAAATGCAATTCCATCTAGTGCTGGTGGATAATTTTACCTGGACAAGCAATGGTAATTTCTGTGCAGATTACAGTACCCTACAGGCTATCAATCAGCTATCAAGGCTATATATGGATGAGGAAGATTGCCAATAAAGAGAAACATAGGACACTGTTGCAGGACAATACAGATAAAAATAGGACGGTGCGGCAGAGAAAGAAAAAAACAAAGGATGGTGAGGCAGAGATCCCAAGGTAGAAAACGGTGGAAAGATCCAACACAGGCCGTCATGATGTTTACGTATTTATGTGCATCTGGTTGGATGGAGAGCTCAAGAATGCATGCATGAAAACTTGCAAAGTGGGATAGCAACAGAACATCAGAGAAGAGGGCAGATTTTTCTTTGTCCCAACCCAAGGGGAAAGCTCACGCAAGCTCACGCAGCATTATAGCTCCTTGCCTCTTGTTCAACAACTCCATACTCTCTCCCCCAAACCTCTTTCAGAGACTGTGATTGCCGTGGCCACAGCTCATACATAGAACAGTAGGAATATGTTCTGAATCTCTAAACCAGCAATTTGGAATCCTCTGCTTATTAAATGGAGCGGGGGAATTTTGGAACGTGATATCACTTATTACTAAACTCGGTAGATGTTCATGCAGCATGCAATCTCCACAGTTAGGTTAGTGTTCTGATCATTTGACAGCGTCACATCTCTACAGCTACAGGTGGACTTTCAAGCAAGCAAGCAAGCAAGCAAGCAGCAGGGTGACATGGCATGGAGGTTGTGCCACTTGGAATCACCCAACCTCTTTCAATGAGGATTCCTGGTCACCTGATTCATTCATACAAGGTGTGGGTGTTTCGAGCCCTGTTAGCTACTTAAGCTGCAAGCAATTTCAAGAAGTGGGGAATGGGCTTGAAGATGAATGTCTGGATCATGGGGGACCTCTTCCCTGCTACCACACTTTTCTCCTCGTCACCCCCGTCCTTGTGCCATCGTTTCTTCAGATGAGAGTATCGATATAACAGCAGCACTATTAAGTGCTTTGATGTCTCCACTAAATGCAACAGAAGTTGAAACTAGCTAGCTGGGACCACACTTTCCCATAGTTCTCTGATCCGTTGTCTTGTGTCCTCCTTCCCTTTCTTCCTTCACTCTCCCTCCTCCCGCATTCTGACATGCCCTTCAGGTCTTGCTCTCTTGCTTCCATTTCCATGGTGACAAAAAGGCCTCGGGCTCGAGATTTAGGTGGTAAGAAGGCAATTGAGGTGAACTAAACACTACTATTTTCCTCCAAAATTTTGATGAGTTATTCAACAAGCTACTTCCATGTTTGTATATATGAATGATTAGATCCTCATGCACAAGAAAACACAGTCTGGGGAGCTTCCAACCCATATATTTTTCCCTCCAGCCTTGATTAATACCGTTGAGGCTTTCCTGTTAGGTCGTTGTCCGTCTGTCTTCATAAGTCAGGATATGTATTATCTATATATATTACATGAGAGAGAGAGAGAGAGAGAGCATTAAAATTCTTTCACTGCATCGTGAGAGGCTGTACACTCTGAGTGTGTATTACAGCTGATCCATTTAATATATGATACTAAAATATGGAAGAAGCGAAGCACAAAGCGCTGCTGCTACTGCTGCTGTCTGCTGCTTTCTGTGTCTTTAAAGGCGAATCTGTGAATATGATATACATGTTATCTATTCTTTCTTATACATGCTGTTGGGTTAAGGAAGAAGCGAAGCACAAAGCCTGCAGCAGCGGCTTCTGCTGCAGTTGCTGCTATCTTCTGCTGCTTCTACGTGGTTGCAGCCTAAAAGATGATGGATACCGAGACAACAAGCTGCCGACCCGTTCGCATAATAAATGACGTGCTTCGATGCGTTGTTTCTTTGTAGGATTAGGTTGAATAATGCACACGTGTGAACCATGGCGATTATGGTAGTGCTGTGCTTATGATGTAATCAGCACCAGAAGCTCTTATAATGGTATGTCATACGACATGATGTCAAATTAGGAGGTGCACATTACACATCCATCTAATGGAAGATGGTAGCTCAACACCAGCAGCAGCAGCAGCTCACTTCATTGAAGATCCAAGATGGATATTTAACTGCGTTGCTCTGCAGCTGTGCACGGCAAGGAGATCTTGTTTCTCTCTCTCTCTTTCTTTTTTTTTCCTTTTTTTGATAGAGAAACTAAGTCGCAAAATAATTCTGGTGTCAATCAGCTTATCGTTTAAATTGTTATTCCAGCTATAAAGAATAGTTAAAAAAAAAAACATAATGAACAATGCTCAAAGTTTGGAATTATTTTCTTTGGCCCAAGACTCCAGTGCGACCTTATTGTCTAAAAGCCATATGTATTCCCAATACGTTAAATCCTAAAATTTAAGCTACTGGGGCTCTCGTTTCATATATGGAATTCTGTAGATCCTGCAGTTTTCGTACTAACTTGTCCTCTTTGCTAGCTGAGCCTGCTTGATACCAAGATTGGATGAAAAGCACTAAGACACTTGGGCTTAGTGTCCCAAAAATTTGAGGTTTGTCTTAGTGTTTTTGAAACTTGTCTACACTCTACAAATAGCAGTCAGAAATGTCAACTTTTAACTACTTATATGCCACATGAACTCCCGAGGTTGCTGGTGTTTGTTCGAGCTCTACACCAGCCAATTAACTTGAGTGTTTATATTTAATAGTATGGTGTAGAGAACAGTAATGAAAACTGCGAGTTTATCTTGCACTTAAGTACACATGTTTGGTAGCAGAACATCACAAACAAAGTACTCATAGGAACGTCTTCAATAACTATAAGATAAATGAACATGATTGTGTTGGTAAACTACTGTGTTAATGGATGGAGTCATGTCAACGACCTTTCAGTAATCCCTCTCTTCTTCCAACAGAGAATGCAAGTCATACCACCCAGTTTTGCTCAGCAGCACTCCATTAAAAAAGAGTCATATGTTGCATCTTGAAACGAAAAATCTAAAACAGAACACAATAGATTAATATTTCAGCAAAAGAAAAAAGTTCAATGAAAATGAGTGCTCAAGAACAAGCTAAGTGAACTAAAAAATTCCATGGTAGAAGGATTAACTACAGGGTTTGGTGGCGTAGATAAGTATCGACAGTGCTTCAGGACACGTGAGTTGGTAAGTAGCTAAATAGGGCTTCGTGTTCTGCAACATCATTATCACATTTCTTTCCATCCAACGTAAAAGGTTTGATTATTGTCTACTTATCTTTATTTTCCATAATGCAACTTATTGATATCCATTTAAAGCGTAGAGTATAAATCCAAATGCAGCCAAGAAGTGTACAACTAAAATAACTCGGAGCTTAAGAACAAGTGAAAAAAATGAATTTCGATCAACAAGATATTATAACATGTGATGCTCTCTATGCAGAGTTACTTGCAAAAAAATTATTCCCCTGCCTTCGGGACAATCATGACAAAATGAATGGCTCACCTGTCATTTATCCAGGAGATTCTCTAGCCAGCATTAGTGTATGTTCCTCTTTGCAGCCATGATTGCACTCAACACATAGCAGTTGGTTCATCACAAAATGACCAAGATCAGCAGGATTCCTTGGCAAGGAAACATGACCCAGCAGTTCTTCCAGATCTGAATAGCATCGCTTACAGTTTACCCTAAGGAGCGTCCAGATGCTTTAGATGAAATTCAAATTAGTAGAATTTGAATTATGCCATAAGAGAACAATCATACTATTGTCACTGCCTAAAGTGACTTGAAGAGTTTGTATGAGGTGCTTTCACCAAAAACTGTACCAGGTTTGACATGTACAACATTCTCTTTCAGCCACAGCTTGGTTCATCATACACATCAATGGTGCACTAGAGATTCAGGCAAGTGCACCAAGTTTCATAGATTATGAAAGGCCCCATTTAAGAATAGATGACCCACCAAATTTGACGAAGAAATAAGTAGATAACCACGGAAGCAACAGTTTTAAAAGCGACTTCTAAATATCCATCATATTTAAAAATACTTATGAATGAAACATATAGTCTAAATGAAAGAATGTAATCTCATAATGGAACCATGTCGCTGGTCGGCTCTGTATATACCATTGGTACTAGTGTCCTAAGTGTCACTGCAACACTATATACTGATTTCCAAAGAAACACTAAAAATCATCCGAAGGCAAACGAAGAGATGAGGGCACAACTCCAGAGGAGGGAACGAGGATTCGTTGCAAAGTACGAGAGGAGGGAAGGAGGCAACGACGAGGGAGGAAAGAAGAAAACAAAGAAACTGAAAAGGGTATCGATCACTTAGGGTAGAGGAGGTGTACTATCACGAACAAACCAACATATAAGATGTTCAATATTATATTTTTATCTTTTTATATCTTTTAATTTTATTTATACTTTATATATTTGTGTCTTTGGACGATGGAGGAAAGAAAGAAGCAAAGAAAATTGAGAAAAAGAAGAAGGATCTCGTATGAGGTAATACGTTGGTAGATAAATTACAAGATCAAATGGAGGATCGACTGACGGTAACACCAAATGATGACATATTTAGAGCTGATGAGGAGATTGGGACTAATGAAGGACTAACCTATGGTATAGTGGGTGCGAGGGTCGCCATCATCTCAATGCAAACTGAGTAAAGCAATTTGGGTAGAGCTTGGTGAAGTACTCAAGTCATATAAAGGGAGTCAACATAGAAGATATGGAGCGAAGACATAAAGCTTTCCTTGGATAAAGTTAAGAATATGAACTCTTATAGAGTTAATAGTGAAATCATGTCAATCCTTGGGTTTCTTATTCTAATGGAGCGAACTCATCTTGTATTATTCCATAATCAAAGAGAATTTTGAGGTACATACTGTTAGGACTAAAATCGGTACTAAGAGGAGGAGAGGGGGGGGTTAATTAGTGCTTACAATAGAAATGTCAGTTTTGAAAAATTACGTTCGATAAAAACTAATATTGGAAAAGAGTGCCTGACTTAAATTAAGTGAACTAAGCAATTAACTCAGAAAGTAATAGTAATGATAATGAAAAGTAGAATAGAAATTACATACCGAGTTTATAGTTGTTCGATCGTCGTAACCTACATCTACTCCTGATTCCTCTTCACTCGAGGTCACTGGCTTCAATTACTGATCTTCTTTCAACGGGCGAAGATCAACTACTCTTATAACTCTTTCTTCTTTTCATAGGCTCAGGAGAGAACCTTTACACATCTCTTTCTTTTAGACCTCATTCCTTCCTTAGAAACCTTCTAACTCTAGGAGGAAGAGACTAACTAAACTTAGAGAGATTACAACACCTTTTCAACTAGAATTTTGTCCCCTTTCTGCTCAATTCTTGTATTTTCATGTAGAAATAGTTGGGATATTTATAGACCCCAAATGACTTTAAAAATGGAGCTAAAAAATATCTCATTTCGGGTTTCCTAGGTCCTAGTGATACCACCGCCTATGTTGGGCGGTACCACCACCTGCAACACTGAGAATGGGTGGTACCATCGCCTAGACTGGCGGTATCACCATGTGACACAGTCTAGGAGACTGTGTCTGGGCGGTATCACTACCCAGTTTGACGGTACCACCACTTGACAACTTGGAAATGTGTACTCTTGACATTTTTAACTCATAGGTGATTCTACCTAATTTTGTGTGATCAAATGAGTCTTCCACTTAGCCCAAAATAGTCCCAACTCAGGCCCAATGAGCCTCTAATTGAGTTGACATGGTTATACCCCAAAACCGACTACTCTAAACTAGTTTAATTTAGATATAATTGATTATAAGCATGAATCCTATATTGTTCGGCATGTCATTGGTTCATTCGATGCTTCGTCCGATCCTTTCGGTGCATCGTCCTCTCTTATGGTGTATTGCCCAATCAACATGTTGATCTCCGTAACATCCGATCTCCTTGACGTAATGTCCAATCCTTCTGGCTCGATGCCCAAACTCATGGCAAGAAACCTTCTGCCGATACGTCAACTAATCTTCCAGCTCGACGTCCAATCTTTTGATATGTTCTACTCCGGCCCAATGTTCGATTCCTCATGCTTTAATCGATTTACCTTTTCTGATCGAAGTTAGTCCTACGTCACTCAAAATGCAAATTAGATCGTAAACTCATCAATTGATTTCATCATCAAAATCTAAGATTTAATAATTTCTCCCTTTTTGATAATGACAACCAATTGATGACGAAGTTTAAATTAAACTCCCCCTATCAATATGTCATAATTGAGATGAACCTTGAATTCAAATTGAATTCAAGTCAAAGCAATTTTAATCATGATTCACATCATATGCAATACATCGTATACATCATCATAATAAAATCATGAGTATTGCATATATAATCATAATTTTAAAACATCAAAGTGCATCATATCATGCATGATTCAAATCATCATTATACCTTGACCCCCTTTATTATCAACAAAAAAGAGAAAAATGTGACTAGTAAATTTTTAATTATGCAAGCTAGTAAGATAGCAAGTTTTACATCATTTTAGAACATATAAGCTAGCAAGTTTTAAAGATGTGCAAGTTTTGATTCTCTTGAGATGTGTAAGATAGCACTTTTTGTTTCTCTTTTGAGACGAGCAAGCTAGCAAGTTTTGCCTTTCTTTGTAAGTTAAAAATTTTTGCAAGTTTACAAGTTTTTGCTTCTTGAATTGTGCAAGCTAGCAAATTTTTCTCCTCCTTTGTCATTGTCAAAGAGAAAGAAGAAGAGGGGAATTAATAAAATGGTGTAATTCATTTCCCTTTATATCAATTATCAAATCATCACATGAAATATATAAAGAAAAATTAACTTGGTGATGTGATATACAATTAAAGGAATTATATATAATAAAAATCATATCATAAAAGATAATATCAAAGATCATGTGAATATCAAAAGACATGATTCATTTTGACAAATTTTCTCTTAAATAATAAAAAAGAAATCTTAGGAGATCAAATAGTAAAAGATCTTCATAAGAAATTTTAAGTCATGAATTCCAAGAAATCAAGAGAAAAATCAAGATTCATTTGAATAAATATTCTCTTTAATAAAATACAAGAATAATTCGAGAATAAAAAGTAAGTCATCGTGATTCATATAAAGAAAATCTCAAGTTATGATTCTGAGAATTCAAGATCATGATATAGATAAAACTCATTCAAATTCAAATCATCAAATAATCAAAATCATCAAAATCACTTTCTTAATTCAAGAGATAACATAAAATAAATTGATCACTAAGAATCACTTGTTGAAAAATAAAAAAGCTTTAGAGATATTAAAAAAAAAAATGTATTCTCCCTTTTTTGTTTTAATTTAAGTGATTTGATTTCATACAAGCATGCCCAAGTTTTTTTATGTCAAATCAAAACATACATCATCATTTAAAATCGAAAAATAAGATTTATCATAAAATTCTTCAAGATCAATAAATCATAAATCACAAAAATCATTATTACTTCAAATCATCATGCATAATATAAAATCATCAAGCATGATACCAAAACTTTTAACATTTTCGTTACATCATTAAATCATCAAGAATGATTTTATAAATCATCCTTAATTAAAATCATTTTGATACCAATAGTTCTAATTCTAATGATCTTTCCTTTATTGTTTTGGCTAATGATTTTTATAAAGTATGTTTGATCTTCGGTCATAAGCCTTGAGCATCAACTATCAAAATTTTATTTTTGTTCCTAGCTTTCGATTGTAGATATTTCTATAAGAAATGTAGGTTTGCTATAGGTACCCATTTGACTTTAGGTCCCTTGTAATCAGATCTATCTATTTTAATTTTTGGCATTGAAACATTTATGGTTCCTTTAGGAATCCAAACTAATTTATACAAGCTATACTTCTTGAATGGACATTTATATGCAAAGTGTCCACACCTACCACAAAAATTACATTTATTTTCATGAGAAATATGTAATGTGGGTCCTTTAATAAATAAAGTCGATTTTTGTTAAGTGTTGCCACTCATAAAACCGATTCGTTTTTGTTAAGTGTTGTTACTCATAAAACCGATTCCTACTTTTCTATGTATATGACCCTTATTGGTAAGAATCATGTTTAATGATTTGTTACCAATTTTAAAATTTTCTAATATTTGTTTTAGTAATACATTTTCATTCTTAACTAAGTCTAATTCTTCACATTTAGTGTAATGAGTTAACATGTAATTATCATACTTATTTTTTAATTTTTTAAATTTACTAGCAATAGAAGAATGCTTCTTTTTTAACAATTTATACTTTTTACTAATTAATTTAAAATCATCAAACAAATAATTAAAGGTATTGAATAATTCATCGTAAGATAAAGGAGATTCGTTTGAGTTATTTACCTTATTGTCAAGAGTCATCAAACCGATGTTTGGCACTTCGTTGTCATCGGTTTGCTCCTAGTCTTTGGATACACTCATTTCATCCTAAGTCATCTTGAGTGCTTTCTTGTTCTTTGATAGCTTCTTCTTTTTAAGTTCATTTTTATTCTTTGATTTTTATTTTATGAACTTTTTAAATTTAATTGTGAGGAGTTCAAAGTCATCATCACTTGAGCTTTCGCTTGAGTGATCTTCTTTTGTTCTAAGTGTTAAATTATTCTTGTTTTTTGGAAGGTTGTTCTTATGTTCGTCATGTGCAATACATGTCATTTCTATTGAATCTCGGATTTTGATGATGAAACCAATGATAATATTTATGATTTGATTTATGTTTTGAGTGACGCAGTATGCTTTGATCAGGTAGAGATAATTAAAACAAGAAAAATCATGTTGGGCCGGAGAAAAATATGTCAGAAGATTAGACGCCGCACAGGAGGATCGGTCGACATATCGGCAGAAGGCTTCGGTCCATGGATTCGGGCATCAGGTCAAGAAGAGCGGATATTGCACCAAGGATATCGGAGTTGCGAAGGTCAATTGGCCGATTGTGTAATAGGCCGTAAGAGAGGACCATGCACCAAAGAATCAAACGAAGCATCGATGGACCAATGACATACCGGACAAAATGATTCATGCTTAGTAATAATTGTCTAGATCGAAGTATGTTTTTATGTGTACAGGATTAACTATGATAGCAAGGCATAAAGCAAAATGAAGTCCCGGAGTTAAGAACGCGATTTCGTTGGGAGTTTGAGAGTTCGTCGGAAGTCCGGACATTCGTCGGAAGTTCTACCGGAATTGACCAAGAAATTCTAGAGCTTGCCAAAATAAACTCATCGAAACTCGTCAAGAAGATCATCGTGAAGTCCAGGAGCTTGCCGGGAGTCCTCTGGAACATTGCTGAGAGATCATCGGAAGTTCGCCGGAAGCTCGCCGGAAGAAACCAGACTTATTTAGCTTATTGTATGCCTTAAATTTCGTAGTTAGTATATAATCTAAGTTTGAATCAAATTGAAGCTTATAAGTACCCCTCTCATCCCTGGTTAACTAACACAAGCACAAAGAATTTAAAAAGGGAAAAACATTGTTGTAATCTCTTGTGAGAATCCTCCTCTTCTAGTCTAAGTGTTAGAATTGTTTGAGAGAGGAGTGAGTACTTGTAAAGGTTGTCTCCTAAACCTGTGAAAAGGAGAAGAGAGGTGTAAGAAGGAGGTTGATCTTTGCCTATTAAAAGAAGATCGATAGTGGATGCCGATGGCCTCGACGGAAGAGGAATCAGTGGAGTGAATGTAGGTCACGACGACCGAACCACTATAACTTGGTTTACATTTACTTCTTGCAATTTACTATTATAGCAAACTGCCTCTTCTCCTTATTGTGCTTTTACTACGCCTACACTCGCATACACTTTCAAGTTTCCAAAATCGGTTTTATCGCACGAAACAAAATTTTCGAAACCGATGTAATTTTTACCGCTACACTAATTCACCTCCCCTGTTAGTGACTCGTTCCTAACAATTTCATAGGTCATCAAAGACCCAATCAAGTTCTTCAAGTTGAAAGTTATTTAGGTCCTTTGTTTTTTGTAATGTTGTTACTTTTGGATCCCAATTTTTTGGAAGGATCTTAGTATTTTATTTTCAAGTTCAAGGTTAGAAAAAATTTTACCAAGTGCTTTTAAACCATTGATGACATCTGTAAAATGGGTGTACATATCTCCAATGATTTCGCTTAGTTTCATTCGAAATAATTCAAAACTATACATCAAAAGATTAACTTTAGGATCATTAACTCTACTTGTGCCTCCGTGTGTGACTTCAAGAGTGTGTCAAATATCTTATGCAGTTTTACAAGTCAAAATATGATTAAACTTATTTTTATCCAAAGTACAAAATAGAGTATTCATAGCTCTAGCATTCAAAGAAAAAAAAAATTTCTCCAAATTATTCCATTCGTTTATTGGATTAGAAGACTTTACAAAGCCACTTTCGATAATATTTCATAAATTCAAATTCATAGAAAGCAAGAAAACTCTCATTCGAGTTTTCCAATAAGTGTAGTATGTCTCATTGAATATAGGAGGACGAATGATAGAGTGACCCTCTTGAAATCTAGAAAAAAGCTATCTCTTTTGGGTGTTAAACCAAATAGTAAGAAACATGGCTCTGATATCAATTGTTAGGATCGAAATTGGCACTAAGAGTGAGGGGGTGAATTAGTGCTTCTGATAAAAACATCGAATTTAAAAAATTACGTTCAATAAAAATCGATATCGGAAAAGAGTGCTTGACTTAGAGTAAGTGAACTAAGCAATTAACTTAGAAAGTAATAGTAATGATAATAAAAAGCAGAATAAAAATTGCACATTGAGTTTATAGTGGTTCGGTCGTCGTGACCTATATCCACTCCCGATTCCTCTTCACTCGAGGCCATTGGTTTTCACTACCGAATTTCTGTCAACAAGTAAAGATCAACTACCATTACGACTCTTTCTTTTTTTCATAGGCTCAGGAGAGAACTTTTACACCTCTCTTTCTTTTAAATCTCACTCCTCCTTTAGAAACCTTCTAACTTTAGGAGGAAGAGACTTATTCAACTTAGAGAGATTATGATACTATTTCAACTTAGAATTCTTTCCCCTTTTCGCTCAATTCTTGCATTTCCATGTAGGAATACTTGGGATATTTATAGACCCCAAATGGCTTCAAAAATGAAGCCAAAAAGGGTTTCATCCTGAGTTTCTCGGATCGTACCATCGCTTGTGCTAGGCGGTACCACCACCTATAGCATTGATAGTGGGCAGTACCATTGCCTAGATTAGCGGTACCACTACCTGACACAGTCTAGAAGATTGTGTTTGGGCAGTACCATTACTTAGTCTAGTAGTACCACCACCTGACAACCTGGAAAAGTATGCTCTTGACTTTTCTAGCTCATAGGTAGTTCCACCTAATCTTGGGTGACCGAATGGGCTTTCCACTTGGCCCCAAAAAAGTCCCAACTTAGGCCCAATGGCCTCTAATTAAGTTGGTATGGTTACATCCAAAAACTGACTCAATTAGACTCTAAACTAACTTGATCTAGACATAATTGATTACAAGTATGAATCTTATATTGTTCGATATGTCATTAGTTCATTCAGCGCTTCGTTCGATCATTTCAATGCATCGTCCTCTCTTGCGGCGTATTGCTCAATTAGCATGTTGACCTCCGCAACATTCGATCTCCTTAGCGCAATATCCGATCCTTTTGGCCCGATGCCCGAACTCATGGCACGAAGCCTTCTACCGATACGTCGACCGATCCTCTAGCTCGTCGTCCAATATTTTGATATGTTTCTGTTGAATCTCAGATTTTGATGATAAAATCAATTGATGGGTTATTTGATCTAATCCATATTATTGAGTTAAGTGTGCAAGATTAACTACGATAACCAGAAAACACAAAGCGAGAATACCGGAGTCAAGTTCAATGGACGTTTAAGAGTCCGAAGAATCATCGGAGATGCTGCCAGAACCAACCGAGAAGAAATCGGGAACCTGTCGGAATTTTCGGAAGTTCGCCGAAGAGATCGTCGGAGGTTCACGGAGATCACCGAGAAGGCTCGGCTACTCATTAAAGTCATCACAAGTTCGGGAGCTTGCTAGAAGCCCGTCGGCAGAAAGTTCGTCGGAAAGCTCGCCAGAACAAGACTCGACGTTCGCGGTTGAAAATTTGCTTAGGACGTGTTTTGGTTATGTAGTCCACTTGTAATTAGGATTAGGATTAAGAGATAATCCTATATCCTGGTTAGGGGCCAATTGGGCCCAAAGTCAGAGTTGGTTTAGGCTAAAAATTAAGCTAAACCAGCGAACTAGAGAGCCAAGATTGAAGCCCAACTAGTGGCTGAAAACACTGTAGTCGGGCTGAAAACACTGTAGGCGGTGGCACCGCCCAGCACCCGAGTGCTGGGCGGTGACACCTCCTTGGCTGGGCGGTTGCACCGTCCAGCACCCGAGCGTTGGGCGGTGGCACCGCCTGGCTGGGCGGTGGAACCGCCAGCACCGGGAACCCTAAGAGAATTCAAATTTTGGAGCCCAAAATTTGAATCCTCTTGAGGCCTATAAATACCCCTCAAATCTCAGCTGAGGTTACAACTTTTGAGAAGCATTTTGATTGAGAGAAAAGTCTTAGAAAGTCTTAGCAAGTCTTGTTTTCAATTTGCTAGAGATTTCTCCTCCTTCTTTCTTATTGAAAATTTGTAAGAGGTTGAGCTGCTTGTAAAAGGTTGTAAGAGGGGTGTTTACCCTTCCATTTCAAGAGACTTGTCAGTGGAAGGTGGGAGCCTCATCGAAGAGGGGCCTCGCAAGTGGAGTAGGTCATTTGACCGAACCACTCTAAAAATCGGCGTAATCTCTGGTTTGCTTTTTATTATTGTCATTTACATTACTGCAAATCTTCTTACTGCTTTAGTTCCTTATTACTCTTGCTGCGTAACTTTAAGAATACGCCTTCAAGTTAAATTTCTCAAGTTTCGTTCTTAACGTACGAAAGATTTTGTTAAAATCGAAGTTTTAATCCGCTGCACTAATTCACCCCCCCTCTTAGTGCCGCTCCGATCCTAACAAGTGGTATCAAAGCAAGGTTATCTCTTATATTTGGTTTAATACCCAAGAGAGATGGCTTACTCCGGCATGCAAGAGGGCCATTCTATTGCACGACCACCTTTGTTTAATGGGTCGGATTACACATATTGGAAGACTCGCATGAGAATCTTCCTCATTTCTATGGACTTTGAGCTTTGATCTATTGTCGAGAATGGATTTCAAAAATCTTCTCTTCCGATGAGCGAATGGGATGAATCGGAGAAGAAGGTTTTTGCTTTAAATGCAAAGGCTATGAATGCCTTGTTTTGTGCACTAGACAAAAACGAATTTAATCGTGTTTCAATGTGTGATTCGGCTTTTGATATTTGGAGAACTCTTGAGGTCACTCATGAAGGCACTAGCCGAGTGAAAGAGTCCAAAATCAACATCCTTATACACTCTTACGAACTTTTCCGAATGAAACCAAGTGAGTCCATCGGAGACATGTACACCCGGTTTACGGATGTCATCAATGGACTCAAAGCTCTTGGTAAAGATTTTACTAACTTTGAACTAGTAACTAAAATCTTAAGATCCCTCCATAAAAGTTGGGATCCAAAAGTTACGGCCATTCAAGAGGCCAAAGACCTTAAAGCATTCCCTCTTGAAGAACTCATTGGGTCTCTAATGACCTACGAAATGACATGTCAAGCTCATGACGATCTTGAGAACCCCCTTCCAAAGAACAGGAAGGATATGACACTCAAATCACAAGAAGACCACTTGAAAGGAACATCAAGTGATGAGGACAGTGACAATGACATTGCACTTTTGACTCAAAAGTTTAAAAAATATTTAAGAAAGAACAGATTTAAAAATAATACAAAAAATAAATTTGAACAAAAGAAGGACCAAGTGATTTGCTATGAATGCAAAAAACCGGGACACTATAAGAACGATTGTCCTCAAGCCAAAAAAAGAACATTAAAGAAGAAGGCATTCAAGGCAACGTGGGATGATTCAAGCGCATCCGAAGAAGAGGAGTCCAACACCGAGCAAGTTGCTCATTACGCGCTAATGGCGTTAGGAGAAGAGGTATGTGATTTATTTAATGAAGACTTATCTTTTGAAGAACTATCTATCGCTTTTCATGAATTATTTGATGAATGTAGAACTGTTAGCAAGAAGTTAAGTATCTTAAAGAAAGAGCATGCTTTGCTACAAGATAAGTTTGATAGTCTTCAAACTCCTCCATGCTCTAAGTGTGAGCACTTAGAAGCAATAAAAAATGAAAATTTGCTTCTTAAGGAAACCTTAAATAAGTTTAAGGTTGGTAGCAAAGGATTAGATATGATCCTTGCACACAAGGGTCACATTGCAAATAGAAATGGAATTGGATTTGTAAAAGGATTACATCAAAATCCTACCACTTTCATAAAAGGACCTACATTACATGTTTCTTCTTATATGAAATGTAACTTTTGTTGCAAATCCGGACATATTGCCTACAAATGCCCATTTAAGAAAATTAGTTCACAAAAATTAATATGGGTTCCTAAAGGAACTATAAAGAATTCAATCATAAATAACAAAGTTAGTGGGTCAATTTTTGAGGCACCCAAAATCAAATGGGTACCTAAAAATCATCCTCTTTTGTAGACAAACCCACAAGCTAGGAGCAAGAGATGGTATCTCGATAGTGGATGCTCAAGACATATGACTGGAGATCCATCTCATTTCTCTATGCTCACTAGCAAAGAAGAAGGGTACGTTACCTTCGGAGACAACAACAAGGGCAAAATCATTGGCAAGGGAACTATTGGTAACAAATTTAATTTTTCCATTGATGATGTCTTACTAGTTGATGGATTGAAACGTAATCTCTTGAGTATTAGTCAACTATGCGATAAAGGTTACATCGTTAGATTTGAATCAAATATGTGCATTATTGAAAAACCAAATCATAACATGACTATGATTGCTTTAAAACAAAATAATGTATATACCATCAATCTTGATGAACTAAGTAATGAAATGTGCTTCTCCGCCGTAAATGATGATGCTTGGCTTTGGCATAGGAGATTAGGCCATGCAAGCATGAAAACAATATCTAAGATCTCATCTCAAGAATTAGTACGAGGAATTCCAAATATAAAGTTTATTAAGGACAAAGTATGCGATGCATGTCAACTAGGCAAACAAATAAAAACAAGCTTCAAACCAAAAAATCAAATTAGCACTACTAGACCATTACAATTGATCCATTTGGACTTATTTGGACCAATTGATACAACAAGTCTAGGTGGAAGCAAATATGCTTTTGTGATTGTGGATGACTACTCTAGATACACTTGGACCTATTTCTTAGCTCACAAAAGTGATTGCTTCAAGTGTTTCTCTAAATTTTGTAAACTCACTCAAAACGAAAAAGGCTTCATGATTTCATCAATTCGGAGTGATCACGGTGGTGAATTCCAAAATCGTGACTTTCAAAACTTTTGCGAAAGTAATGGGTATAATCACAACTTCTCAACTCCAAGAAATCCTCAACAAAATGGAGTAGTTGAAAGGAAAAATAGAAACCTACAAGAAATGGCAAGAACTATGTTGAATGAACATAGTTTACCTAAGTACTTTTGGGCCGAAGTCGTAAATACGGCTTGCTACATCATGAATAGAGTTCTAATAAGACCATCCTTATCCAAAACTCCCTATGAATTATGGAATAACAAAAAACCAAACATCTCCTATTTTAAAGTTTTTGGTTGTAAATGCTTTATTTTAAATGAAAGGGATGCTTTAGGAAAATTTGATGCTAAATCCGATGAAGGCATCTTTCTTGGTTACTCTTCCGTTTCTAAAGCTTTTCGGGTTTTTAATAAAAGAACTTTAGTAATTGAAGAGTCTATTCATGTAGTTTTTAATGAAATTTTCGATTTAAAGAAAAATGATTTTGATGATGATCTTGGTTTTGATAATTTGAATTTAAATGAACCCTCTCCTCAAAATAGCCATTTGAATGCATCTTCTTCCGAAATTTCTTTACCAAAAGAATGGAAGTATGTAGATGCTCATCCAAAAGAGCAAATTATAGGAGATACATCAAAAGGGGTTCAAACTCGTTCTTCTTTCAAAAATTTCTGTGCTAACGTCGCTTTCCTTTCTCAAATTGAACCTAAATGCATTGACGAAGCCTTAAAAGATGATTTTTGGATCATTGCAATGCAAGAAGAATTGAACCAATTTGAGAGGAATGAGGTATGGAAGCTTGTTCCTAGACCAAGTGACCACTTAGTCATAGGTACTAAGTGAGTCTTTAGAAACAAGCAAGACGAAAATGGTATCGTGGTTAGAAACAAGGCTAGATTAGTGGCCAAAGGTTTCAACCAAGAAGAAGGTATCGATTACGAAGAAACCTTCGCTCCCGTGGCTCGATTAGAAGCCATAAGGATGCTCCTTGCCTATGCTAGTAGTAATAATTTTAAACTATTTCAAATGGATGTTAAAAGTGCTTTCTTGAATGACTTTATTTCCGAAGAAGTATTTGTCGAACAACCTCCTGGATTTGAAAATTCTCTTCTTCCTAATCATGTATTCAAATTGACTAAAGCTCTCTATGGCTTAAAACAAGCTCCTAGAGCTTGGTATGAAAGGCTTAGTTCCTTTCTTATTTTAAATAATTTTACCAAAGGCAAGGTTGATACTACATTGTTTATTAAACATTTTGAAAATAATTTTCTTATTGTGCAAATTTATGTTGACGATATTATTTTTGGCTCTTCGGATGAATCACTATGTGAATCATTTGCCAAATCTATGAGTCATGAATTTGAAATGAGTTTAATGGGGGAATTAACTTTCTTTTTAGGATTACAAATCAAACAACTTAAGGATGGTATATTTATTAACCAATCTAAATACACATTAGAATTGTTAAAACGATTTAACATGGATAATTCAAAAGCAATAAACACCCCTATGAGTACTGCGACTAAGTTAGATATGGATGAAAATAGTGAAAATTTCGATCAAAAAACATATAGGGGAATGATAGGTAGTCTACTCTACCTTACCGCGACTAGACCGGATATTATGTTTAGTGTAGGACTTTGTGCTAGGTTTCAATCAAATCCTAAATTATCTCACCTCAAAAGTATTAAAAGAATATTTAGGTATCTTAAAGGAACTCCAAATTTAGGATTATGGTATCCAAAATTTGAAAAATTTGATTTAATAGCCTATGCGGATGCCGATTTTGGCGGATGCAGAATAGAAAGAAAAAGTACATCCGGAACATGCCAATTTTTAGGACATGCACTTGTTTCTTGGACTTCCAAGAAACAAAATTCAGTTGCACTATCTACGGCAGAAGCCGAATACATAGCTGCAAGTGCATGTTGTGCACAAGTCATTTGGATGAAAAATACATTAGAAGACTATGGAATTCACTTTAAAAATATTCCCATAAAATGTGATAATACTAGTGCCATATGTCTTACTAAAAATCCAATTCAGCATTCTAGAACTAAGCACATCGACGTTAGGCATCATTTCATATGCGATCATGTCCTTAACAATAATGTTGTTCTAGAATTCATTGACACAAAGCATCAATTAGCAGATATATTCACAAAAGCCTTGAATGAAGACCAATTTGAATTCATTAGAAGGGAATTAGGTATGTTAAATTGTCCCTAAACAATAAACTTGTTTGATTGGATTTTCCGTAAAGTTTTTCATCTTCTTTCCGTCTCTCATTCTCCTTCAAATTCCATATGACATGTTGTGAAATCTCGAAATCGACTTTGATGACTTGATTATGAATTTCAAGTTAGCGATTTGATTTAAATAAGTTTTATCTAAATCATAATCTTGATCTTGCAAAATTGGAATCACAAATAATATCTTTTGGCATTCATGAATTGATACTTACAAATATGAAAGTATTGGCATTCATGACTTGAATTTGATTGAAACATTGTATGCTTAAATTAATCATTCTCCTATGTTTCAAAAATTCTTTAAATGCCTTATGTGATGTTTAAAAAGTAATATTGAGATTTTCATTAATTTGACGATTTGAATGAGTTTGTATTCGAATTATGATCTTGACTTCGTGAAATTACTACTTGAATTTTTTTATCCCAATCTCTCTCTTATATACATCTACAATTTCTGTTATTCATAGAAAGAAGAGATTAGATAATATGAATGCGTGCTGAATTTTCCTCTAAAATGAACTCTGCGTAAATATTTTTGCATACTTAATTTTCAATGATAAAATCGTTGTATGACAAAATATGTGCTTCAAGTCTCATTTTCCTTTTTGTTGATGACAAAGGGGGAGAAAAGTGATGACTTATATCATTCTTAATAGCATGACAAAATATGAATTGCAAAATCCTTGAGAAAAGTGATCGATCGATGATTATCTTATATGCCTTGCAAAATCCTTGAAAATATTGTAAGATTGATTGATCATATTGAATGCATGTCTAAAATGTATAATCATGCAATTCAAGTTGAAAATCTTTATCTCTTGTCATAGTAAAATTTGTCTCTTATCTTTCGACTTGAAAAAGATTTTCATCAAAGTTTCGCATTTACATTATGCTTAATGAGAATAACGATAAGTTCTACGGTTAGAGCTTATCGGTTTATACTTGAATTCAATGATGAAATTCAAGTGTTTTATCTTCTCATAATATGGCATATAGATAGGGGGAGTTACGTTTAACTCCGTCATCAATTGATTGTCATCATCAAAAAGGGGGAGATTGTTGAATCTCGAATTTTGATGATAAAATCAATTGATGGGTTATTTGATCTAATCCATATTATTGAGTTAAGTGTGCAGGATTAACTACGATAACCAGAAAACACAAAGCGAGAATACCGGAGTCAAGTTCGATGGACGTTTAAGAGTCCGAAGAATCGTCGGAGATGCTGCCAGAACCAACCGAGAAGAAATCGGGAACCTGTCGGAATTTTCGGAAGTTCGCCGAAGAGATCGTCGGAGGTTCACGGAGATCACCGAGAAGGCTCGGCTACTCATTAAAGTCATCACAAGTTCGGGAGCTTGCTAGAAGCCCGTCGGCAGAAAGTTCGTCGGAAAGCTCGCCAGAACAAGACTCGACGTTCGCGGTTGAAAATTTGCTTAGGACGTGTTTTGGTTATGTAGTCCACTTGTAATTAGGATTAGGATTAAGAGATAATCCTATATCCTGGTTAGGGGCCAACTGGGCCCAAAGTCAGAGTTGGTTTAGGCTAAAAATTAAGCTAAACCAGCGAACTAGAGAGCCAAGATTGAAGCCCAACTAGTGGCTGAAAACACTGTAGTCGGGCTGAAAACACTGTAGGCGGTGGCACCGCCCAGCACCCGAGTGCTGGGCGGTGACACCTCCTTGGCTGGGCGGTTGCACCGTCCAGCACCCGAGCGTTGGGCGGTGGCACCGCCTGGCTGGGCGGTGGAACCGCCAGCACCGGGAACCCTAAGAGAATTCAAATTTTGGAGCCCAAAATTTGAATCCTCTTGAGGCCTATAAATACCCCTCAAATCTCAGCTGAGGTTACAACTTTTGAGAAGCATTTTGATTGAGAGAAAAGTCTTAGAAAGTCTTAGCAAGTCTTGTTTTCAATTTGCTAGAGATTTCTCCTCCTTCTTTCTTATTGAAAATTTGTAAGAGGTTAAGCTGCTTGTAAAAGGTTGTAAGAGGGGTGTTTACCCTTCCATTTCAAGAGACTTGTCAGTGGAAGTTGGGAGCCTCATCGAAGAGGGGCCTCGCAAGTGGAGTAGGTCATTTGACCGAACCACTCTAAAAATCGGCGTAATCTCTGGTTTGCTTTTTATTATTGTCATTTACATTACTGCAAATCTTCTTACTGCTTTAGTTCCTTATTACTCTTACTGCGCAACTTTAAGAATACGCCTTCAAGTTAAATTTCTCAAGTTTCGTTCTTAACGTACGAAAGATTTTGTTAAAATCGAAGTTTTAATCCGCTGCACTAATTCACCCCCCCCTCTTAGTGCCGCTCCGATCCTAACAGTTTCATTCCGACCCAATGTTCGATTCCTCCTACTTTATTCAATTTGCCTTTTTTGATTGAAGTTAGTTTTGTTTCACTCAAAATACAGATTAGATCATAAACTCATCAATTGATTTCATCATCAAAATCCGAGATTAACACATGCACCTTATCTCGGTAAGACAATTGATAAAAGGACTATAGTGACTTAACTTACAAAGGCATAGTTGAGTCAAAAGGTCTTAGCAATGGGGCAAGAGGATGTAAAGGCAAGCACTCTTGAAGAGTATGTCATTGTACTACCATTCGAGTTGTTGTAAATGGAAGCTATATGATATGGAGATTATGCTAGAGCAAAGGCCTAAGATCTAAAAAATGATGCTAAAAAACCATTAGTTTTTGAAATATAATTTTACCAAATAATAATTATGTCAATGCATATTTAAAATATAGATTTCATATATTATTTACCAAACACTTCAAATATTTTATAAGTGCACATTTGTTAGGAATGAGTCGGCACTAAGAGGGGGGTGAATTAATGCAGTGGATAAAAACGTCGATTTCGAAAAATATTCATTCATTGAAATCGATATCGGAAGATGTTAACTTGAAAGCATATGAGAGCTTAGTGAGAGTAAGAAATTAGTTTGTAATGTAAAGTAGATTACAATAAAGGTAAATACTAAAACAAAAATGTAAATCGATTTATAGTGGTACGGTCATAGTAACCTACATCCACTCTACCGATTTCTCTTGCATTGAGACCACCGGCATCCACTAATGATCTTCTTTCAATAGGCAAAGATCAACTACCTTTACAACTCGATTCTCCTTTTGATAGGTTCAAGAGAGAACCTTTACAACCCCCCTTACTCCTCTCTCAAACTACATTAACACTTAGAGCTTTGAGAGGAGTCCTCACAAGATTATAATAGCGTTTTTATATCTTTTTGCTCTCAATTCTTGTGTTAGTTAACCAAAGATGAGAAAGATATTTATAGGTCTTAAGTATATTCAAACTTAGAGCCTAAAAGAGTCTTATCTTGGGTTTTTCGGGTCTTGGCGGTACCACCACCTACAACATTGACACTGGGCGGTACCATCGCCCAGTTTGCTGGTACCACCGCTTGGAAGGCTGTGTCTAGGTAATACCACCGCTCAAACTGGTGATACTACCACTTGACATTGCCACTGAGTAGTACCATCGCCCAGTCTGGTGGTACCACCGCCTGACACAATCTCGGAGACTGTGAAACGACGGTGCCACCTTTTGGGTCACTGTTTGGGCCTTGCACTTGGACCAACATAGCCCAAACTTGGGCCCAATTGACCCCTAATTAAGTTGGCCCAATTCCAACTCAATTATGTGCTAACTAAGATTTTTAAGACATTCACTAAGCTAAATAAGTCCGTAAGTCTAGGTTTTTTTCGGTGATCTTCTAGCGAACATTCGACGATCTCTCGACGATGTTCCAATGGACTACCGACAAGATCCTAGACTTCATGACGATCTTCTTAGTGAGTTCCGATGAGCTTCTTTGGCAAGCTCCTAGACTTCTCGGTCAATTCCGACAAAAATTTCGATGAACGTCCGGACTTTCGACGAACTCTTGAACTCCCAACGAAATCTCGTTCTTGACTCCGAGATTTCATTTTGCATTATGCCTTGACCACTATCATAGTTAATCCTGCACACTTAAAATCTACTTCGATCTAGACAATTATTATAAAGCTTGAATCAAATGTTGTCCGGCATGTCATTGGTTCATCGACGCTTCTTCCAATTGTTCGGCGGATCATCCTCTCTTGCGGCCTATTGCCCAATCGGCCAGTTGACCTCTGCAACTCCGATTTCTTTGGCATAATTTTCGCTCTTCTTGGCTCGATGCCCAAACCCATGGCCCGAAACCTTTTGTCGATATGTCGACTGATCCTTCGGCTCAACGTTCAATCTTCTGACATGTTTTTCTCTGGCCCAAAATGATTCTTCCTACTTCAATTGTCTCTCCCTGATCGAAGCTTCCCACATCACTCAAAATGTAGATCAAATCATAAACACTCTCAATTGGTTTCATCATCAAAATTTGAGATTCAATAACATTCTTCACTTAAGTCCCTTTTTCTAACTACATATTAAAAATATAAATGTGTTCCTAAATACAACCATAATGTTTTTGTATGTTTATGTCTTTTGATTTTATAAAGAGCTTCCAATAGACTTGGTAATCTCATTTTGATTGGCATTTATAGTCGTTTAAGGCCTATACACATAGGTTATGTGTAGTCATCATATAGAGACAAAACTACTCAAAAGGAAACCATCCAGATATTCATTTTGGGTGATTTCCAAGTATGTAGAGCAATACAAAATGTCAACCATCTCACAATCCTAGAGCTACAAGGTGGTAACTAAATAAGCCTTTGGGAGATTATATAAGACTGATTCGTTATATTATTCTATAATAATATTATATGGGTGCTAGTGAGGACTTTTGACCATCATGGACCACCTTAGACCTTTTGTTGCATAACTGTTCAGAATTTGTGGGATCCTGAGTTAGACATTTATTGTGACCCATCTTTTATTTTGTATGTCCTTAAGGAACTCTAAAGGATTACGAAGAGGTTAATATTTTATGCATGAACATAGTAATTATGTTGCATAACTTTGTTAGGATCAAGTGCACTAAGAGGGGGGGGTGAATTAGTGCAGCGGATAACTTTCGACGATTAAAACTACGTTCGTACGATAAGAGCGATTTCGGTAGAAAAGCCGATTCGTAAATCACTTTAACTTGTGATCAAGCAAGATGCAGTTAAAGCAAATCTATAAAGGCAGTTTGCGGTTATGATGGAAATCAGAATGTAAGCGCAAACTGAAATATGATGTTCGTACGATAAAATTGATTTACGTCTAAACACCGATTCGGAAAATACTGAACTTTGAAACATGATCGTAAATATGCAGAAGGCAATAAGCTATTGAGGAGGTTTGCAGTAAAGATAATATGCTTAAAGTAAATGCAAACCAGAGAGCACCGCGATTTTAGAGTGGTTTGGTCAATCTTAACCTACATCCACTTCTGGCTTCCTCCACCAACGAGGTCACCGACGTCCACAAGAGGCCTTCCTTCAATAAACGAAGGCCAACCACCCTTTTATAGTTTCACTCCTTTTGACAGGCTTAGGAGACAACCCTTACAAACTTTTCTCTCCTCTCTTGAAAGATCAGAACTTGGAAGAAAAGAGGGAGAAGAACTTTTAACTCATACAACACTCTTGAGCTCTAAAAATCACAGAGTAAGATCAGGATTTCAGTGGTTTTTTGTTGCTCTATCATTGCTGAAAGGGTGGGGTATTTATAGGCCCCAACCCAGTTTGAATTCCGAGCTTAAAACTGTCAATTCCCAGAATTTTGGGGTCTGGCGGTTGCACCGCCTGACTGGGGCGGTTGCACCGCCTAACAGAGCTCAAAGACTGAGCCTTTGGGCGGTGCCACCTCCTGTCAGGGGCGGTTGCACATCCTGCCAGAGCTGGGAGACCGAGCTCAGGCGGTTGCACCTCTATCAAAGGTGGTTGCACCGCCCAACTAGAGCTCGAAGACTGAGCCCTGGGCGGTGCCACCGCCGACCCAGGTGGTGCCACCTCTGGCCAAGTAATCTGGGCCCGAATGGGCTGATCCATTCGGCCCAATTTGGGTCTTTCAAGGGCCCAATTGCCCCAAGATTAAGTTAATGGGATCACCTCCCATTTCTAACTTAATCGTCGTGCTAACTACGAATTTCTTAAGGCATTTACTGCAACTTGCTTCGGTGCGTCAATCGCTTCTTCTAGCGTGCTTCCGGCGAACATCCGACGAACCTTCGGCGATGCTCCGGCGAACTTCCGGCAAACTCCTGGACTTGTGACGATCCACTTGGCGAGTTCCAATGAGCTATTTTGGCAAGCTCCTAGACTTCTCGGATTTGTTCTCGTAGAACCTCCGACGACCGTCCGGACTTCCGTCGAACTCTCGAACCCCCAATGTAATCATAGTCTTAATTCCGGCGCAACTCCTGCTGCATGTCTTTCTTTCATCGTATTTAATCCTGCATACTTAAAACAAAACTTCGATCGAGACAATTAATCCTAAGCAATTAACTACGTTGTCTGGCATGTCATTGGTCCCTCAACGCTTCATCCGATTCTTCGGCGCATCGTCCTCTCTTGCGGCCAATTGCCCAATCGCTAGTTGACTCCGCAACTCCCATATCCTTAGCGCAATACCTGCTCTTCTTGGCCCGATGCCCAAGTCCAAGGCCCGAAGCCTTCTATCGATACGTCGACCGATCCATCGGTCCGACGTTCAATCTTCTGACATATTCCTCCGACATAACATGATTTTTCCTACTTTAATTGTCTCATCCTGATCGAAGCATCCTGCGTCACTCAAAATGCAGATTAAAACATAAACATAATTATCAATTGGTTTCATCATCAAAATACGAGATTCAATAATCTCCCCCTTTTTTATGATGACAACCAATTGATGACGGAGTTAAACTTAACTCTCGGAGTTTAAACAAACTCCCCCTATCAATATGCCATATTGATAGAACCTTGAATTCAAACTGAATTCAAGTCATTGCAATATTCATTATGAATACTTGCAACACGTCATCATGAACTTATGCATAGACTTATGCATAACATCATACTTCTCCCCCTTTGTCATCAACAAAAAGGAAAAGTACCACAATCAAGTGTTTGTTATATAAGTTTAACTCATTGCATGAAAAATAGAATATCAAGTTTTATCATCATGCAGTTTTGAAGCTAGAAAATTTAGCAAGTGTTACATCATGCTTAGAACATTCATGCTATCAAGTTTTAGATATGCAAGTTGTACAACATACAAGATAGCAAGTTCCACAACATCAAGCTAGCAAATTTTATAATATTTTAGAACATGCAAACTAGCAGTTTTGAGATGTTCAAGAAAGAAACTCTTGCTTCTTGAAATATGCAAATTTGTCAAGTTTTGCTAGATGTGCAAGTTAGCATTTTTGCCTCTTGAGATAGGTAAGATAGCACATTTGCTTCTTTTGAGATAGCAACTTTTTGCTTCTCTTTAGACTACAAGCTAGCAATTTTTACGATATTTAAGTTTCATAATATACAAGCTAGCAAAAATTTCGAAAGCATTTGCTTTCTTGTGTAAGCTCATGATTCTTGCTTCCTATTGCAATGTGCAAGTTGCAAGTTTTGCTTCTTGAGATAGGCAAGATAGCATTTCTACAATTTTTGTTTCTTAAGATAGGCAAGCTTCTGATGTTCAAGATAACAAGCTCTTTCTTCTCTTTTGAGAAGTGCCATTTTTGTTTTCTTTGCAAAGTGCAAGCTAGCAAAATGCCAAACTAGCAAGAGATAATGTTTTACATGAGGCAAGCAAACAATTTGGCAAATGTTACATTTGCATCTTCTCTTTTGAGAAGTGTAATTTTAGCTTTCATCTTGAATTGTGCAAGCTAGTTAGTTTGCCTCTTTTCATGATGTCCACGCTAGAAATTCTTGCTCCCCCTTTGTCATTGTCAAAAAGAAGGGAAGACCCTTATATCAATTTTCATATTATGACAAAGGTAAGTATCAATCTTATTTGTGCATCAAATATATTCAAATTAAAACATACACAATTTCAGAAACCTTATTTTTCATGCACGATACCGAAAAATAAATCAATCATCATTAATAGGCATATCATACATGATACTCAAACATTAAAATTTTTAAGCATTTATCAACATGTTGATCATGATACCAAACATTCATCATTTAAAGCATTCATGATACACATCATATGCAATAAATACATCATGTACATCATTACAAGAAGTATTGCATACATCATTTTAACTTCATTAATATTTCATCATTTCATGCATCATACCAAAACATTTCAAGTCATGCAAGCCATAAATACAAAGAAATCATGTCATGAAGGATAAAATCATTTGAATACCAAAAGACATGATTCATATAGTAAATATCTTCTTTAAATAAAATATCAAGAAAAATCATAGGAGTACAAAGAAGAGATCTTGTTTTAAAAGAAAATCAAGTAATAACTCCAAGAACTCACAAGGAAAAATCATGATTCATTTAGAAAATCTCCTATCAAGAGAATATCAAGTAAAATCGTAGAAGATCGATTAATGAGAAATTTTGATTTATAATAAAATCTCATGTATCGAATGTCGAGAAATTAAAATGATGATTTATAAAAAATATCACAAGTTATATTCAAGAGAAAAATCATCATTCATTTTCAACTTATTCAATTTGTCACATTAATATTTCTTAGATATGCATGATACCCAAACATAGTTTTAAATCTTCAACATATAACATGCATAAATTCAAAAATTGAAAGGAGAAGGGAAGAATTCAAAGGTACGAAGATTTCAACCATCTCATAAACAAATGTAAGACCAAGTCATGAATCCAAAATTCCATGAATCAAAATGATCATCAAAGGTAATCTCATGTTATTCTAAGAAATCAATATCATGATTTTGATAAAACTCATTTCAAATTTAAATCATCAAAATCACTTTTATGGTTCACAAAATTAATAACATAGGTAGATTCATGATTTCATTGATAATATATTTTCCTCCCTTTTTTTTTAAGTATTTGATTTCATGTTAGCATGCTTTTTCATTTATGTTAAATAAAAACATGCATCAACATTTAGGATCGAAAAATGAATTTCGTCATAAAACCATCAAGATTAATAGATTCTAAAAAATGAATTGTTATGGTCAAGAAAATCCGAAAATGAAATTTAACACTTTCATGCATTCGGACATGGTTTTGCCATATGTTTTTCAAATACACTCATAAAAATAACACATTCTTATCATCATGTATAATTTAAAATCTCATGCATAAAATTGTCAATCATTGTATCAAAAACATTTAATATTTTCATTACATCATTATGCATTACTTCAAATCAAACATAATTTCATTCAACAATGTTAAATCAAACATGATACACATTATTACTTCTTAACCATGATTTCATATTTTCAATCAAAATCATTTTGTTTGTTTATCATAAAATATGTAATATTATCATTTTCGAAATTACTAGCATGATCATAATTTTTTCATTTTTATTTTTAAATCTATAATTTTTAAGAAAATTAATTCTAGACTGAAAAAGAAAATACATCATAAAAGCATCAAGTAATTTTAAAATAAATCAGGGGGATTTTGATTACCTTATCATTGAAAGCGGTTAAGGCATAGTTTGCCACCTCGCCTTTCTTGATTTTCTCCTCGATTTCGGAGGAGCTCGATTCATCCCACTTTGTGTTCTTTTTCTTTGGCCTCTTCCTCTATTCAAGTTCATTGTTTATTTTAGATTTTTGTTTAATAAACTTATTAAGATTTAGTGTTCGAAGTTCAAGTTCATCATTGTCCTCATCACTTGAGTCATCACTCAAGTGATATTCATTTGTCTAGGGTTCCAAATCCTTCATGTTCTTTGGAAGGTTGTTTTGTTCATCATGTGCATTATGCACCATTTCATATGTCATCAACAAACCAATTAGTTATTCAAGTGGTAATTTGTTTAGGTTTTTAGCTTCTTATATTGTAGTTACTTTTGAATCCCACTTCTTAGAAAGAGAACGTAAAATCTTGTTTACGAGTTCAAAATCCGAAAAACATTTGCCAAGAGTTCTTAAATTATTGAAACGGGTGTACATGTCGCCTAGGGTCTCGCTTGGTTGCATTCGAAAAAGCTCAAAATCATGCAATAAAATGTTAACTTTCGAGACTTTGACTCTACTAATTTCCTCGTGCGTGATTTCAAGTGTTTGCCAAATATCAAAAGCCGTTTCACACATCAAAACGCGATTAAATTCATTTTTGTCAAGTGCATAAAACAAGGCAATCATAGCCTTTGCGTTTAAAGAAAAATACTTCTTCTCCAAATCCGACCATTCATTTATCGGTTTAGAGGGAAGTTGAAAACCGTTTTCAATGATATTTCATAAATCCAAATTCATAGAAATCAAGAAAACTCTCATTCGAGTTTTCCAATAAATGTAGTCCAATCCGTTAAACAACGGTGGACGAACAACCGAAAAACCCTCTTTAAAGCCATGAAGAGTCATTTCTCTCGGGTGTAAATCCGAAATGAGAAATACCGGGCTCTGATACCAATTGTTAGGATCAAGAGAACTAAGAGGGGGGGGGGGGGGGGTGAATTAGTGCAGTGGATAACTTTCGACGATTAAAACTATGTTCGTACGATAAGAGCGATTTCGGTAGAAAAGTCGATTCATAAATCACTTTAACTTGTGATCAAGCAAGATGAAGTTAAAGAGAATCTATAAAGGCAGTTTGTAGTTATGATGGAAATCAAAATGTAAGCGTAAACTGAAATATGATGTTCGTACGATAAAACTGATTTACGTCTAAACACCGATTCGGAAAATACTGAACTTTGAAACACGATCGTAGATACGCAGAAGGCAGTAAGCTATTGAGGAGGTTTGCAGTAAAGATAATATGCTCAAAGTAAATGCAAACTAGAGAGCACCAAGATTTTAGAGTGGTTCGATCAATCTTGACCTACATCCACTTCTGGCTTCCTCCACCAACGAGGTCACCGATGTCCACTAGAGGCCTTCCTTCAATAGGTGAAGGCCAACCACCCTTTTATAATTTCACTCCTTTTGACGGGCTTAGGAGACAATCCTTACAAACTTTTCTCTCCTCTCTTGAAAGATCAGAACTTGGAAGAAAAGAGGGAGAAGAACTTTTAACTCATACAACACTTTTGAGCTCTAAAAATCACAGAGTAAGATCAGGATTTCGGTGGTTTTTGGTTGCTCTGTCATTGCTGAAAGGGTGGGGTATTTATAGGTCCCAACCCAGTTTGAATTCCGAGCTCAAAACTGTCAATTCTCAAAATTCCGGGGTCTGGCGGTTGCACCGCCTAACTGGGGCGGTTGCACCGCTTGGCAGAGCTTGAAGACTGAGCCTCTGGGCGGTGCCACCTCCTGTCAGGGGCGATTGCACCTCCTGCCAGAGCTTGGAGACCGAGCTCAGGCGGTGCCACCGCCTGACTGGGGCAGTTGCACCGCCCAGCTAGAGCTCGGAGATCGAGCTCAAGCGGTTGCGCCTCTGTCAGAGGCGGTTGCACCGCCCAGCTAGAGCTCGGAGACTGAGCCCTGAGCGGTGCCACCGCCGACCCAGGCGGTGCCACCTCTGGCCAAGTAATCTAGGTCCGAATGGGCTGATCCATTCGGCCCAATTTGGGTCTTTCAAGGGCCCAATTGCCCCAAGATTAAGTTAATGGGATCACCTCCCATTTCTAACTTAATCATTGTGCTAACTACGAATTTCTTACGGCATTTACTGCAACTTGCTCTAGTGCGTCAATCGCTTCTTCCGGCGTGCTTCCGGCGAACATCCGACGAACCTTCGGCGATGCTCCGGCGGACTTCCGGCAAATTCCTAGACTTGTGACGATCCACTTGGCGAGTTCCAACGAGCTTTTTTGGCAAGCTCCTAGACTTCTCGGATTTGTTCTCGCAGAACCTCCGACGACCGTCCGGACTTTCGTCGAACTCTCGAACCCCCAATGTGATCATAGTCTTAACTCCGACGTAACTCCTGCTGCATATCTTTCTTTCATCGTAGTTAATCCTGCACACTTAAAACCAAACTTCGATCGAGACAATTAATCCTAAGCAATTATCTACGTTGTCTGGCATGTCGTTGTTCCCTCGACGCTTCGTCCAATTCTTCGGCGCATCGTCCTCTCCTGCGGCCTATTGCCCAATCGGCCAGTTAACTCTGCAACTCCGATATCCTTAGCGTAATACCCGCTCTTCTTGGCCCGATGCCCAAGGGCCCGAAGCCTTCTGTCGATACGTCGACCGATCCATCGGCCTGACGTCCAATCTTCTGACATGTTCCTCCGACATGATTTTTCCTGCTTTAATTGTCTCATCCTGATCGAAGCATCCTGCGTCACTCAAAATGTAAATTAAAATATAAACATAATTATCAATTGGTTTCATCATCAAAATACGAGATTCAACAATCTCCCCCTTTTTAATGATGACAACCAATTGATACGGAGTTAAACTTAACTCTCGGAGTTTAAACAAACTCCCCCTATCAATATGCCATATTGATAGAACCTTGAATTCAAACTGAATTCAAGTCATTGCAATATTCATCATGAATATTGCAACACGTCATCATGAACTTATGCATAGACTTATGCATAACATCATACTTCTCCCCCTTTGTCATCAACAAAAAGGAAAATTACCACAATCAAGTGTTTGTTATATATTTTAAATCAATGCATGAAAAACAGAATATCAAGTTTTATCATCATGCAGTTTTGAAGCTAGAAAATTTAGCAAGCGTTACATCATGCTTAGAACATTCATGCTATCAAGTTTTAGATATGCAAGTTGTACAACATACAAGATAGCAAGTTCCACAACATTAAGCTAGCAAATTTTATAATATTTTAGAATATGCAAGCTAGCAGTTTTGAGATGTTCAAGAAAGCAACTCTTGCTTCTTGAAATATGCAAATTTGTCAAGTTTTGCTAGATGTGCAAGTTAGCATTTTTGCCTCTTGAGATAGGCAAGATAGCACATTTGCTTCTTTTAAGATAGCAACTTTTTGCTTTTCTTTAGACTACAAGCTAGCAATTTTTACGATATGTAAGTTTCATAATATACAAGCTAGCAAAAATTTCGAAAGCATTTGCTTTCTTGTGTAAGCTCATGATTCTTGCTTCCTATTGCAATGTGCAAGTTGCAAGTTTTGCTTCATGAGATAGGCAAGATAGCACTTCTGCAATTTTTGTTTCTTAAGATAGGCAAACTTGTGATGTTCAAGATAACAAGCTCTTTCTTCTCTTTTGAGAAGTGCCACTTTTGCTTTCTTTGCAAAGTGCAAGCTAGCAAAATGCCAAACTAGCAAGAGATAATGTTTTACATGAGGCAAGCAAACAATTTGACAAATGTTACATTTGCATCTTCTCTTTTGAGAAGTGTAATTTTTGCTTTCATCTTGAATTATGCAAGCTAGTTAGTTTGCCTCTTTTCATGATGTCCACGCTAGAAATTCTTGCTCCCCCTTTGTCATTGTCAAAAAGAAGGGAAGACCCTTATATCAATTTTCATATTATGACAAAGGTAAGTATCAATCTTATTTGTGCATCATTATATATTCAAATTAAAACATACATAATTTCAAAAACCTTATTTTTCATGCACGATACCGAAAAATAAATCAATCATCATTAATAGGCATATCATACATGATACTCAAACATTAAAATTTTTAAGCATTTATCAACATGTTGATCATGATACCAAACATTCATCATTTATAGCATTCATGATACACATCATATGCAATAAATACATCATATACATCATTACCTTAAGTATTGCATACATCATTTTAACTTCATGAATATTTCATCATTGCATGCATCATACCAAAACATTTCAAGTCATGCAAGCCATAAATACAAAGAAATCATGTCATGAAGGATAAAATCATTTGAATACCGAAAGACGTGATTCATATAGTAAATATCTTCTTTAAATAAAATATCACGAAAAATCATAGGAGTACAAAGAAGAGATCTTGTTTTAAAAGAAAATCAAGTAATAACTCCAAGAACTCACAAGAAAAAATCATGATTCATTTAGAAAATCTCCTATCAAGAGAATATCAAGTAAAATCGTAGAAGATCGATTAATGAGAAATTTTAATTTATAATAAAATCTCATGTATCGAATGTCGAGAAATCAAAATGATGATTGATAAAAAATATCACAAGTTATATTCAAGAGAAAAATCATCATTCATTTTCAACTTATTCAATTTGTCACATCAATATTTCTTAGATATGCATGATACCCAAACATGGTTTTAAATCTTCAACATATAACATGCATAAATTCAAAAATTGAAAGGAGAAGGGAAGAATTCAAAGGTACGAAGATTTCAACCATCTCATAAACAAATGTAAGACCAAGTCATGAATCCAAAATTCCATGAATCAAAATGATCATCAAAGGTAATCTCATGTTATTCCAAGAAATCAATATCATGATTTTGATAAACATTTCAAATTTAAATCATCAAAATCACTTTTATGGTTCACAAAATTCATAACATAGGTAGATTCATGATTTCATTGATAATATATTTTCTCCCTTTTTTTTTTAAGTATTTGATTTCATGTTAGCATGCTTTTTCATTTATGTTAAATAAAAACATGCATCAACATTTAGGATCGAAAAATGAATTTTGTCATAAAACCATCAAGATTAATAGATTCTCAAAAATGAATTGTTATGGTCAAGAAAATCCGAAAATGAAATTTAACACTTTTATGCATTCGGAAATAGTTTTGCCATATGTTTTTCAAATACACTCATAAAAATAACACATGCTTATTATTATGTATAACTTAAAATCTCATGCATAAAATTGTTCATCATTGTATCAAAAATATTTAATATTTTCATTACATCATTATGCATTACTTCAAATCAAACATGATTTCATTCAACAATGTTAATCATGATACACATTATTACTTCTTAACCATGATTTCATATTTTCAATCAAAATCATTTTGTTTGTTTATCATAAAATATGCAATATTATCATCTTCGAAATTACTAGCATGATCATAATTTTTACATTTTTATTTTTAAATATGTAATTTTTAAGAAAATTAATTCTAGACCGAAAAAGAAAATACATCATGAAAGCATCAAGTAATTTCAAAATAAATCAGGGGGATTTTGATTACCTTATCATTGAAAGCGGTTAAGGCATAGTTTGCCACCTCGCCTTTCTTGATTTTCTCCTCATTTTCGGAGGAGCTCGATTCATCCCACTTTGTGTTCTTCTTCTTTGGCCTCTTCCTCTATTCAAGTTCATTGTTTATTTTATATTTTTGTTTAATAAACTTATTAAGATTTAGTGTTCGAAGTTCAAGTTCATCATTGTCCTCATCACTTGAGTCATCACTCAAGTGGTATTCATTTGTCTAGGGTTCCAAATCCTTCATGTTCTTTGGAAGGTTGTTTTGTTCATCATATGCATTATGCACCATTTCATATGTCATCAATGAACCAATTAGTTCTTCAAGTGATAATTTGTTTATGTTTTTAGCTTCTTGTATTGCAGTTACTTTTGAATCCCACTTCTTAGAAAGAGAACGTAAAATCTTGTTTACGAGTTCAAAATCCAAAAAACATTTGCCAAGAGCTCTTAAATTATTGACGATATCCGTGAAACGGGTGTACATGTCGCCTATAGTCTCGCTTGGTTGCATTCGAAAAAGCTCAAAATCATGCAATAAAATGTTAACTTTCGAGTTTTTGACTCTACTAGTTTCCTCGTGCATGATTTCAAGTATTCACCAAATATCAAAAGCCGTTTCACACATCGAAACGCGATTAAATTCATTTTTGTCAAGTGCACAAAACAAGACATTCATAGCCTTTGCGTTTAAAGAAAAATACTTCTTCTCCAAATCCGACCATTCGTTTATCGGTTTAGAGGGAAGTTGAAAACTGTTTTCAACGATATTCTATAAATCCAAATTCATAGTAATCAAGAAAACTCTCATTCGAGTTTTCCAATAAGTGTAGTCCAATCCGTTAAACAACGGTGGTCGAACAACCGAAAAACCCTCTTTAAAGCCATGAAGAGTCATTTCTCTCGGGTGTAAATCCGAAATGAGAAATACCGGGCTCTGATACCAATTGTTAGGATCAAGAGCACTAAGAGGAGGGGGGGGGGGGTTGAATTAGTGCAGTGGATAACTTTCGACGATTAAAACTACGTTCGTACGATAAGAGCGATTTCGGTAGAAAAGCCGATTCATAAATCACTTTAACTTGTGATCAAGCAAGATGCAGTTAAAGAGAATCTATAAAGGCAGTTTGCAGTTATGATGGAAATCAGAATGTAAGCATAAACTGAAATATGATGTTCGTATGATAAAACTGATTTACGTCTAAATACCGATTCGAAAAATACTGAACTTTGAAACATGATCGTAAATACGCAGAAGGCAGTAAGCTATTGAGGAGGTTTGCAGTAAAGATAATATACTCAAAGTAAATGCAAACCAGAGACCACCATGATTTTAGAGTGGTTCGATCAATCTTGACCTACATCCACTTCTGGCTTCCTCCACCAACGAAGTCACCGACGTCCACTAGAGGCCTTCCTTCAATAGGCGAAGGCCAACCACCCTTTTACAATTTCACTCCTTTTGACTGGCTTAGGAGACAACCCTTACAAACTTTTCTCTCCTCTCTTGAAAGATCAGAACTTGGAAGAAAAGAGGGAGAAGAACTTTTAACTCATACAACACTTTTGAGCTTTAAAAATCACAGAGTAAGATCAGGATTTCGATGGTTTTTGGTTGCTCTGTCATTGCTGAAAGGGTGGGGTATTTATAGGTCCCAACCCAGTTTGAATTCCGAGCTCAAAACTATCAATTCTCGAAATTCCGGGGTCTGGCGGTTGCACCGCCTGACTGGGGCGGTTGCACCGCTTGGTAGAGCTCGAAGACTGAGTCTCTGGGCAGTGCCACCTCCTGTCAGGGGCGGTTGCACCTCCTGCCAGAGCTCGGAGACCGAGCTCAGGCGGTGCCACCGCCTGACTGGGGCGGTTGCACCGCCCAGCCAAAGCTCGGAGACCGAGCTCAGGCGGTTGCACCTCTGTCAGAGACGGTTGCATTGCCCAGCTAGAGCTTGGAGACTGAGCCTTGAGCGGTGCCACCGCCGACCCAGGCGGTGCCACCTCTGGCCAAGTAATCTAGGTCCGAATGGGCTGATCCATTCGGCCAAATTTATGTCTTTCAAGGGCCCAATTGCCCCAAGATTAACTTAATGGGATCACCTCCCATTTCTAACTTAATCATTGTGCTAACTACGAATTTCTTAAGGCATTTACTGCAACTTGCTCCGGTGCATCAATCGCTTCTTCCGGCGTGCTTCCGGCGAACATCCGACGAACCTTCGGCGATGCTCTAGCGGACTTCCGGCAAATTCCTGGACTTGCGACAATCCACTTGGCGAGTTCCAACGAGCTTTTTTGGCAAGCTCCTAGACTTCTCGGATTTGTTCTCGCAGAACCTCCGACGACCGTCCGGAATTCTGTCGAACTCTCGAACCCCCAACGTGATCATAGTCTTGACTCCGGTGTAACTCCTGCTGCATGTCTTTCTTTCATCATAGTTAATCCTACATACTTAAAACAAAACTTCGATCGAGACAATTAATCCTAAGCAATTAACTACGTTGTCCGACGTGTCATTGGTCCCTCGACGCTTCATCCGATTCTTCGGCGCATCGTCCTCTGTTGTGGCCTATTGCCCAATCGGCCAGTTGACTCCTCAACTCCGATATCCTTGGCGCAATACCCACTCTTCTTGACCCGATGCCCAAGTCCACGGCCCAATGCCTTCTGTCGATAAGTCGACCGATCCATCGGCCCGACGTCCAATCTTCTGACATATTCCTTCGGTACAGCATGATTTTTCCTGCTTTAATTGTCTCATCCTGATCGAAGCATCCTACGTCACTCAAAACATAGATTAAAACATAAACACAATTATCAATTGATTTCATCGTCAAAATACGAGATTCAACAAACTGATGTTAATCCAACTAAGTCCGTTATAATATATCGAATACGAGCAGCAAGGGATGCATGATGGTGAATGCAATCGCAGGCTTAGGTTAGAATGCACGAGAACATAATATTTTAATTTTTTTTATTTTGTAAGAGTAAAAAAAATCTAGACTTACAGTTGAGTCTAGACTCATTACCATACCCAGCTGTAAGTCTTTTCGTAGGGCTTATCGAGCGGTAAGCTTGCATTGCACAATTGGATCAATCCATGTGTCAATCATAATCAGACCGATAAATACCATTCCGGATTAAGCAAAATTGGATTCCTTCGTTTGGAAGACATAGAAAACATAAATAAGAAATCAAAATTCGACATGGGACTTCATGAAATCAAAATTTAAGAAGAAACTGTTTGACTACCAGGTTTCTAAATGGCTAAATGACATACAACATGTCCCTACAAAGTTTGCACTTTTAAGCATATACATTGAATGATTTCTACGAAGCAGCAGAATAAAGCTATGTTTTCAAGACAGCTTTCTAAAAGGATATTCTGGTTTATTTTAGGGCTTTCTACACAGATGTACATGAATGACTTTTTCATGCATATCTAAGTCATATTAGTTCCCATGATACTCTCAAGTCATATACATAACTGGTGTACCTGACTTGAATTTATTAATTCCAAAGCATGTTTACCAAGCAATCAAGTTCCAATACAACAAGGGTTGAATTTATTTATTCTAAAGCATGTTAGGTAAATCTTTATGCCATGGCCGAGGTATTAGTATAGCTAGGTCTAATTTCGGATGTGTAAAGTTGGCCATGTGAATGCTTGGATAGTAGAAGTTGTCCATGCCATGGCCCAGGTATTAGTTAGCAAACTGATATACTCAGGTCTAATTTTCTAAGTGCGATTTTCTCTCTTGGCTAGTTACTTGCTTCTTTATCACCGAGTTCCTACATACAGGCCAAAGTCGGAAGGGGATTTTCCGACTTGACCGCTCCAAAGTTTAAGTTAGTGTCGAGTGGAGTTAGGGGGAGTTGAGTGCTTGAAGTCCCTCCCCTCCTGATATTGCTTAGGGGATTGGCTTTTATATCTACAAATGAAGATCAGTCATATATGGTCCATTAATAGTTGCCAACTCCTTGGGCGACTGGCTTGTACTTTACGTGCGAGCGTCGACCGACCTGTACGGATCCATGCTATGTGGCACTGTTTCAAGCTTTCCGAAGTGGCTCTATGGTATACAATGCCGAACAGTATGAGGGCAAGCAGTCATCCTGTTCGGGTCTGAGGTGTTGCATCATGTTAACCTGGAGCTCTTTTGTTGGCACTGATGTAGTCACTGATTGCTACCACATGGACGGTATTGAAATATGCCATATCATTCTTCCCCTCCCCCAAAGAGGCATGCATCAGGTTCCTTGTGGAGGGGCTCGAGGCATGCCTTGGTGCCTCTTGTTGGTTGGGTCAACCATTATGCTGGGATTGGTGGTTCGATCGTCGGTTGACCGAGGGCTTCCACTTAAGGGCTGAACTAGTTAAGGGATATAATCCAGGGCAAGGCCAATCGATCAACATAACTCGGACATAGGATTGGCTGAACAATACTATTCAAACACTCAGTTAGCTAAGCAACACTACTCGGGCGTGGACTTATCTAAGCAGCACCACTCGGACTAGCTGAGCAGCTATTCGGATAAAGGACTGAATCGAGCAACGACCCATACATGACTGGGTGAGCAGCACTACTCCAGCACTAGGGACTAGGCTGACTGAGCAACGTGGCTCAGGCATTGACTTGGCTGAGTAACACTACTCCGGCCCGTGTTTGCCGAGCAACTACTCGGACATCGACTGAACTAAGCAGCGATTGATAGCAAATGACTAGTCGAGCAACACTACTCAGGCACTAGGGATTGGACTAGCTGAGTAACATAGCTCGGGCATTGGCTTGGCCGAGCAACACTACTCGAGCCCATGTTTGGCCGAGCAACTGCTCGGACATTGATTGAACCGAGCAATAACTAGCTACCCATGATTGGCCGAGCAATGCTGCTCAGACACTAGTGACTGGATTGGCTGAGCAACATAGCTTAGGCATTGGCTTGGCCGAGTAACACTACTCAGGCCCATGTTTGGTCGAGCAACTGTTGGTACATTGAATGAATTGAGCAACGACTGATTGCACATGATTGGTCAAGCAACACTACTCGAGTACTAAGGAATAGACTAGTTTAGCAACGTAGCTTTGGCATTGGCTTGGCCGAGCAACACTACTCAGGCCCATGTTTGGCCGAGCAGCTACTCGGACATTGACTAAACCGAGCAGCAACTAATTGCCCATGACTAGTTGAGCAGTATTGCTCGAGCACTGAATTAACTGATCAGCGACTGATTGCACATTACTACTAGTCATAGTGTTGAATCTCGGATTTTGATGATGAAATCAATTGGTAAATTATTTGACCTAATCTATGTGTTGAGATAAGTGTGCAGGATTAACTACGATAGCGGTAAGATATAAAACAGATGATGGGCCAGAGTTAAAGATTTGGATGATATATCAAGAGCTTACCGAGAGCTTGTCTAAAGATCACCGAGAGTTCATTGGAAGATCGTCGAGAGTTTGTCGCCAAAAGCTTGTTGGAAGTTCGTCGAAGGATCACCGAGAGAAAAATCGACATACCAGACTAATTAGTTGCCTTAATCGTAGTTGGAACATTAGTTGAGTTACGATTGAGAGGTGATCCCACTAACTTAGTTAGGGGCCAACTGGGCCCTAAATAAGGCTGAATTGGATCAGTTTGGATAGCCCATTCAGCATATGAAATCAGGGCTGGCAGTGGCACCGCTAGGGATTCGGTCTCCCAGGTGTTCTAGGTGGTGGTACCATTGATAGTTAATACTGTCAAGCGATGGTACCGCTAGAGCTCGGTCTCTAAGCTCTGTCAAGTGGTCGTACCACCTAGATTGAGTAGTGGTTACCGTCTAGTATCAGTCTGCAGGCAGTAGTATTGCCCAATAATGGAGGTGGTACCGTTAGTACCCCGAAATCCAAGGAAGTGACACTTTTTGGCTCCAATTCAGAAGCCATTGAGGCCAATAAATACCCCACCTTTTTCTGCATGAAAGGGCGTGAAAGTATTGACATAATCTTGAATCTTTGGAGTGTTTAAGTATTGTAAAAGTGCTAGAGTCTTCCTCCTCGCTTTTGAAGTATTGAGATCATTTAAAAGAGGTGTGGGACTTGTAAAGGTTCTCTCCTAAACCTGTGAAAAGGAGAAAGTACTGTAAAAAGTGATTGGTCTTTGCCTATTGAAAGAAGACCATTAGTGGACGCCAGTGACCTCAAAAGAGGAGGAATCGGAAGTGGATGTAGGTCACAACGATCGAACCACTTTAAATTCTGGTTTGCTTTTCTATTTGTGCAATTTATATTACTGCAAACTTTCTTAACTTTCAAGTTTAATATCTTTCCAAAACGGATTGAATTGAAACGAATATTTTTTGAAATTAATGATTTTTTCGCTACACTAATTCCCCCCCCCCCCCTTAGTGCCGCTCTTAATCGTAATAATTGATATCAGAGCTCGGTTACTCTCATTTGGTTTAAAACCTAAGAGAGATGGTATTTGTCGCAACCAAGAGGGTCACTCAATTACACATCTGCCCATGTTCAATGGAACAGATTACACATATTAGAAGACTAGAATGAGGATTTTTCTGATTTCTATGGATTTTAAGCTATGGAACATTGTTGAAAGTGTTTTTCAAAAGTTTTCTTTTCCATTGAACGATTAGAATGAGTTGGAGAAGAAAACTTTCTCTTTAAACGCTAAGACTATAAATGCCTTGTTTTATGCTTTAGATAAAAACGAGTTTAATTGAGTGTCTATTTGTAAAACGATTTTGATATTTGGCACACACTCAAAATTACTCACGAAGGTACCAATAGAGTAAAAGAGTCAAAAATTAATCTTTTTGTCCATACATATGAGTTGTTTCAGATGAAACCGAGTGAGACCATTGGAGACATATACACCCGATTTACGGATGTCGTCAATGGTCTAAAAGGACTTGGTATAAGTTTCTCGGATTTTGAACTTATTAATAAAATTTTAGGATCCCTTCGAAAGAGTTGGGACTCTAAAGTAATGGTCATTCAAAAGACCAAGGATTTAAATAACTTTCCTCTCAAAGAACTAATCAGGTCACTAATGACCTATTAGATGACTTGTAATGCTCATAAAGACCTTGAGAACAATCTTCCAAAGAACAGGAAGGATATGTTACTAAAAACTCAAGAAGACCACTTGAAAGAAAATTCAAGTAATGAGGACTATGATGATGACTTGGCACTCTTGACAAGAAAGTTCAAAAACTTCATAAAAAGGAATAAAATTAGAAATGATATTAAAAATAAATTTGAACCCAGGAAAGAACAAGTCATATTCTACGAATGCAAGAAGTCGGGACACTTCAAAAGTAAATATCCCCAAGCAAAGAAGAAACAATCAAAGAAGAAGAAGACTCTTAAAGCAACGTGGGACGACTCAAGTACATCCGAAGAAGAGGAGCAAACCAACACTGAGCAAGTTGCTCACTATACGCTAATAGCTATTAGAGATGAGGTAAGCAGTTAATTAGATGTAAATTTATCTTTTGATGAATTACTAAGTGATTTTTATTATTTATTCGATGAATGTAAATTAGTTAGTAAAAAATATGAATTATTAAAAAAGGAGTATGCTTCTCTTGTTAGTGACTTTGATAGACTAAAAATTAAGCATGATGATAGTTTAGCTCCTTGCACAAAATGCGATGAATTAGAAATGCTTAGAAAAGAAAACTTACTACTCAAAGAAGCCTTAGAAATGTTTAAGGTTGGTAGTAAGTCCTTGATCTTTGCTAATAAGGGTCACGTTCATAGAAAAGGTAGAATTGGATTTGCGAGTAGCTCTCACCAAAATCCAACCACCTTTATTAAAGGCCCTACCTTACATGTTTCACCCCAAAACAAATGTAGCTTCTATTGTAAATTTAGATATGTTGCGTCCTAATATCCATTTAAGAGATATAGTCCACATAAATTGATTTGGGCTCCTAAAGGAATCTTAAATGACCTAATACAATATGATAAGTTATGTAGATCGATTTTTTAGGCACCCAATGTCAAATGGGTACCTAAAAATCATTCTTTTTTGTAGAAATGTTTATTGTCACAAGCTAAGAGCAAGAGATGGTACCTTGATATTGGATACTCAAGGTATATGACCAGAGATCAATCTCAATTCTTTAAGCTCACTAGCCTAGACGAAGGATATGTCACATTCGAAGACAACAACAAGGGTAAGATCATTGGCAAAGGAACTATAGGTAACAAATCCAACTTATTTATTGAAGATGTGTTATTGGTTGATGACTTCAAGCATAACCTTTTGAGCATTAGTCAATTGTGTGATAAAGGATATATTATTAGATTTGAATCCAATGCTTGCATTATTGAAAAACCATACAAAAACACATCTATGATTGCCCTAAAATAAAATAATGTATACACTATTGACATTGATGATCTTTATAATGAAATATATTTTTTGGTTTTGAATGACGATGCTTGGCTTTGGCATAGGAGATTAGGTCATACTAGCATGAAACTAATCTCTCAAATCTCATCTAAAGAACTTGTAAGAGGAATTCCTTACATTACGTTTGTTAAAGACAATGTGTGTGATGCATGTCAACTAGGAAAATAAATAAAAGGTAGTTTCAAACTAAATAAGCACCTATAGACCATTGTAATTGATCCATATGGACTTGTTCAGATCAATTGCTACATCAAGCCTAGGAAATAGCAAATACGCCTTTGTCATCATAGATGATTATAGTAGATACACATAGACTTACTTCTTGGCACATAAAAATGATTGCTTTAGGTATTTTTTTAAGTTTTGTAAACTTGTTCAAAATGAAAAAAATTTTATGGTTTCATCAATTCGAAGTGATCACGGTGGTGAATTTCAAAACCATGATTTCCAAGATTTTTGTGAATCTAATAGATATAACTATCATTTCTCTACTCTAAGAAATCCTCAACAAAATGGAGTAGTAGAAAGAAAAAATAGAAACTTATAAGAAATGACAAGAACCATGTTAAACGAACATAGCTCATCCAAATATTTTTGGGCCAAAGCCGTAAATATGGCATGCTATGTCATAAATAGGGTTCTAGTAAAACCATTACTTTCCAAAACTCCTTATGAGTTATGGAATAACAAAAAACCCAATGTTTCATATTTTAAAATTTTTGGGTGTAAATATTTTATCTTAAATGAAAAAGATGCCTTAGGAAAAATTGATGCAAAATTTGATGAAGGAATTTTTCTTAGCTATTCTTCTATTTTTAAGGCCTTTCGTATTTTTAATAAAAGAATTTTGGTTATAGAAGAGTCTATTTATGTTGTTTTTAATGAAGTTTCCAAAGTTAAGAAAAATGATTTTGATGATGATGTTAATTTTGATGCTTTGAATTTAAATGAAACCCTTTCTCCATCTAGCAACTTGGATGCATCTTCTTTTGAAACATCCTTACCCAAGGAATGGAAGTATGTAGATGTTCATCCTAATGAGCTAATAATAGGAGATACATCAAAAGGGATTCAAACTCGTTCTTCTCTTAAGAATTTTTATACCAACGCCACTTTTCTCTCCTAAAATGAACCTAAATACATTGATGAGGACTTGAAAGATGATTCATGGGTTATCACAATATAAGAAGAGTTGAACCAATTTGAGAGAAATGAGGTATGGAAGCTTGTTCCAAGGCCAAATGACTATTTAGTTATTGGTACTAAATAAGTCTTTAGAAACAAACAAGATGAATTTGGTATCATGGTTAGAAATAAGGCTAGATTAGTGGCTAAGGGTTTTAACTAAGAAGTAGGTATCGATTATGAAGAAATCTTCGCTCTTGTGACACAATTAGAAGCCATAAGGATGCTCCTTGCCTATGCTAGTAGTAATAATTTTAAGTTATTTCAAATAGATGTTAAAAGTGCTTTTCTTAATGGTTTTATTTCCGAAAAAGTTTATGTTGAACAAACTCCCAGATTTGAGAATGATAATTTCCTTAATCATATGTTTAAATTGACTAAAGCTCTCTATAGATTAAAACAAGTCCTAAGGACTTGGTATGAGAGACTTAGCTTATTTCTTATACAAAATAATTTCTCTAAAGGTAAGGTTGATACCACATTATTTATTAAAAATTTAAATATAATTTTCTTATTGTTCAAATTTATATTGATGATATTATTTTTGATTCAACGAATGAATCTTTATGCGAATCATTTGCCAAAAGCATGAACTAAGAGTTTGAAATAAATTTAATGGGTGAATTAACTTTTTTTTTAAGCTTGTAAATCAAATAACTTAATGATGACATTTTTATCAATCAAACAAAATATACATTAGACTAGCTAAAATGATTTAATATGGATAGTTCAAAGGCTATCAATACTTCTATGAGTACCTCCACTAAGTTAGACATTGACGAAGGTGGAGAAAACTTTGATCAGAAAGCTTATAAGGGTATGATAGGTAGTTTACTATATTTCACTGTTGTTGAATCTCGGATTTTGATGATGAAGTCAATTGTAAATTATTTGATCTAATCTATATGTTGAGAAAAGTGTATAGGATTAACTACAATAGCAGTAAGATATAAAGCAGGTGTTGTGCCGGAGTCAAGATCGAGATCTCATTGGGAGTTCGAGAGTTCATTGGAAGTCCGGACGTTCGTCGGAAGTTCTGCCAAAACCAACAGAGAAGTCCAAGAGCTTGCCAAAGAAGCTCGTTAGAACTCACCAAGAAGATCGTTATAAAGTCCAGGAGCTTGCCAGTAGTTTGCCGAAATATTGCCGAGAGTTCGTCGAATGTTCGCTAGAAGTACGCCGGAAGCTCGCCGTAAGAGCAATTGACGCACCGGAATAAGAAGTACTGTGATTATATCTTAATTATCATAGTTAGATCATAAATTAAGTTAGATTTAGGAGGTAATCTCACTAACTTAATTAGGGGCCAACTGGGCCCCTTAACAGGGCTGAATTGAGTCGAATTGAGCAGCCAATTCAGCCCTTGAAAATATGGCCGGCGGTAGCACCGCTTGGAAAGCAATGCCCCAGGTTATCTAGGCAGTGGTATCGCCCAAACTGGAGATTGGTACTACCAGCAGTAAATGCTGCCAACGGTGGTACCACCCTTGTCAAGTGATGGGACCGCCCAATGTCAGACCAACGACAGTGGTACCACCCAGTAACGACGGTGGTACTGCCAGTACCCTGAAATCTGGGGATGTGACACTTTTTGCCTTCAATTTTGAAGCCGTTGGGGCCTATAAAAATCCTACCATTTTATGCATGGAAAGGCATGAAAGTGTTAAACATACTCCTGAATCTTTGAGGTGTTAAATGTTGTAAAAGATAGAAAGAGTCCTCTCCTCCCTCTCTTAGCTTTGTAAACATCCCAGAAAGAGGAGTGAGGGTTGTAAGGGTTATCTCCTAAACCTGAGAAAAGGATAAAGCATTGTAAAGAAGTGTTCGGTCTTCATCTATTGAAGGAAGGCATTTAGTGAACGCCGGTGACCTCGTCGAAGGAGGAATCGGAAAGTGGATGTAGATCACATTAACCGAACCATTCTAAATTCTGGTTTGCTTTTCATTTGTGTAATTTATATTACTGCAAATCTCCTTAATATTCTCTTGCACTTTTACAAAAGCTTTCAAGTTCAATTTTTCTCTGAAATGGATTAAATCGAAACCATTTTCGTCGAAATCAGTTTTAATCGAAACAAAGACTTTTGAAATCAGAAAAGTTTTCTACTGCACTAATTCACACCCCCCCTTTTAGTGCTGCTCTTGATCCTAACAGTTGGTATCGGAGTAAGGTTCACTCTCATTTGGTTTTAAACCCAAGAGAGATGATATTTGCCGGTAACCAAGAGGGTCATTCAATTACACGTCCGCCCATATTCAATGGGACGGATTACATATATTGGAAGACTAGAATGAGGATCTTCCTAATTTCAATAGATTTCGAATTATGAAATATTATAGAAAATAGATTTTAAAAGTCTTCTCTTCCAATGAATTATTAGAATGAATTGGAGAAGAAGACTTTCACTTTAAACGTGAAAGCTATGAATGTCTTGTTTTGTGCCTTAAATAAAAATGAGTTTAATCATGTGTCCATTTGTGAAATGACATTTGATATTTGACACACACTCTAAGTGACTCATGAAGGTAATAGTAGAGTGAAGGAGTCAAAAATTAATTTTTTAGTGTATACTTATGAGTTGTTTCGAATAAAATCGAGTGAGACTATTGGAGACATGTACACTGGATTTAGGAATGTCATCAATGGTCTAAAAGGACTTGGTAAAAGTTTATCAGATTTTGAGCTTGTTAATAAAATTTTAAGATCCCTTCCAAAGAGTTGGGACCCTAAAGTCACAGCAATTTAAGAGGCCAAAGACCTAAATAACTTTCCTCTTGAAGAACTAATCGGGTCACTAATGATCTATGAGATGACTTGTAATGCTCATGAAGAGCTTGAGAATAACCTTCCAAAGAACAAGAAGGACATGGCTCTAAGAACTCAAGAAGACCACTTGAAAGAAATTTCAAGTGATGAGGACTTTAATGAAGACTTGGCACTCTTAACAAAAAGGTTTAAAAAATTTATAAAAAAAATAATTTTAAAAATAATACTAAAAATAAAATTGAACTTAAGAAAGAATAATTGATATGCTATAAATGCAAAAAGCCGGGACATTACAAGAGCAAATGTCCCTAAGCAAATAAGAGACAACCAAAAAAGAAGAAGGCTCTTAAAGCAACATAGGACGACTCAAGTTCATTCGAAGAAGAGGAGCCAACCAACACCGAGCAAGTTGCTCACTATACACTAATGACTATTGGAGATGAGGTAATAAGTTCATTTAATATAAATTTATAATTTGATGAACTATTAAATGTCTTTCATGATTTATTTGATGAATGTAAATCAATTAGTAAAAAATATAAATTATTAAAAAAAGAGCATGATTCTCTTGTTATTGATTACAATAGATTAAAAGTTAAGCATAATGATAGTTTAGCTTTATGTATAAAATATAATGAACTAGAAATACTTCAAAAGAAAAACTTGCTATTTAAGAAAACCTTAAAAAAATTTGAGGTTGGTAGCAAATCCTTAAACATGATCCTTGCCAATAAGGGTCATGTTCCTAAAAAAGGCGGAATCAGATTTGTGAGTAGCTATCACCAAAATCCAACCACCTTTGTTAAAGGCCCTACTTTACATGTTTCACCCTGAAACAAATGTAACCTTTATTGTAAATTTGGGCATATAGCTTATCATTGTTCATTTAAGAAATGTAGTCCACACAAATTGATTTAGGTTCCTAAAAGAACCTTAAATGACTTAATGCAATATGATAAGCTATGTAGATCAATTTTTGAGGCACCCAAGGTCAAATAGGTACATAAAAATATTCCTTTTTTGTAGAAACATTTACCATCACAAGCTAGGAATAAGAGATGGTACCTTGATAGTGGATGCTCAAGGCATATGACCGGAGATCTTTCTCAATTCTCAAAGCTCACTAGCATAGACGAAGGATATGTCACCTTCGGAGACAAAAGGGTAAAATATTGGCAAAGGAACCATAGGTAACAAATCCACCTTTTCTATTGAAGATGTGTTGTTAGTTGATGGCTTAAAACATAATCTTTTGAGCATCAGTCAATTATGTGATAAATGATACATCATTCGATTTGAATCCAATGCTTGCATTATTAAAAAACCATACAAAAACACATCTATGATTGCTTTAAAACAAAATAATGTATACACTATCGACATTAATGATCTTTGTAATGAAATGTGTTTTTTGATTTTGAATGACGATACTTGGCTTTGGCATAGGAGGTTAGGACATGCAAGCATGAAACTAATCTCTCAAATTTCATCAAAGATAATGTGTGTGATGCATGTCAACTAGGAAAGCAAATAAAAAGTAGTTTCAAACCAAAGAACCAAATAAGCACCTCTAGGCTATTATAATTAATCCATATGAACTTATTCACACCAATTGCTACATCAAGCCTAGGAGGTAGCAAATATGTATTTGTCATCATGGATGATTATAGTAGATACACATGGACTTATTTTTTGGCACACAAAATTAATAGCTTTAGGTATTCTATAAGTTTTGTAAACTTATTCAAAATGAAAAGGGTTTTATGATTGTATCAATTCGAAATGATCACGGTGGTGAATTTCAAAACCATAATTTCTAAGAATTTTATGAATCTAATGGATACAACCATAATTTCTCTCCTCCAAGAAATCCTTAATAAAATGGAGTAGTAGAAAGAAAAAATAAAAACTTACAAGAAATGGCTAGAACCATGTTAAACGAACATAGCCTACCCAAATATTTTTGGGCCGAAGTCGTAAATACGATATGCTATGTCATGAATAGAGTTCTAGTAAGACCATTACTCGCCAAAACTCCTTATGAGTTATGGAACAACAAAAAACCCAATGTTTCATATTTTAAAGTTTTTGGGTGTAAGTGTTTTATCTTGAATGAAAAATATGCCTTAGGAAAATTTGATGCAAAATCCGATGAAGGAATTTTTCTTGGTAATTCTTCTATTTCTAAAGGATTTTGTATCTTTAACAAAAGAACTTTGATTATAGAAGAGTCTATTCATGTTGTTTTCAATGAAGTTTCCGAAGTCACGAAAACTGATTTTGATGATGATGTTAATTTTGATGCTTTGAATTTAAATGTAAACCTCTTCTCTATCTAGCAACTTGAATGCATCTTCTTCTGAAACATCCTTACCCAAGGAATGGAAGTATATAGATGCTCATCCTAAGGAGCTAATCATAGGAGACACATTAAAAGGGGTTCAAACTCATTCTTCTCTTAAGAATTTTTATGCCAACGCCACTTTTCTCTCCCAAATTGAACCAAAATGCATTGACGAGGCCTTGAAAGATGATTCATGGGTTATTGCAATGCAAAAAGAGTTGAATCAATTTGAGAGAAATGAGGTGTGAAAGCTTGTTCCTAGGCCAAATGACCATTTAGTTATTGGTACTAAATGAGTCTTTAGAAACAAGCAAGGTGAATTTGGTATCGTGGTTAGAAACAAGGCTAGATTAGTGGCAAAATATTTCAACCAAGAAGAGAGTATCGATTATAAAGAAACCTTCGTTCTTGTGGCACGATTAGAATCCATAAGGATGCTCCTTGCCTATGCTAGTAGTAACAATTTTAAGTTATTTCAAATGGATGTTAAAAGTGCTTTTCTCAATGGCTTTATTTCCGAAGAAGTTTATGTTGAACAACCTCCCGGATTTGAGAATGATAATCTCTCTAATCATGTGTTTAAATTGACTAAAGTTCTTTATGGATTGAAACAAGCCCTAAGGGCTTGGTATGAGAGACTTAGCTCATTTCTTATCGAAAATAATTTCTCTAAAGGGAAGGTCGATACTACATTGTTTATCAAAAATTTTAAAAATAATTTTTTTATTGTTCAAATTTTTGTTGATGATATTATTTTCGGTTCCATGATTGAATCTCTATATGAATCATTTGCTAAAAGTATAAGTCTTGAATTTGAAATGAGTTTGATGAGAGAATTAACTTTCTTTTTAGGCTTACAAATCAAACAACTAAGTAATGGTATATTTCTTAATCAAACAAAATATGCTTTAGATTTGCTAAAAATGTTTAATATGGATAGCTCAAAGGCTATCAATACTCCTATGAGTATCTCCACTAAGTTTGACATTGATGGTAGAGAAAGCTTTGATCAAAAAGCTTATAGGGGTATGATAGGAAGTTTACTATACCTCACCGCAACTAGTCCAGATATCATGTTTAGTGTAGGACTTTGTACTAGGTTTCAATCTAATCGTAAGATATCTCATCTTAAAGCAGTTAAGAGAATTCTTAGATATCTTAAAGGTATCACGAATCTAGGATTATGGTATCCAAAATCCCAGAACTTTGAACTAATTATTTATGTTGATGCGGATTTTGCTGGATGCGGATTAGATAGAAAAAGCACATCCGGAACATGTCAATTTTTAGGACATGCACTTGTTTCGTGGTCTTCCAAGAAACAAAACTTGGTTGCACTATCTACAACCGAAGCTGAGTACATTGCAATTAGTGCATGTTGTGCACAAGTTGTGTGAATGAAAAACACTTTAGAGGATTATAAGATTAATCTTAAAAACATTCCCATAAAATATGATAATACAAGTACAATATGTTTAATAAAAAATCTCATTTAACACTCTAGAACTAAATATATTGATATTAGGTATCACTTTATATAAGATCATGTTAATAATCATGATGTAATCTTAGAGTTTATTGATACGAAACATCAATTAACCGATATTTTTACAAAGCCTTTAAGTGAAGAACAATTTGATTTTATTAGAAGAGACTTAGGAATGTTAATTTGTCTGAATGTATGAATTTGTTAAATTTCATTTTTGAACTTTCTTGATTCTTTGGGTCACTCACTCAAATCATGATCTTATAGTATGCGTAATGAGCCATATGCATTTTCCTATACGAGTTTAATATGATATTTGAGTATGAATCTTTTCCTCTTATGATACGAATTTTACATGATGATGTAAATAAGGTTGTGTGCTTCACGACAATAAAATGCTTACTTCGATGTTATAACTCTTACTTTGATGTCAAAAATCTATGCTAAAAATTTTATGATGTTGTGATCTCTTTATCATACAAATGATGTATTATCAGATTCTTAATATTGTGAACTTTTGAATACTATAATTCAATAATGATATTTCATGCAAAAAGTGATAAAAGACTATGTCGAAATATTTTATCATGCATAAAGTGATTGTACATTTAAATATCTTGATGTTTGATACATGGAAGTCATTGACAAATATATCTTTCACAGATTTCACTCTTATAAATTTTTAATAAGAAATGGATTTGATGTAATGCTCTTCTTACTATAAAGTTTTATTCATGAATTTCTCCTTCATGTGATACTCCTCTCCCACGAATTCTTCCTTATTCTTCTCATGAAAGATGAATTTTATGAATTCCAATGGATATCTTAATCTTTGAAAAATGAATTTTTGTGTGTGATAATTATTCGCAAGATTGGGGATTTGATTTCATATAGATATATCTATCCTTTTCATAAATCCCTTCTCTTTGTCAAAATGAAAGCATATTTTAACGAAAACTCATTTTTGACTTGATTCAAATCATTTCACAAATTTAGATCTTAATGAATTTCCTCATTACTTTCTTTTCTCTTCTTCATGCAAAATGTGATGACAAAGGGGGAGAAGTTGATAGAATCAATCGTTTTAATATTGATAACATTTAATAATGAGAACTTTTGAGTGTGAAACTTGCTTGAATTTTTTTTTACCACACTTGCATTGTTGAATTGTTCTCATTTTTGTTGATGACAAAGGGGGAAAAATAATACCAAAATGTGGTAAATTGATGACAAATGTATGTAATGTATTTCATCATATATACTTGAAATGTTTGCTTGATAAATTTCTTTCATTATGATAAAATATCTAGAGCTTAACTTACTATTTTACAATTGATATGAATTACTATCTTTGTCATCTTATCATACTTGAAAATGGATGTCATGGCTTGATATCATTTTGAAAAATACTTGGCATCGTATTTTGAGAATGTTAGATCATGATAGGAATAATGATAGTGAAGATATTTTAGGCTCAATAATCTTCATTTTGAATGGTGGAGATTTGGTTTGGTGGTCTTCTTCATAAGGTTTTGGGAATAGAAACCATTTATTGATTATACTATCACCGATCTATTTCCTTCGACTTCTTGCTAGGCAGTATTCAACCGTTGGATTTGGTTGAAATTTTGTTAACAGGTATAAGGCTTTTGGTTGTGCATTCTGAACAGTGAAGATCAGGTTTGGAATTTTTTTAAGTATCTCTTTTGCTGCTTCATTGGAGACTGTTGCTGGTTTTCTACTTCGAACAGTTTCATCTCATTCACCGTTTGGACTGTCATTTGTGGTTTGATTTAGCTAATATTTGGTGAGCACGTTCAGACTAGTGTTTCTTTAATCTGAATGGTGGAGATTTTCTTTGGATATGGTAAACACTTTCTAATACTTAAAAGTAACTATCCTTTATAATTTTTACCTCTGTTTGACGAGTATTTGAGTTATGGGTTTTGAATTTATTATGGAACAAATTCATTTGTAGATCTTTGCTACTATGAATAATATTTCATAGTAGAGATTTTGATTTAGATAAGGAGAAGTTCCATAGTTTTTATTCTTCACATTAAATGAGTTTTTCATGAAAAAAATTATTGATATTCTTATGTGCTTGATTGTGATTTAATTGTTCATTGCTCATATATTCATATAAGTGAGGAAAAAAAATTTGATAATTAATTTTCTATATCCGCATATATTTTTATCCATTTTTTCTAAAAAAATTTCTTTCTCCCAAAAAATAAGAGGAACTCATGCCTCCAAGAGCTTTCCCCTGCCAAATCTAGAGGTGTTCGATGGGAAGCACTAATTCAATGGGGCATACATTGATATTCAAGGCACAAAATTGTTTTATATGGAATTTTTCTGATGTGTCAGTCATTTCTCACACCTATGAGAAATATAGAAGAATGATATTCCAATCCATCTCTTCTTTCCATTATCTCTTTTGAACAACTTGTGAGTGAATGAAACCTTCGTTTCATTAGCGGTCATCATATGAAATATTAGACATTATTTACCCTTCATTACGTACTTTACAAAATTTATATAATATATATTTTGAGACCTTCGAATTTATAGTCGACATTAAAATTAGTTAACAAGTGCCTCAAGAGCTTTTGTTCTCGAGGTGGATGCATCCCGACATGGAGATGCCTTTGTTCTCGAAGGCCATATTTGTTGCATTGAATATATTGCCCAATTAGAGCATATCGATTGTTTTAGCCCCAAAGATGGTTTTGGTATATTGGTTGCTTTGCCCAATTAGAATCTTCTAGCACAAAGAGACGCTTTGACCATGAAAGCCACACATCGAACAGTTCACATGCTTTGACCATGAGTAGATGCTTTGGCCATAGAAGTTGTATTTGATGTGCCAAATGCTTTGCTCAAGTAGTGTATCAAGTGTGAAGAGCAAGAGTAGCATTGTCTTCCAGACGGATATATCATAATCAAAATCTAAAAATCAATCTTAGTTGGATTATTAATTACTTGAACCGTGCAATAGTTAGGAACATCACTATCTCGCTCAAAGTTATTGTGGAGTTGAGCTTGGATCACGTGATAGATCTTTAACACATCAAACACTTTATCTGAATAGGATGCATCAAGCGACCCAAGATGGTTTGATCATAAAATATTAAAAAAAAATCTATTATACCGGAATAATTCTTTTCCCTCTTTGTATCAAAATGGGTTCTTTATCAAAATATCAACATAATATCAAAAACACAAATGAACCAGAATAACATAAATAGTAGAACAATGAATCAATCACAATGTAAGACCAAATTTTAACATAGAAAACCCAATGCGGAAAAAATCACGAGACCGTAGTCTACCTCAAACTTCCACTATCAATAGTAATGATAACAAGTTTACAATAAGTCTTCTCTAAAATAACAAGAGGATCATAATAACATCAAGACCACATATCTTGGCTCAAGAATAGCATATCATCATCATATTGATGGATCTCATCAAAAGAAAAGTTTAAGTCTCACCAAGTAAGTATAGTAGAAAAGTACCTCAGAGAGAATAAACTACAATTTAGCATATTAAGATTGTAGAACTTGTTGCAAGGATTCTCCATATATAATTTGGGCCAAAACTGACAATGTTTGGCTACTAATAGTCAAGCAGCAAAACTCAAAATCTTATTTTTCCACTCTTCTCTTTCTCTCTCTGTTCTTTTCTCTCACTGTGCGCTGCCACCGTTTTGTCACGACCTTAGCTGGAATTGCCTAAGGCGTGAGGCATCCTTGCGGCCAAAGACGCGAACTTAGCTTGCGTTGCCTAAGTCGCGCTTCGCCCTTGCGATCTTGCTCCGCAAGGATCAGCCCACTTTGTAACCTCTCGCAGGTCCCGAAGGACCTGTAAAAGAGAAAGAAGTTAGTTCGAAAGAACGAGCAATGGACAAGTCTCGAAGTCTCGCGAAAAGGGAAGCTTTACAAGCAATTCGACGAACACCTTGTGTGCACAAGAGAAAAGAGGGAGAGGGAGAAAAACAAGGCTTTCAAGGATGAACGAACAGCTGCAAGCCCACAAACAGCCGCTCACCTGGTCCCGGGCGCAAAACCAAGTTCCCGTAAAGGTCACGTGCGAACTTGCGAAAGAGTGTTCAACGCCCGGTATATAACCGAAGCCCCATCCAGCCCTGTGCCACCCGGGGGGTTCTTGGGGTCTGAGATGGCTGACATTTTGGTGAGCGGAGGTAGCTCTCCGCTCACCTCCCGCGGCACACGAAAATGGAGCTGTTTTGGGGCTGTTTTGCTCGGTTCGGTGAGCGGTCACTTTGCAACGCTGTAGCTTGTTCGAACTTACATATTTATAAGCAAAATGACCTAAAACCATAAGAAAACATGCTGTCAAGCAGTTGTACAGGTAGGTGTGAGCGACGAACAGTTCGTTGAACGGAGTTGTTGCGGGTGCGCGACGACCGTTCGTGACATTCTCCCCCACTTAAACTGTCGACGCCCTCGTCGACGCTTGTTGGTAGTTGTTGATGACTTCTTCTTCATATCGCAGGGTGTCTTCAGGCTCCCAACTGGCTTCAGTTCGGGGAAGCTTTTGCCACTTCACCAAGTACTCTGTCTGCTCCGCTCCGTTGGGTAGCTTTATCTTGCGATCCACCAGAATGGTTTCCACTCGCTTCTCGTAGGAGGCTGTGATGGGAGGTAGCCGAGTTGGAACACTTCGGGAAGCATCTTGCGGATCCGAATGGTAGGCTTTTAGGTTGCTGGCGTGAAGAACGTTGTGAATTTTGAACCACGCCGGCAGTTGCAACTTGTAAGAAACATTTCCTACCCTGCTGATAATTGGGAAGGGCCCTTCATACTTACGCACCAATCCTTTGTGGACTTTGTTCCTGAAGAATTGGAGTGATGCTGGTTGGAGCTTTACCAACACCAAATCGCCAACTTTGAACTCTTGTGGTCGCCTTCCCAAGTCTACCCACTTCTTCATCCGTTTTGCCGCCTTCTCCAAGTAAGCCCATGCAATATCTGCATTTCGATGCCACTCCTTTGCGAAATGATAGGCTGATGGACTACTCCTGGTATACCCAATCGCCATAGTGTGCGGAGTCGACGGTTGTTGTCCTGTGATAATTTCGAAGGGGCTCTTGTTGGATGTAGAGCTCCGCTGCAAGTTGTAGGAGAATTGGGTGATGTCCAACAGCTTCACCCAATCTCGTTGATTGTCACTCATGTAGTGCCGAAGAAACTGCTCCAAGAGCGAATTTATTCTTTCAGTCTGGCCGTCCGTCTAGGGTTGGAGGCTTGTAGAGAAGTATAACTTTGACCCCAACAATTTGAATATCTCGGTCCAGAATCGTCCCAGGAATCGAGCGTCTCGATCACTAATGATATTGTGTGGGACTCCCCAATACTTCACTACATCCTTCATCATCAGCCTGGCCGCCTCTTCAACTGAACAGTGTGGGGGAGCAGCAATGAAAGTTGCATACTTTGAAAACCGATCGACCACCATGAGTATCGATCCAAGTCCCCATACAGGTGGCAAGCTTGATATGAAGTCTAAGGAAATGCTCTCCCACGGCCTTTCTAGTACGGGCAACGGCTCCAAAAGTCCCACCGGCTTCCGCTGCTCCACCTTGTCTTGTTGGCAAGTAAGGCACGTTCGAACATATTCCTCCACATCAATCCCCATCTTCGGCCAGTAGAAGGCCCTCTCCACGAGAGCTAATGTTCTGTGAATGCTTGGGTGTCCAGCCCAAAGGGAATCGTGACACTCCTTTAAGAGTTCACGCCTTAAATTGTCCACTCGGGGAACATAGACCCTATTCCCTTTGGTGTAAACAAGTCCCTCCTGGACCCAAAATCGTCGTGCCTTGCCTTCTTTGATGAGCTGCATCAGGATAACTGCATGGGGATCACTATACAGTCCATCCTTGATTCGGGAAAGAAAGTTGGAATGCAACTGACTTGCTTGGCCTATGCCCTCCAGTTGTGTAGCATTTACGCATTCCACCTTCCGACTCAGCGCATCGGCCACGACATTCGCCTTCCCAGGCTTGTACTCCATTGCCATATTAAATTCAGCCAGGAAGTCCTACCACCGTGCCTGCTTTGGGGAGAGCTTCTTCTGAGTTTGGAAATAGCTCAGGGCGATGTTGTCTGTCCTCAGCACAAATCGTGACCCGAGGAGGTAGTGTCGCCAAACTCGTAGACAGTGGATCACTACTGTCATCTCCTTCTCATGCACTGGATACCGCCTCTCGGTCTCGTTGAGTTTGCGGCTCTCATAGGCCACCGGATGACCTTCCTGCATGAGTACTCCCCCAATAGCGAAGTCCGAAGCATCTGTATGGACTTCAAAGGGCTCTCCATAGTTTGGCAATCTGAGCACTGGTTCTTCTAGAATAGCAGCCTTCAGATCTTGGAATGCTATCTCACATTTGTCAGACTACTTCCAAGGCTGCTCCTTCTTCAGCAACTCCGTCAGTGGGGTTGCCCGCTTCGAATATCCGGCAATGAAGCGTCGATAGTAGTTGACGAAACCAAGGAAGGATCTCAACTCTGGCACCTTCTTTGGAGTTCGCCATTCCGCAACTGCTTGCACCTTCGACTTATCCATCCGAATGGAACCATCACCAATTCGATGCCCCAAGAATAGGATCTCAGTTTGGGCAAAGTAGCATTTCTCCCTTTTCACGAACAAAGTGTTCTCCCTGAGAACCTTGAAAATCGTCCGAAGGTGCTTGACGTGCTCCTCGAGCGTTTGGCTGTAGACGACGATATCGTCCAAGTAGACGACCACGAACTTATCCAAATACTCCTTGAATAGCTGGTTCATGAGAGTACAGAATGTGGCCGGAGCATTGGTTAAGCCGAAAGGCATCACCAAGAACTCAAACGCTCCATATCTGGTCACACAAGTAGTCTTTGCTTCGTCGCCTTCAGCAATGCGCACCTGCCAATACCCCGACCGAAGGTCGAGTTTTGAGAAATACTTTGCCTTACCCAATTGATCAAACAAGTCCGCAATGAGCGGGATGGGATACTTGTTCTTCACTGTTACTTTGTTGAGGGCTCGGTAGTCGACGCATAATCGGAGGCTCCCATCTTGTTTCTTCTGGAAGAGAACTGGAGCTCCGAAAGGTGCTTTAGAGTTACGGATGAGACCACCGCTTAGCAGTTCACCTAACTGCTTCCTGAGTTCTGCCAACTCTGGCGGGGGCATACGGTAGGGTGGTCTCGCTGGAGGCTTCACTCCTGGCTCCAACTCGATGCTGTGATCCACGCCTCTGCGTGGTGGGAGAGTCTTCGGCAACTCGGGTGGCATAACGTCTTTGAACTCTTTTAGGATGTTCGCCACCACAGCAGGTTCTTGAATGGCCTCCTTGTTGAGTGGCTCTAGCTTCATTGCAGCCACGAATGTCAGTTCGCCTTTTCGCACCCCTTTCTTCAATTGTAATGCCGAAAGGTGTTGGGGCTCCTTGGTTCCTTTCCGAGAGACGGGAACCACGCAAGGGTCGTCGCCTCCCATCATACATAGGGAGTTCAAGAACGGCATCGGCACCAACTTTACCGCATGCATAAACTCCATTCCAAGAATCACTTGGAAGTCGTCCAGTGGCACGGCCATCATGTTAGTGTTTCCGCTCCAAGTCCCGATTTTGATAGGAACACCCTTCGCCAACCCGGAGATTCGCCTGGCCTCCGAGTTCACCGCTTTCATTCGGCTTGGGCTCTTCTCCAAGGTCAACCCAAGTCGTTGTGCTTCACGATCGGCGATGAAGTTGTGGGTAGCACCCGTATCCACCATTGCACGGGTCGTTTGGCCATTTAGCTTGATGTCCACATACATCAGCTCGCTACTTCCTGCTTTTTGTGCCTTCGTCTTCATGTTCTCCCCCACTTGACCCCGCATAGCGTTCAGCAAACGCATTGCTCCCATTCGGGGTCCTTGCGACTCCTCATCGTCGCTGCTAGATTCAGAACTGCTTGAGCTAAGGGCGACAGCTTTGCCCTTGTCCAATCGGGGAGGGTGGATGGAAGCCGTCAATGCATTGAGTGCCTATTTTTGTGGGCACTCCCTTACCATGTGTGGTCCTCCACACAAGAAGCATCCTCCAGGTTTTGAGGCCTTGCCTTTTGGGTTCAGCCCTTTGTGGGAGCTCTTCTTCTTCTGTTCGCCCCCAAGCTCCTTCCCTCGAGAATGTTATGGAGGGCGATTGCCTGAAGATTGTTTCCTTCTCGCTGGGTCTTCAGAGGAAACAAAGTCGGTGAGCCTTTCTGCAACTGCAATTGCCCCGAATATATCGGTAACATTCCTTCGATTCAGCTCCTATTGAGCCCATGGTTTCAAACCATCAAGGAACCTGAACAACTTGTCCTTCTCGGACATGTCCTGTATGTCCAGCATTAGTGCAGAAAACTGCTTCACATAGTCTCGGATGGTGGTACTTTGGCAGAGTTGTCTCAACTTCCTTCTTGCGACGAACTCTGTGTTCTCCGGTAGGAACTGAGTTCTCAACTCCCGCTTCAAGTCTTCCCATGTGTCGACTCGACACCGACCTTGTTGGATTTCCTCCCAACGAGTTCGCCACCAAAGTTTCGCATCTCCATTCAGATACATTGTTGCTATAGAAACTTTGGTATCCTCAGAATCGGGCCTCGTAGCTCGGAAGTATTGCTCCATGTCGAACAGAAAGTTCTCGAGCTCCTTGGCATCTCTGGCCCCTCCATATCCATGAGGCTCAGGTGCCCTCAAATTTTGTGGCGGTGCAACGCGGGTGTTGCCTCCTCCCGCATTTAGCGTTCTTGTGAGCATAGCCACCTTTGCCGTGAGTTCCACCACAACATCCTGTAAGTGTTGCACGGAGTCTTTGGTGTCATCAGACAGTTGGTCGACTAGGGCCTCGACCTTGTCGATCCTAGACTCCGCTTCCTCTTGCGAGCTTTCTACCCCAACAAGTCTTTGTTGGCCATGATAGAGTTCCTCCATGCTCGCTTCCAGAACATCCAAGCGGGTTTCCGCCGTCGTGAGTCTCTCCTTATGACTCTTTTTCCCAGTTAGCGCACCAGATTGCGCTTCCTCTGCTCACGGAGAGTTGCCAACTTCTCGCTCGTCTTGTTCGCTGCCGCGCTCTTCTTGAGCGGCTCCAACAGCATGAGAGCGAGTGTGCATATGCAGCCCACCTGCGGCTGCTTGGGGCAAGGGTCCGGCTTGCCCCGTCTTGCTTGATTCACCACGATGCTTTGCCATGACGAAGTTGCAAAGTTCGTTCGCTGTTCGATCAAAGAGCTTGCCTGCTCTGATACCACAATGTCTTGACCTTAGCTGGAATTGCTTAAGGCGTGAGGCACCCTTGCGGCCAAAGACGCGAACTTAGCTTGCATTGCCTAAGTCGCGAGTCACCCTTGTGGCAAAGACGCGAACTTAGCTTGCGTTGCCTAAGTCGCGCTTCGCCCTTGCGATCTTGCTTCGCAAGGATCAGCCCACTTTGTAACCTCTCGCAGGTCCCGAAGGACCTGTAAAAGAGAAAGAAGTTAGTTCGAAAGAACGAGCAACGGACAAGTCCCGAAGTCTCGCGAAAATGGAAGCTTTACAAGCAATTCGACGAACACCTTGTGTGCATAAGAGAAAAGAGGGAGAGGGAGAAAAACAAGGCTTTCAAGGATGAACGAACAGCTGCAAGCCCACAAACAGCCGCTCACCTGGTCCTGGGCGCAAAACCAAGTTCCCGTAAAGGTCACGTGCGAACTTGCGAAAGAGTGTTCAACGCCCGGTATATAACCGAAGCCCCATCCAGCCCTGTGCCACCCGGGGGGTTCTTGGGGTCTGAGATGGCTGACATTTTGGTGAGCGGAGGCAGCTCTCCGCTCACCTCCCGCGGCACGCGAAAACGGAGCTGTTTTGGGCTGTTTTGGGGCTGTTTTGCTCGGTTCAGTGAGCGGTCGCTTTGCAACGCTGCAGCTTGTTCGAACTTATATATTTACAAGTAAAATGACCCAAAACCATGAGAAAACATGATGTCAAGCAGCTGTACAGGTAGGTGTGAGCGACGAACGGTTCGTTGAACGGAGTTGTTGTGGGTGCGCGACGACCGTTCGTGACAATTCACAGCACGCCAATCCCTTCCCTGCCCTCAACTACGCACATCTCTTTTTTTTTCTTTTTAATTATTAATTTATGCTTAAAGACCCAATTGTTTAGTCCAAGCCCACATATGGGCTGGACCCAATAATTCTTCCCCTACAGCTCATATGGTGGGTTGTACTAAGCCCGCTCTTTACCTACATACTTCAAGCTATTCCTTAAGCAAAGATTTTGTTAGCATATCTGATTCATTCTCATTGGTATGCATCTTTTCTAACTGTAATTCTTTCATCTTAAGCACATCGCGAATCCAATAATATCTCACATCAATATGCTTGGATATAGAATATTATGTTAAATTCTTAGAGAGATGAATGACATTTTGATTATCACAGTAAACAATATATCCTTCCTGTTTCAAGCCCAATTCCTATAGAAATATTTTCATCCACAAAGTTTCCTTATAAGCTTCATGCTATATATTCTACTTCTGTGGTTAATAAAGTAACACAATTATGTAACTTAGACTGCCAAGAGATTGCTCCCCTTGCAAATGTCATCAAGAATCCTGAAGTGGACTTTTTGGAATCAGTATCACCTGTCATGTTTGCATCTGTGTACCCTTCTAACATAGATTCATCATTGTCAAAACATAAACACAACCTGGAAGTATATTTTAGATATTTTAATATCCATTATACTACTGCCTAATGTTCCTTACTAGGATTAGAGAGAAATCGGTTGATAACTCCAACTGCATGAGCTATATCTGACCTAGTACAAACCATAGTATACATCAAACTACCTACTACAAATGAGTAAAGCACTCTAGACATTTCTTCTTTTTCTTTCTCATTTGTAGGATATTATTTTGAACTAAGCTTGAAATGACCTACAAGTAGAGAACAATAGCTTTGTCTTTACTCATGTTGAATCTTTTAAAAACATTTTCAATGTAAGTCTCCTAAGATAGTCAAATCTTCATTTTCTTCCTATCGTGAAGAATCTTCATGCCAAGTATTTGTTTCACCGATCCCAAGTATTTCATGGCAAAAGACTTACTTAGCTCTCTTTTAAGCTTTTCAATTTTACTAGCATCATGGTCAACAATTAGCATATCATCAACATATAACAGAAAAATAATAAAATCATCATCTAAAAATTTCTTCATAAACATCAGATATGGTTTTATTATATCATTGGCTCATAATAAATGAATCAAACTTCTTGTACCACTGTTTATGTGTCTGTTTGAGTCCATATAAGCTTTTCCTAAGCTTACACACTAGATTTTCTTTTCCCTTAACTTTAAAACATTTTGGTTGCTTCTTGTAAATTTCTTCTTTTAAATCACCATGAAGAAATGTTATTTTCACATCAAGTTACTCAACTTCTAAATTCAAGTGGGTAACCAAACCAAGAATAACTCGGATAGAGAATATTTTCACCATAGGAGAAAATATTTCTTGAAAGTCAATACATTTCTTCTGATTGAATCCTTTCACAACTAGTCATGCCTTGTATCTTTGTTATGAGTATTTATTTTCAATCTTCAATTTATAAACCCATTTATTCTTGAGAACTTTCTTCTCTTTAGGCAAATTTACCAAGTCATAGATGTGGTTCTCAAGCAAGGATCTCATCTCTTCTTACATGGCTTTAACCCACTCATTCTTATGCTCATGTAGAATAGCTTCTTGGTAAGTTTCTGGCTCTCCCTCATCAATAAGCATAACATACTCATATGGAGGATATCTGGTAGATAGTTATCGCTCTATTGTGGATCTTCTCAATGGAATCTCAACTGGTAGTGGAGGTGCTTGTTCAATTGGTTCATCATTATCAATTGTAGGAGTATCATCATTGGTATTCTCACCATAATCTTCTTGTTTATCTCCCCCATAATTATCATGAACTACAGGTGAAGGAACTGGACCCAAACTCCAAGGAATATAAATAGAGGTTTTGGCTTCTCAACATTATCACCATCATCAAACAATTAGTCTTCAAAAAACATAACATATCTGCTTCTAATAATCTTTTTGTTCATTGGATCTCATAATCTGTACTCAAACTCTTTATGACCATATCCCAAGAAGATACATGCTTTTGCCTTATTATCAAGCTTGAACCTCTCATATTTGGGAATATGAACAAATGCTTTTCAACCAAAGACTCTCAAGTGATTATAAGATATATCTTTTCCTTTCCATACTCTCTCTAGAACATCACCTTTTAGAGGAACTAATGGAGAAAGATTTATCAACTTAACTGTAGTTTTGATAGCATCCCCCAAAATGACTTAGGTAATTTGGCATGGGAAAGCATACATCTAATCCTTTCTTTAATGGTTATGTTCATCCTTTCTACCACATCGTTCTATTGAGGAGTTTTAGGAACTGTTTTTTCAAGCCTGATACTATGGACCCTGTAGTAATTCTCAAAAGAACCCCTATACTCAACACCATTATCTGCTTGAACACACTTTAGCTTTTTGTTAGTTTCTCTTTCAATAGTGACATGAAATTCTTTGAAGACTTCGAGTACATAGTCTTTAGATTTCAAAGTAAATGCTCAAACTTTTCTAGAATGATCATGAATAAAAGTAACAAAATAAAGAACACCTCCAAGAATTCTAGTTTGCATAGTACAGACATCAATATGAACTAAATCAATAACATATGATCTTCTAGATGATGGATATATATGAAATGTAACTCTATGTGTTTTTCCAACTAAGCAATGATCACAAGATTTAAGAAATGTACCTTGTAACTCTAGTAAGAACTGCTTTTTAGCAAGAGTTTGAAGTCCCTTATAGCTGATATGACTAAGCCTCTTGTGCCAAAGATCTATATTTTCACCCTTTTGAATTACATTAATCTCTCCTTTGTATAGATTAGCTTCCATGACATAAAAAGAGTTAAGCTTCTTTCCATTTGTCATAATTAGAGAACTTTTAGTGAGTTTCCATTTGCTTTCATCAAAATAGTATGTAAATCTCTCATCATCAAGTCTACCTATAGATATCAAGTTAAGACGAATATTTGAAATATGTCTGACATCTTTGAGTATCAATTTGCTCCCAATACTAGTCTTCAAGCAAATATCTCTAATACCCACAATCTTAGATGTACCATTGTTTCCCATTCTGACATTACCAAAATTACCAACAGTGTAAGATATGAAGAAATCACCATGAAAAGTAACATAAAATGAAGCACCAGAGTCAATTACCCAATTACTGTCCTGAGCTACAAGACTGACATAACTGTCATCATAAACAATAATGATATCACCTTCAGCAGCAACTGTATTGGTCTCTTTCTCATTTTTCTTTATTTCATTATGTTCTCATTTACAAAACCTACACTCTTTCTTCATATGACCTGGCCTGTTACAATGAAAACATTTTATATCTCTTCTAGACTTGGATCTTCCTTTATAACCATGTGGATTTCTACTATGACTTCTTCTACGTTTTTCTTATTTTTCAATAACAAATGCACGAGAAGAATATTTATCCTGTTCTTTCCTTCTAACATCTTCATTTAACAAATTGTCTTTAACCATATCTATAGTTAGAGTTCCCTCTGGCGTGGAGTTACAAATTGTCACCACATACATTTTCCAACTTTCTAGTAAAGAGTTGAGAAGTAATAATCCTTGCATCTCATCATCTATATTTATTTTCATAGTAACCAGCTTATTTGCAAGACTCTGAAATAGACTTATGTGCTCAACAATGTTACCACCATCTTTATACTTCAAATTTACAAGTCTTTTGAGGAGGAAAATTATATTTTCCACTGTCTTTTTCGTAAAGAGATTTTCTAACCTTTGCCAAACAACATCAGCTCTGGTTTCATCAAAAATATGCTCATGCAAATTTATATTCATCCATCTTCTAATATAAGCAATAGCTTTTCTATATTGAACTTCTCATTCCTCATCATTCATAGTAGAAGATTTATCTTTAATCTTAATGGACTTATACAAATTTTTGCAATAGAGCAAGACTCTGAAATAGACTTATGTACTCAACAATGTTACCATCATCTTTATACTTCAAATTTACAAGTCTTTTGAGGAGGAAAATTTTATTTCTCACTGTCTTTTTCGCAAAGAGATTTTCTAATTTTTGCCAAACAATATCAGCTCTGGTTTCATTAGAAATATATTCATGCAAATTTATATTCATCCATCTTCTAATATAAACAATAGCTTTTTTATGTTGAACTTCTCATTCCTTCATAGTAAAAGGTTTATCTTTAATCTTGATTGACTTATACAAATCTTTGCAATAGAGCAAATCTTTTATCATACGATTCCAAGTGAAATAATTTGATGAGTTCAATTTAATCATACCATTTGACTATTCTATTTTAATCGCATAAGAAAAAAAAACTAGCATCAAACAACCCGTTGATCTGATACCACTTGTTGAGAAAAAATCTATTATAGCGGAATAATTTTTTTCCCTCTTTGTGTATCAAAATGGATTTCTCATCAAAATGCCAACTTGATATCAAAAGCACATATAAACCAGAATAACATAAACAACAAAATAATGAATCAATCACAAAGTAAGACCAAATTTTAATATGAAAAACTTAATGCGAAAAAAAGTTTAGATCTCACCAAGTGGATATAATAGAAAAGTACCTCAGAGAAGATAAACTACATATGTAAAACTTACAATAAACTATAAATTAGCACCGTTAGGATTATAGAACTAACTATAAAGATTCTTCGTGTATAATTTGAAACTAATAAAATTTGCCTATTCGCAGCGTTACAAAACTGACCAGATTTTGACCGTTCAAAACTGACAAAACTGACAAGATTCTTCACGTTTAATGTTGGGTAAACTCAAAATCTTTTTTTTTTTCTCTCTTTTCTCTCATTGTGAGCCTTCACCGTTCGCAGCACGCCAATCCCTTCCCTACGCTCAACTGCACACATCTCCCTTCTTTTTTTATTTTAATTATTGATTTAGGTTGAAAGATCCAATTGTTCAGTCCAAGCTCATATATGGGCCGGACCCAACATAAAAACAGTGTTAAGGGATTCAAACACTTCACCTAGTTAGATCATATGGAGTGCTAGGAAATGGTAATGTCATGGTCATGTCAAGTGTCTTTAAGACATTTTATCCTGTTAAAGTGCGTCGAACACAAAAAGATGGTAACTCCCAGCTCGGGCCCAATACTGATGGTTGAATGCAAGAAAAAACAGTATTATCTTCGAAGTGGATGAGCCATAATTTAATGGGCACGGATTGGTGTTGGTTATGTTATCGATGACTCAAACAGTGCAACGATCCGAAACGTGGCCTGCCCCAGTCTGAGTTGTGGCAGTCGAGCTGAGATCACGTGACAGACTGCAGCTGCTCACCTTGGCCGACTTGAGCTCGGGCAGTGCCATAAACATATCTTTATAATGGAGAAATCGAGTGCTCACATACAGAGCCATAAACATATCTTTATGGCATGCTACAAAGAGAGATTTGTAGTACTCAATTCATTTAGGTTTGAGCATATGCATGTCATTTCATAATGACCTTGACTCATGGACCATCCGGTTGATGGCTCCACTTTGAACAGTAAACAGTCGCTTAATTTGTCCTTCACCAAAAGCTTTCTGAAAACAATGTTTGTAAGCTGTGTTGACTTTGAAGAGAAACTTCCAATGGACATGCTGATTTCAAGACCGCATCTAGCTGCGACTTGCATGGGAACACATCAGGTCTGACTGGTACGACAAGCTTTAGTTTTCTTTTGTTTGAACAAAATGCCAGCCGCAGATTGAGGAAGATTGTCTACGGACGCATTCAAAGGAAGAAAATAGTGAGAAATTTTGTGTGTCGCAAGCACATCCTTTGCCCATCCAATCCAATTCAACATGCTCTAGAAGAACCATGGAGATAATTTTCATTTTTTAAAATATTAAAAAATTTAAAAGAGAAAGAAATTCTTTAGTTATTCCAATTTGTGGCTTGCATTTCAAGTACAAGAACAGAACAATGAAATACCATATTGCTCCTCTTTCTAACACAATTAGAACATATTATATTTATCGAAGAGAATCATTTTTCACTTTTTTATCTTGACAATATAATTCAAAAGTCGAGTCAAAGTTATAAAGAATCATTCAAAAGAGAATGGATACAAAAAACAAAAAAACAAGCTTAGGTTTCAAAGGCGTCAGGCTAGATCTAGCTGTCAATCTACATCTGTTTTGACTGCTGACCCAGTTACATTATTAGCCAGACACTGAATCATCTCTTTCATGACAGCAAATGCTTTCCAGGTCAAAGAAAAGGACAACAAATTAAGGGCTGTACTTTGATTGGTAAGATGAGAAGGTGAAAGAATTGATGCTGCTTGGTTTGAACAGAGAGTCATAAAGCATCACCTCCTCAACCGTTTTTGGCTAAAGTCGGACAAAGGAGCAGCCTTGTTTGACTGCAGAATTGTCATAAGCCAGAGTGTGAATGAAGCTGCTTCATTGGATGTGAATGCAATTTGGCAGATACGGTGTCACTGAGCTGCCCTACTGGAAGGTTTTCTGGGTAAAACAGTGAAATAGTAGTTTACTACCCACACAAGCACGAGCACAAGCATAAGCTTTAATCGTGATCATTATTTCATCTAGCTTTAGGAACCACCTTCCCCGGTAATGTATGGTTTCAATTGTGTGCTGAAGTGGATCATATTTAAGACAACATATAGGGTACAAAATCCAAGTCAAGTTAAGCACATGAAGTTCACTTGAGGATATCAATCCTTATCATAGTAATGTTAACAGTGCTCGACACCCACTTAATTTTGCTATCGTAGCTATGGACTTGTTGATGATAGTTTGGCAGAGTGGTCCATTGCATAGATTATACAAATCTCAAGCTGTACTGCTGAGATTTGTTCACATTTTTGGTCTCTTGTTAGTTTGGATAAGAAAAGGTTAATTGTTTGGGCTCTGAAGTTTCTCTATCTTCCTTCCTGACAAGTGCTTTGGTACCAGTTATTGATTTAAAATTGATGGATGAGTGCTGATGGAATATTGCTAGTAAGATCAGGAGTTTACTGTTTGGATTTGGAGAAGAAAACATGTGTAAAATGGACAAGAGAACTTATTGAGTAGAAGACAAGAAGGAAAAGCTTTGAATCGAAAACTTCTGGTCTTATACGGTATTAAGTTTCAGGTGTAGATGGTTTCATTATAGGTATAAAGATTATGTTTGTTTAGCTACAATCTCACAATCCAAAGCCTTTTGCTGCCAATTCTATCCTGCTATCACTCTAGCCTCGTCCATTGCCCTACCATTACTGTTGTCACTTCTAGATGTTGTATATACACAACACACACACACACGTACTTATATGGATTAAACTGACACCGATACCGACTTAAATGGTTTAGATGTGGACTGACTTTTCCTAATATGATCATAAATGGGTTAGATGTGGATCGGACAAACTTATGTTTATTAGAGATCAATATGATGCGAATTAATCTGATTGCCAACTACTAAGAGTTTTTATCAGCATGTCCTTCTTCTTCACAAGAATTTTAGTCTCCATAGAACAAGTTGTTAAGAATTTTTACTATATACTTAGTGGAACAAAGAAGTTCAAAAATCAAAATTTCTTATCTAATTAGAGGAAAATTTTCCTGATATCCAATTAATCACAAACAGCAGTTATGCATTTGATATGGGACATCTTAACTTAAATATGAGAAAACTTCAGCATCATCGATGTCAGATAATTGTCTTGAAGTAGAAGTTTTGGCAATGCCTTGCTTGTCGATTCTGATTGAGGTCTCCTTTGTTCAGAATAACCGCAGTGGGTGACCCCTTCAACACCCTATCTTTTCTTCCATAAGTGGTGATTGCCAAGCAAAAGTTAAAAAGTAGGCTTGCTATCATTCGATTAACAGTCTTGCGATTAAATAGTTCAGCAGATTCCATCAAAAGAATGAAAGAAATGTTGTTTATTTCAAACAAAAGTGAAAAGGTCGCTTCACCATGGACCATACAACGAGGAGGGGCCTCACCCTTCGATGAGGATTGAGAACAATCAGAACAAAAAGGATAGCATGCAAACGCCCTGACACAATCAGAAGAACACCACAGCTAAACCAGAAGAATTCGTGTGAAGAAAGATGACCTACAATGGACCATATTCACACTGAAATGAGGACCACTAGATTCTCCGTAGATGAAGCTTTCGAGAAAACATTCAAAACCAGTCTATTTACCAGCATCGTCACGCGATGGATTTGCGTGGGCTCTTTTGGATGGTTGACCTCAGTTTGTGTGAACTTGTTAAGGTCTGTTTGACTTGAGACATCAAATAGGCTTACTTATGGATCCGTAAAATTAAGTTGACCTGCAGGCCAACTACCAGTAGGACTTTCTTGCCAGGCAGTACGATTAAAGTGTCAGGCTGGGTTAGGTGTGTGAACATTGAAGTCATTGAGGTGCTCATGTCTTTTTCTTCAGCTAATGGCTGGACTTACGTTCTGATTTTTGTAGCTTGGCAACTGGAGCAGGGAGGAAAACAATAGAAAAGGAAGGCTGTAATTAAACTGAATCATGGATCTTCTCTCGTGAAGTATAAATTAAGAAGCCTTGAATGGGTCGGTGAAGAAAGAGTAGACCTTGAAATCCGGATGAGACCAGTTGTTTGTTTATCTCTGGATTCAAACTTCCAACTCCAATTTGTGACATTAGACTCCCAAGTCAAACCATGCAGGCAGCAACCTTCTTCCCCCGAGCAAAAGCCACTCAAACCCACTTCCATCCATGAATGCACCATCTGCTATCTAGGCCAACCTCTCTCCATTTCTGGATTAAGCCATGGAGCTTATCTCAGCCCAATATCCTTGCCTTTTCCTTCTCTTCTTCCTCTCCTGCCTTGCTCCTCTGCAAGCCAAAGCAGAGACAGAAGAAGCACAAGCTCTATTGAGATGGAAATCTAGCTTGGTTCAGCCCGACTCTCTTAGCTCATGGTCTCTCGCCAACTCCAGCAGCCCATGTAGATGGTTCGGCGTCCGCTGCGACTACAGCGGCCGAGTGCTGGAGCTAAGCTTGCCCAACTCCAATCTCAACGGCTCGCTCGACGACTTCAACTTCTCTACCATGTCCAACCTCGTCAGGCTCGATCTCAGCAGTAACCTCCTCTATGGATCCATCCCCTCGGCCATCTCTGCCCTTTCCAATCTCAGCTCATTAAATCTCAGCGGCAATAGCTTTGATGGATCCATCCCTCCCCAGATCGGGCAGTTGTCGGAGCTTCTCGACCTTCGTCTCTACAACAACAACCTCGCCGGTGTGATCCCGTACCAGCTTAGCCATCTGCACAAGGCACGGTATGTCGATCTCCAGCTAAATTACTTGGAAACACCAGACTACTCCAAGTTCGCTGTCATGCCTGCGCTGACGTACCTTTCGCTGGCCGTCAATAGCCTGACCGACGAATTCCCTCCCTTCGTCCTGAACTGTACCAAGTTGGTTTACCTCGATCTCACCTACAACAACCTCACAGGCCCCGTTCCTGTTTCCCTTGTAAGGCTTCGAAGGCTCCGAGACCTTCGCCTCGGAATTAACAACCTAACCGGAGGTATCCCGCCGATCCTTGGATCGATGTCTGAACTCCGAACTCTCGAACTGTTCAACAATTCTCTAGGCGGGCCAATTCCTTCTTCTCTGGGCCAGCTTCGGTACCTCGAACGCCTCGATATGAAGTCGGCAGGACTGAATTCCACCATTCCTACTGAACTTGGAAACTGTACTCATCTCAACTACATTGAGTTGTCCTTCAACCAACTCACTGGCAGCTTACCGCAATCCTTTGTGAGACTCACCAAGATGAGGGAGTTTGGGATCTCCAGCAATTCTCTCTCCGGCGAGATACCGCCTGAGTACTTCGGTAGTTGGCCTCAGCTTATATCCTTTCAGGTACAGAACAATCTAATAACTGGACGGATTCCACCAGAGATCGGATTCGCCACAAACTTGAGTTACCTGTATCTCTTCGGCAGCAACCTATCTGGTCTCATTCCACCTGAGATCGGGAATTTGGTCAACTTGGTGGAGTTGGATCTGTCGGTGAACTCACTGACAGGTCCGATTCCTCGGACGATCGGCAACCTCAAACAGCTGACTGCCTTGTCTCTCTTCTACAACAGCCTCACCGGCAAGATCCCACCGGAGATAGGGAACATGACGGCATTGCAGAAGCTAGACATTAACACGAACCAATTGGAGGGGGAGCTGCCGAGCGCCATCGGACAGCTTCCGAACCTCCAATACATATCGGTCTTCGACAACAAGCTCAGGGGTCGTGTACCGAACGACCTCGGCCGGAATGGGCTACTATACTATGTCAGCTTCGCGAACAATACCTTCTCAGGGGAGTTGCCACCAGGATTATGCGACGGCTTCGGCCTTCGGGTGATCACTGTCAACTACAACAACTTCTCTGGCGCACTGCCGGCCTGCTTGCGCAATTGCACTGAGCTAGTTCGAGCCCGGTTTGAGCTGAACAACTTCAGCGGAGACATCTCAGAAGCTTTCGGGGTGCATCCTGAGCTTGTTTTCTTGGATCTCAGTGGGAATCAGTTGACCGGGACCCTCTCGCCGGACTGGGGGGAGTGCAAGAATCTCACTCACTTTTACGTCACCGGAAACGACATCTCCGGTGAGATACCTGCAGCAATCGGCAACATGACCAACCTACGGGAGCTTGGCTTGGCCTCGAACTATCTGAAAGGACATATCCCACCTGAATTGGGGACCTCGAAGTTTCTATATAAGCTCGATCTGAGCAACAATCTGTTGTCGGGGTCAATTCCTCCACAGCTGGGTGCCGTATCTCTACTCGAAAATCTTGATCTGTCGGGGAATCAGCTCACTGGTCGGATCCCTGGTGAGCTGGGCAATCTGAAGAAACTACTGCTGTTGAATCTACGCAAGAATGATCTGTCTGGGGACATACCATATCAGCTTGGCAATTTGGACTCGCTTCAGATCCTACTAGATTTGAGCAGCAATTCTCTCACCGGAATGATCCCTTCCAATCTAGGGAAGCTGACAAAGCTGCTCAAGCTCAATGTCTCCCACAACAATCTCTCTGGGCCAATCCCAGCAGCTTTGTCCAGTATGTTCAGCCTAGAATCTGTGGACTTCTCCTACAACAATCTCACAGGGCCCATTCCAACGGGGAACGCTTTCGAGAAAGCCTCTGCCGAGGCCTACGCCGGTAACCCAGGGATCTGTGGTAATGTGACAGGTTTACTTTCTTGCAGCTCTAATTCTTCTGGCAACATGAGTTCTCACAAGAATCACAGGAAGCTCATCATTGCCATTGTTGTACCAATCGCCGGGGTTTTGGTGTTGGCAATCATTGTTCTTATAGTCATGATAGCTTGCAGAAGGAAAGAGGAAGATAAGTATGAGACGGAGAGTAGTAGTAATTGGGAGACCTCTGAGTCTTTGATTTGGGAAAAGGAACGCAAGTTCACCTTCCTTGACATAGTGAATGCCACAGACAACTTCAACGAGGTCTTCTGCATCGGGAAAGGTGGCTTCGGTAGCGTCTTCAAAGCCAAGCTGTCGACCGGCGAAGTAGTTGCCGTGAAGCGCATGCATGTCTCGGGTGCCGGCGACGTGTCAGAGATAAACCGGAAGAGCTTCGAGAACGAGATCAGAGCCCTGACGGAGGTGAGGCACCGGAACATAGTGAAGCTGCACGGCTTCTGCATGAGAAGCGGGTACATGTACTTGGTGTACGAGTATCTGGAGAGAGGCAGCCTTGGGAAAGTGCTGTATGGGGAGGAAGGAGGAAGCAAGCTGGACTGGGCCAAGAGGGTGAAGGTGGTGCAGGGGGTGGCTCACGCCTTGGCCTACTTGCACCACGACCGGTCGCCGCCCATCGTCCACCGAGACATCTCGGTGAACAACATCCTGCTTGAGTCCGATTTCGAGCCTCGTGTGTCGGATTTCGGCACTGCAAAGCTGCTGAATCCTGGTTCTTCTAATTGGACCTCCGTTGCCGGATCCTACGGCTACATGGCCCCAGGTGACAACAACGACTCTCTCTGTACATCCTCCATTCTTTCTCATCCTCTACTGACCTGCACAAGAATGAGTACCATTAAAGTTCTTGTCCAAGTTATCAATCCTAATGAAACCTCTGCTTTTTTCTCTTTGCAGAATTGGCTTACACAATGAGGGTCACAGAGAAGTGCGATGCGTATAGCTTTGGTGTAGTGGCACTAGAGGCCATGATGGGGAAGCATCCAGGGGACCTCCTATCCTCCCTGCAAGCCTTGTCGCCGCCGTCAGAGGGGGAGGAGGAAGGAAGTGATCCGTTCTTGAAAGATGTGTTGGACCAGAGGCTGCCTCCTCCGACAGGGCAATTGGCGGAGGAGGTGGTGTTCGTGGTGAAGGTGGCGCTCGCCTGCGCACGGGCCGATCCCGTCTCTCGACCTTCGATGCGCTTTGTGGCACAGGAGATATCTGCTCGAACACAAGCGTATCTCAGTGAGCCGTTCCGGACAATCACGCTCAGTAAGCTCACCAGCTATCAGAAATGAACCAGTACTCACTGGTCATTCGAGTTCCAACAATAGATGGGGAAATGGAGGCATCCAGGCTCTGAAAATTATGAGAACAGAGAGAGCTTGACATGTTTGGATCATTTGAGGGCACTCCCAACACTTGGAAGCTGGTGTGGCTTATAGATCCCGTCATCGGAGGATCCATAAACAGAGCAGACGTGTCTGTCTAACATATCGAGTCAGAGCTGTCCTTTATAATTTAGATCATGTTGTTCAGTAAGCAATAGTTTTCTTAAATAAACAAGTTTTGCGGAAATCCAGGGGGGTGGGGGTTCTGCTATTAAGGTTTTCAGCGATTAAAAAAAAAAATTTTGATTTCCTTAAAAAAAAAAAATTCCTCATTTTAAGTTTTCCCCCAAAGAGTCGCTCTCCCTTTTAGTTTTTCACAAACAGTACTCCTAAATTTCAAAAAAATTGGCCCCCTCTTTGGATTATTGTGTAATTTTTTTTTTTCTATCATTCATGTGTCACTTTACACATATTTTTGGCATGTATGACACATACATCACACATTTTGTATGTTTGGCAAATAAACTACGCACAAAGTTTTTGGCTTTTCTCACTTTGTTTTACTTTACTGCGCTTGACATTATAACAGTGTGAATGCTGTGGTTTCTTATTTTTTTAAGCCAGAATACTACAGTGTTCACTATGCTTGCTTCAAAATACCTTATTTATCATGTGGGATAGTGGTTTATTGTGTTGCTAAACTTTCTTTAAATTGTTTTATGTGACGTCATAGAAAACACCATAACGATATAGTAAAAGAGTATAACGATATCATCACATCCAACACAATAGTGTAAATATAGCCCGCAATTTGTCAAAGCTTATTAGGAAGGTTTTGAAACAAAAGGACATCAATGTGTAGTTCCTTCGGAATTTTACGATGCATTTGTGACGTCATCGAAAGTATATCGTAAAATATTATAGCGATATCATCACATCCAATAAAACAAAGTAAATATAACCGACGACCTATCAAGACTTAATAAAGGTTTTGAAATAAAAAAAGACATTGATAAACGCTTTCTCTAGATCTTTATAGTATTTTTGAACTAGCTTTATAGTGTTTTTGTAATGTTATTGAAAACATAGTTTCTCCAATACTTTATAGTGTTCTTGAACTAGCTTTATTGTATTTTTATGATGTTATCCAAGGCACTATAACAATTTCTTAAATATGCTAACGATATCGGCATGTTTTCTAAATACTATAAATCACTCTACAATTGTGAGATAGTAATACAATGGTTTCGCATTAAAAAAAAAAATTCGTTGGGTTTGGCATTTGATAGTATTTCTAAACTAGATTTATAGTGTTTTTGTGATGTAAACAAAAAACACTATAACAACATCTTACGAACATAGAACAGTTTTTGAACCTGTCGAAGATACACTATAAACAATACTGTAACAACGAAAACATTGTATCACAATGACCAAACCATTAGAACAGTAGCAAAACACTACAAGGCACGGAGCAAAATACTGTAACACAAATATTATCTCCTAACTAACAAATTGTTATACCAAACACTACAAATGCAAACAAACACACTATAACAACCAAAAGCACCGTATCACAATGACTAAAACACTATAACAAAAGCAAAGCACTATATCACAATTATTAATTGCAACCAACAAAGCCATATGCCAAAACATGTATGGCAAATGAAAACACTATAACGACCAAAAGCATTATATCACAATGACCAAAACATTGTAACCAAGGCAAAACACTATAACGCATATATACTAAAACAATGTAACACAAACGAAAACACCATAATGATATCAAAACAGTGCATTTATATATCAACCTACACCCACCTACCGTACATAGTAAAATTTACAATAGTTATTATATTTGCACAAGACCACTTCTTAATATTTGCTTACAACCCATATAAAAATCATATGGGCCCTCTGGTCTATCAATATAATATGCATTACCAAATTCATTTTCAAGAATTGTTTGTGCAATGTCAAGGCAATACTGACATGTTGTCTTATTTAAAATCTAAAAGTCAATTATATATCGGCTCCTCTATGAACTTCATTGCAAATATGATCGTTGAGAAACAAAATATTATAATGTATTAGTAATATAAAACATGAAAATTACTTTAGTAATGCAGAGTTCAATACTAACTATGCATATATAGCTTTCGGCATTTTATCTCTTTGATTTTTCATCCGACATATGCGTGATTAGTGACAATATACTTACTCAAGCACCCTAGCTGATTCATAGTCATTCATGATAAGTTTTTTTTTGTTTGTTATCATGATTATAATAAAGTTAGAAAACTAAAATACCAAAGAATATAATTTGCGTGAGTAAAAACCACCCTATATTTCTTGAAAACTTTTTCCTTGAAGTACCATTGGGTATTAATGTTCATGTGAGTTTAAGGGTACAAATATCAAATCTGTAGGTCCTTCTGAATTTGTTTCACTGTTTAACTTTCAAATTGAAGTATATTTTTGTATTGATGTAAGATAAACGAATTAGTGAAATAACATTAGAATCATATATTTGAATAGGGTGTAGTAAAATGAGATTATCTAAAATCTTATGTACATTTTAATCTAAGGAACAAATGATGTGTTAGATTTGGTAGTCTTCTTGCAAGGATGATATAATATGTGTCGACATCTCCATCTATAAAGATGTCTCAACCCAATAATGTCTACAATGAAGTATAGGAAAGATAGGTCCTCTGATCTTCCTAAAAGGAGCAAGTGGAAAGACTATTCATTTACCAATAAGATTATGTATTTGGTGTCATAAGTAAAACTTACCCATAGACTGACAATATTAAGACCCATAATAAAAGCAGACATGCAATGTTTGGCGATAGATGAAATTTGAAAAGAAATATATTTTAAAACTATAACGTGAAATATATAATCAATTAATAAATCTAAAAAATCTAAAAATGAAACTTACGATTGGATTGAATATTATCATTGTAGCTTCCTCATCTTTTGCAATCTTATCTTTATTGTACTTTTAAAAAATAAAATTGTATAAATCATATAAAAAAAGACTAATATCGCTATACCTTCATGGTTGCTTCTCTCATGTTGGAGGTGCATTTCAACATCTTCGTCTTATTCCTCCTTATTCTTTTTCATCTTCTTATTATTTTTCATTTCAATTGGAATCTGTTTTCTTTTTTTTATTTTAAAATTGAGATTATAAGATTCTTTTTTCTAGTTAGATTTATTATCCATGGCCTTAATAAAGATGAGAAATATTATTTGTATTACATGCTTGTAGGATCCCCACTTCTCGTTGTAGCTTTGACAATCGATAGTATCAAATGACTTCTCCACAGGCAGCCTCTAAAGTCCTCACGTCCTTGTCCTTTAAAGCCCTCGTAGTCTCCTCTTCTATAGTCCTCACAACAACCTATAGCCTTCGCAGATTCTTCTATCTTCCATCGTAACTGGGTCCTCCTGCACATCCAACAATATCAAAATGATATTAACATAATAGAAACTAGAACGAAGTTAATGAGACAGTGAAATCAAATTCTACCTCAGCAGCAGCGACTCTGTTATCTACCAAAAGAACCGCCTCAACTCCGACGGACACAACTATACAATAATCTGCAACACATATAATAACATAATATGATAAACATATACGTACACATGAACATTAACAGTCTGTGCATGCCATGCCATGAATAAATAGGATGAAAGAGAGGAACATACTCACGGAACCATCTCTATCAAACATAAGAAAGCAGGATCAGTTAATAGCAGATTCATACGACAATGTATACAAATTAAATGAGATAAACATGTCAACTTATTATAAGGATGGCTAAGTACCCTTTAAAGAAGTCAATGGCCACCTTCTCAACTTATTATAAGGACGACTAACGATCTTCCTTTACTAGACGAAGATCAATCTTCTTCTTACACTCCTCTTCTCCTTTTACTGGATTTAAGAGACAACCCTTACAAGCACTCACTCTCCTCTCTTAAACAGAATTCTAACACTTAAGCTAAAGGAGGGAAATTCGAGAGATTGCAGCAGCGTTTTCTCTCTTTTAATCTCTTTGTGCTTGTGTCTTCTACCCAGGGATGGGAGGGGAATTTATAGGCTCCAAACCAGTTTGAATTTGGAGCTCAAAACTATCATCTCCCGGAATTCCGGGGTCTGACGGTTGCACCGCCTGGCAGAGCTCGAAGATTGAGCCTCTGGGCGGTGCCACTTCTTGTCAGGGGCGGTTGCACCTCCTGCTAGAGCTCGGAGACTGAGCTCAGGCGGTGCCACCGTTGACTGGGGCGGTTGCACCGCCCAGCCATAGCTCGGAGACCGAGCTCAGGCGGTTGCACCTCTATCAGAGGTGGTTGCACCGCCCAGCCAGAGCTCAGAGATTGAGCCCTGGGCGGTGCCACCGCCGACCCAGGCGGTGCCACCTCTAGCCAAGAAATCTGGGTCCGAATGGGCTAATCCATTCGGCCCAATTTGGGTCTGTCAAGAGCCCAATTGCCCCAAGATTAAGTTAATGGGATCACCTCTCATTTCTAACTTAATCATCGTGCTTACTACGATTTTTCTTAAGACATTTACGGCAACTTGCTCCGGTGTGTCAATCGCTTCTTCCGGCGAGCTTTTGGCGAACTTCCGTTGATCATCCGATGAACCCTCGGTGATGCTCCTACGGACTTCCGGCAAACTCCTGGACTTGCGATGATCCACTTGACGAGTTTCGATGAGCTTCTTTGGCAAGCTCCTGGACTTCTCGGATTTGTTCCCACATAACCTCCGACGACCGTCCGGACTTCCGTCGAACTCTCGAACTCCCAATGTGATCATAGTCTTGACTCAGGCGCAACTCCTACTGCATGTCTTACTTCCATCGTAGTTAATCTTGCACATGTAAAACAAAACTTCGATCGAGACAATTAATCCTAAGCAATTAACCAAGTTGTCCGGCATGTCATTGGTCCCTCGACGCTTCGTCCGATTCTTCAGCGCATCGTCCTCTCCTGCAGCCTATTGTCCAATCGGCCAGTTAACTCCGCAACTCCGATATCCTTGGCACAATACCCACTCTTCTTGGCCCGATGCCCGAGTCTACGACCTGAAGCTTTCTGTCGATACGTCGACCGATCCACCGGCCCGACGTCCAATCTTCTGACATGTTCCTCCTGCACAACATGATTTTTCCTACTTTAATTGTCTCATCCTGATCGGAGTATCCTGCGTCACTCAAAACATAGATTAAAACATAAACACATATCAAGTGGTTTCATCATCAAAATACGAGATTCAACAATAATTGCCCAAAGTTAACAAATTATCAACTATTGACAACAATGAATAAGAGAAGACATAGTTTCTTTGACAAAATAAAATAAGCAAAAATATATAATATATACAAATAACAAAAACTATGTATGGAATTAGTGTCCTCAACACTATACAATTCAACTATCAACTTCTCAAGTTGATTTCTAGTGTGTCGTTACCTTGAGAATTAATTGTCAAACATATATTTTGTTGGTTTTGCCTTCATATTTAATATTTCTCTTTTGTTAGACAAATTGAGAAGCAAAGCAACATTATTGGCTAAAAATCTGAAATGAATCCTATTTATAAAAAAAATCTCCTTGTGATCCAATGTTCCATAATATATGCTAATATCTCATGAGAGTAATCATAAAATTGCTTTTTCATTTATATTCTTCACCAACCGCGATTCCATTTTGCTGTTAGATCATGATGTTGAATCTCGTATTTTGATGATGAAACCATTTGATATATGTTTTTGATTTAATTTACATTTTGAGTGACGCAGGATGCTTCGATCAGGATGAGACAATTAAAGTAGGAAAAATCATGTTGTGCCGGAGGAACATGTTAGAAGATTGGACATCGGGCCGGTGGATCGGTCGACGTATCGATAGAAGGCTTCGGGCCGTGGACTCGAGCATCGGGCCAAGAAGAGCGGGTATTGTGCCAAGGATATCGGAGTTGTGGAGTCAACTAGCTGATTGGGCAATAGGCCGCAAGAGAGGACGATGCGTCGAATAATCGGATGAAGCGTCGAGGGACCAATGACATACCGAACAACTTGGTTAATTGCTTAGGATTAATTATCTCGATCGAAGTTTTATTTTACACGTGCAGGATTAACTACGATGGAAGAAAGACAAGCAACAGGAGTTGCGCCGGAGTCAAGACTATGATCACGTTGGGAGTTCGAGAGTTCGACGGAAGTCCGGACGATCGTCGGAGGTTCTACGGGAACAAATGCAAGAAGTCCAGGAGCTTGCCAAACGAAGCTCGTCAGAACTCGCCAAGTGGATCGTCGCAAGTCCAGGAGTTTGCCGGAAGTCCGTAGGAGCATCACCGAGGGATCATCGGATGATCGACGGAAGTTTGCTGGAAGCTCGCCGGAAGAAGCAATTGACGCATCGGAGCAAGTTGTAGTAAATGTCTTAAAAAATATCGTAGTTAGCATGTAGATTAAGTTAGGAATGGGAGGTGATCCCATTAACTTAATCTGGGGACAATTGGGCCCTTGACAGACCCAAATTGGGCCGAATGGATCAACCCATTCGGATCAAAATTCCTGCCAGGTAGTGGCACCGCCAGGGTCGGCGGTGGTACTGCCCAGGAGATGGTCTCCCAGGAAAGCTGGGTGGTGCAAACGCCCTAGTCAGGCGGTGCCACCGCCTGGGCTCAGTCTTCGAGCGAGACTAGGCGGTGCAACCGCCCTTGACAAGCGGTGGCACCGCCAGGGCTCAGTCTTTGAGCGAGACTGGGTTATGCAACTGCCCCTGTCAGGCGGTGGCACCGCCCAGAGGCTCAGTCTCCGAGTTGCCAAGTGGTTGTACCACCCCAGTTAGGAGGTGGTATCGCCAGGACCCCGAAAATCCAGGAGATGACATTTTTAAGCTCCAAATTCAAACCAGTTTGGAGCCTATAAATACCCCTCCCATCCCTGGGTAAAACACACAAGCACAGAGAGATTAAAAGAGAGAAAACGCTACTGCAATCTCTAGAATTTCCCTCATCTAGCTTAAGTGTTAGAATTCTATTTAAGAGAGGAGTGTGAGTGCTTGTAAGGGTTGTCTCCTAAACCCGGTAAAAGGAGAAGAGGGGTGTAAGAAGGAGGTTGATCTTCACCTAGTAAAGGAAGATCATTAGTGGATGCCGGTGGCCTCGACGGAAGAGGAATCAGAGGAGTGGATGTAGGTCATGATTGATCGAACCACTATAAACTCTCATCTTTCTGGTTTACATTTATTCTTGCTGCTTACCTTACTGCAAACCTCCATATGTGCTTTACTTCCTTATTACTTTTGTTGCACTCATTTACGAACTCGCTTTTAAGTTAAGTTTCCGAAAATGATTTTATGTCAGAAACGATTTCATCGTACGAACGCAGTTTTAAACGTCAAAAGTTTTCCGCTGCACTAATTCACCCTCCCCTTCTTAGCGCTCTTGATCCTAACACATGATGTGGGAGTAATCATTGTTAGGAACGAGTCAACACTAAGAGGGGAGGGGGTGAATTAGTGCAGTGGTAAAATCACGTCGGTTTGTAAATCTTTCGTACGAAAAAACCCATTTCGTAAAGATGCTTAAATTGAAAGCATACGGAAGAGTATAACAAGTGATAAGAAGGCAGTTTGCAGTTGAAGTAAATTGCTCAAAAGAAATATAAACTAGATTTTTACAGTGGTTCGGTCGTCGTGACCTACATCCACTCTACCGATTCCTCTTCCGTCGAGGCCACCGGCATCCACTATCGATCTTCTTTTAATAGAATAAGATCAACCTCCTTCTTACAACTCTATTCTCCTTTTGCAGGCTCAGGAGAGAACTTTTACACCCCCTTTTTACAAAGCTTCCCTCACACTCTCTCTTAGAATGGTCTCTAAACTTTAGGAAGGGGGACTCTATATTTTACAAGGGTTTTCAACTCTAGAAACATAGAGTTTTTATTTACTTTTCTTCCTTCTCCATGCAGGAATAACTAAAGTATTTATATATCCCAAATGGCTTAAAAAATGGAGCTAAAATTTAAATCCCTGAAATTTCAGGGTACGGGCGGTACCACCACCTGACATAGTCTCGGAGACTATGCCACGACGGTTTCACCTGTTTGGTCACTGTTTGAGCCTTTCTCTTAGCCCAACACAGCCCAAACTTGGGCCCAATTGTCCTCTAATTGGGTTGGTCAAATTCTAATCCCAATTATATGCTAACTACGAATTTTAAGACATTTACTAAGCTAAATAAGTCCGTAAGTCTAGGTTTCTTTCCGGCGATCTTCCGGCGAACTTCCGATGATCTCTCGGTAATGTTCCAGTGGACTCCCAGCAAGCTCGTGGACTTCACGACAATCTTCTTGGCAAGTTCTGATGAGCTTCTTCGGCAAGCTTCTGGACTTCTCAATTAATTCCGGCAGAACTTCTAACGAACATCCGGACTTTCGATGAACTCTAGAACTCCCAACGATATCTTGTTCTTAACCCCGGGACTTCATTTTCTTTATGCCTTGATCGCTATCATAGTTAATCCTGCATAAATAAAACCTACTTCGATCTAGACAATTATTATAAAGCTTGAATCATGTTATCCGGTATGTCATTGGTTCCTTAACGCTTTGTTTGATTCTTCGGCGCATCATTCTCTCTTGCGGCCTATTGCCCAATTAGCTAGTTGACCTCCGTAACTCCGATTTCCTTGGCGTAATTTTCGCTCTTCTTGGCCCGATGCCCGAACTCATGGCTCGAAGCCTTCTGTCGATACGTCGATCGATCCTTCGATTCGACGTCCAATCTTCTGACATGTTTCTCTTTGGCCCAACATGATTCTTTCCACTTTAATTGTCTTTCTCTAATCAAAGCTACCTACGTCACTCACAATGTATATCAAATCATAAACACTATCAATTGGTTTTATCATCAAAATATGAGATTCAACAATCAATCCCTTTTTTATGATGACAACTAATTGATTACAGAGTTAACCTTAACTCCCCCTATCAATATGGCATGACATATTTGAGATGAAACTTGAATTCAAATTGAATTCAAGTCAAGCCGGAAGACTCACCGAGAAGTTCATCGGAGGATCGCCGAGTGAATGAATCGACGTACCGGACCATGCTTGCCTTAATCGTAGTTAGAACAATAATTAGAGTTTGATTTGGGAGGTAATCCTATCAACTCTATTAGGGGCTAACTAGGCTCGGAGCTAGGATGGTTTGGGCCAAATACAAGGCCCAACCAGGTTGTTGGACTTTGTCCAACGGTGGCATCGCCTGGAACACAGTCCCCCAGATGGTTTGCACGGTGGTACCGTCGGAAGTTAATATTGCCAATGGTGGTACCGCCAGAGCTCGGTCTCCGAGCTCTGTCAAGCGGTGGTACTGCCTAGATTGGGCGGTGGTACCACCCAGCGTTAGGTGTCAAGTGGTGGTACCACCAGTGTTGAATCTCGTATTTTGATGATGAAACCACTTGATATGTGTTTATGTTTTAATCTACATTTTGAGTGATGCAGGATGCTCCGATCAGGATGAGACAATTAAAGCAGGAAAAATCATGTTATGCCGGAGGAACATGTCAGAAGATTGGACGTCGGGCCGGTGGATCGGTCGACGTATCGACAGAAGGCTTCGGGTCGTGGACTCGGGCATCGGGCCAAGAAGAGCAGGTATTGTGCCAAGGATATCGGAGTTGCGGAGTCAACCGGTCGATTGGGCAATAGGCCGTAGGAGAGGACGATGCGCTGAAGAATCGGACGAAGCATCGAGGGACCAATGACATGCTGGACAACTTTGTTAATTGCTTAAGATTAATTGTCTCGATCAAAGTTTTGTTTTACATGTGTAGGATTAACTACAATGAAAGTAAGACATGCAGTAAGAGTTGCGCCGGAGTCAAGACTATGATCACGTTGGGAGTTCGAGAATTCGACGGATGTCCGGACGGTCGTCGGAGGTTCTGCGGGAACAAATCCGAGAAGTCCAGGAGCTTGCCAAAGAAACTCGTCGGAACTCGCCAAGTGGATCATCGCAAGTCTAGGAGTTTGCCAGAAGTCCACAAGAGCATCATTGAGAGTTCATCGGATGATCGACGAAAGCTCGACGGAAGCTCGCTGGAAGAAGCGATTGACGCACCGGAGCAAGTTGCAGTAAATGTCTTAAGAAATTCGTAGTTAGCACGATGATTAAGTTAGAAATGGGAGGTGATCCCATTAACTTAATCTTAGGGCAATTGGGCCCTTGATAGACCCAAATTGGGCCGAATGGATCAGCCCATTCGGACCCAGATTACTTGGCAAGAGGTGGCATCGCCTAGGTCGGCGGTGGCACCGCCCAGGGCTCAGTCTCCGAGCTCTAGCTGGGCGGTGCAACCGCCCCAGTCAGGCGGTGGCACCGCTTGAGCTCGGTCTTCGAGCTCTAGCAGGAGGTGCAACCGCTCCTGACAAGAGGTGACACTGCCTAGAGGCTCAATCTTTGAGCTATGCCAGGCGGTGCAACCGCCCTAGTCAGGCGATGCAACCACCTGACCCCGGAATTTCGAGAATTGACAATTTTGAGCTCGGAATTTAAATTGGATTGGGGCCTATAAATACCCCACCCTTTCAGCAATGAAAGAGTAACAAAAAACCACCGAAATCCTGATCTTACTCTGTGATTTTTAGAGCTCAAAAGTGTTGTATGAGTTAAAAGTTCTCTTTCCTCTTTTCTTCCAAGTTTTGATCTGTCAAGAGAGGAAAGAAAATTCTATAAGGGTTGTCTCCTAAGCCCATCAAAAGGAGTGAAACTGTAAAAAGGTGGTTGGCCTTCGCTTATTGAAGGATGGCCTCTAGTGGACGTCGGTGACCTCGTCGGTGGAGGAAGCCAAAAGTGGATGTAGGTCAAGATTGACCGAACCACTCTAAATCTCAGTTTGCATTTACTTTGAGCATATTATCTTTACTGCAAACCTTCTTAATAGCTTACTGCCTTCTGCGCATTTACGATCGTGTTTCAAAGTTCAGTATTTTCCGAATCGGCATTTAGACGTAAATCAGTTTTATCGTACGAACATCATATTTCAGTTTGCGCTTACATTCTGATTTCCATCATAACTACAAACTGCCTTCATTGATTCACTTTAACTGCATCTCGCTTGATCACAAGTTAAAGTGATTTACGAATCGGCTTTTCTATTGAAATCGCTTTTATCGTACGAACGTAGTTTTAATCGTCGAAAGTTTTCCATTGCACTAATTCACCCCCCCCTCTTAGTGCTCCTGATCCTAACAATTGGTATCAAAGCCCGATATTTCTCATTTCGGATTTACACCCGAGAGAAATGGCTCTTCATGGCTTTAAAGAGGGTTTTTCGGTTGTTTGTCCATCATTGTTTAACGGATTGGACTACACTTACTAGAAAACTCGAATGAGAGTTTTCTTAATTTCTATGAATTTGGATTTATGGAATATTGTTGAAAATGGTTTTCAACTTCCCTCTAAACCGATGAACGAATGGTCGGATTTGGAGAAGATGTATTTTTCTTTAAACGCAAAGGCTATAAATACCTTATTTTACGCTTTGGACAAAAATGAGTTCAATCGGATTTCTATGTGCGAAACGACTTTTGATATTTGGCGAACACTTGAAATCACACACGAGGGAACTAGTAGAGTCAAAGAATCGAAAGTCAACATTTTATTGTATGATTTTGAGCTTTTTCGAATGCAACCAAGCGAGACTATATGTGATATGTACACCCGTTTCATCTAAGAGTTCTTGGTAAATCTTTTTCAAATTTTGATCTCGTAAGCAAGATCTTAAGATCCCTTTCAAAAAGGTGGGATCCTAAAATAATGGCAATACAAGAAACAAAAGATTTAAATATTTTTCCACTTGAAGAACTTATCGGTTCATTGATGACATATGAAATGGTGCACAATGCACATGATGAACATGATGAACAAAACAACATTCCAAAGAATAGGAAGGATTTTGGACATAGAACATTTGATGATCACTCAAGCATAAGCTCAAGTGATGGTGCACTTAAACTACAAATGAAACAAAAATTAAAAAACAAAAAGAACGGAACTACTTGCTTTGAACGCAAGAAGAAGAACACAAAGTGGGATGAATCGAGCTCCTCCGAAGACGAGGAGAAAATCAAGAAAGGCGAGGTGGCAAACTACGCCTTAACGGCATTCAACGATGAGGTAATCGAAACCCCCTTAATTTGTTTTGAAATTACTTGATGTTTTTCATGATGTATTTTCTTTTTTTTAGAATAATTATTTTTCTTGAAAATTGCATATTAAAAAAAAATATATTTGAAAAATACAAGAATATGATCATGCTCGTAATTTGAAAATAATAATGAAAATTACATGTTCATGTTAATGAAATAAAATGTTAGATTTAAATCTAATGATCATATGTATGTTTTTCTTAAGAAGAAAAAATGTGTATTTTGATTATTTCTGATTTTGATTAAAACCATGCTTAACGTCTTAATGAAAATATTAAGAAGTTTAATATCATGCTATATGTGGTTAAGAAGTAATAATGTGTATCATGTTGATTTCCATTGTTATTTCTCGATTTTGATAAAATAAAATCATGCTTGAAGAAATGCATAATGATGTAATATTAAATATTTTGATACTATGATTGATAATTTTATGCATGAAATTTTAAGTTATACATGATGATAAGCATGTGTTATTTTCATGAGTGTCTTTGAAAAACATATGGCAAAAATGTGTCCGAATGCATGAACATATTAAAATCCTTTTTCGGACGTCCTTAATTCACTCACTAAATTGCTATAATGAGAACTTTACACTATTACATGCCTTAATAACATGTTGGAAATTATGTGTTTTGGATACAAAAATTTTCATGATCATGAGCATGTTTTATTTTCATGATTGTGTTTGAAAATCTATAGCAAAACCATGTCCGAATGCATGAAAGTGTTAAATTTTATTTTTGGATTTTCTTGATCCTAACAATTGATATTTTTGGATTTTCTCGATATATTATTCTCTTTCGGACTTAATAAACATATGTCATATCGAGTTTGATTCATATAATTGATTTTTGACATATGGAATCAACTAGCAAATGCATCTCTCATAGACTTATCTTGTGAAAAATATCTTTCGAGAAATGGATTTGATGATTCCTTCTTATATCTTCAGAGAAATAGTTTTACGTGCAAGGATTTGATTCACACACATATCTTGATCCTTGTAAAACTGAAGTGTGCTTTAATATCCTATCAATTTTAACTTCATTCAAGTAAGCTCACTAGTGACTTTCCTCCTTCATGCAAAAAAGATAATAACAAATAAAGAGGAAGAAGTAATGAAAGCTATCTCCATGTCATGTTTTCCTTAAGGTGTTTGTATAATTGATATCCTATCACTCATTGTTAAAAAATGACATAAACCTAGTTATGGCATGAATCATTACCGCACTTACGTTTAAAACTTGCTTATATCGTTCTCCTTTTTGTTGATGACAAAGGGGGAGAAAAATATGAATTGATATTATGAGTGCTATATTTGAATGAGAAACAGATGAAATGCTATGATTGCTAAATACTTGAAATGTTTGAATCATGTTAAGATATCAATGACTTGCATTGTAATTTTACTTGCTGATATCTTGCTATGTGATGAAATGCTATGATTTGTTGCTAAAATGATGCATGCAATACTTATGCTTTTTATTATGATGTATGTGATGTATTGCATATGATGTAAATGATGATTAAAATTGCCTTAATTTGAATTCAAGGTTTATCTCAATTATGAAATTTTGAAATAAGAATGATTACTCACCTTTGTCATGATTTAGAAATTGACATAAAGGGTATTCCCTTCTTTTTGACAATGACAAAGGGGGAGATAGCTAGCTTGCACAATTCAAGAAGAAAGCAATAATTGCACTTCTCAAAAGAGAAGAAATTGCTATCTTGAACATCACCAAGAATTGCTAGCTTGAAATCTCAAGAAAATGTAAAAATGTGCTATCTTGCCTATCTCAAGATGCAAAACATGCTAACTTGCACTTTGCAATGGAAACAAAATTGCTAGCTCAAACTTTGCAAAGGAAGCAAGAAATTGCTCATCTCAAAAGAGAAGCAAAGATTGCTAACTTGCATATTTCTAGAAGCAAAAGTGCTATCTTAGCTATCATAAAAAAAAGCAAATATGCCAACTTGCATATCTTTGAATTTGCTATCTTGTATGTTGTACAACATGCATATCTAAAACTTGATAGCTTGAATGTTCTAAGCATGATGTAATACTTGCTAAATTTTCTAGCTTCAAAACTGCATGATGATAAAACTTGATATTCTGTTTTTCATGCAATGAGTTAAACTTATATTCCAAACACAAGAATAGTTGGACTTCTCCTTTTTGTTGATGACAAAGGGGGAGAAATATGATGTTATGCATAAGTTTATGCATAAGTTCATGTTGATGTGTTGCAAGTATTCATGATGAATATTGCAATGACTTGAATTCAATTTGAATTCAAAGTTCTATCAATATGGCATATTGATAGGGGGAGTTTGTTTAAACTCCGGGAGTTAAGGATAACTCCATCATCAAGTAGTTGTCATCATCAAAAAGGGGGAGATTGTTGAATCTCGTATTTTGATATGATGAAACCACTTGATATGTGTTTATGTTTTAATCTGCATTTTGAGTAACGCGGGATGCTCCGATCAGGATGAGATAATTAAAGCAGGAAAAATCATGTTGTGTCGGAGGAACATGTCAGAAGATTGGACGTCGGGCCGGTGGATCGGTCGACGTATCGACAGAAGGCTTCGGGTCATGGACTCGGGCATCGGGCCAAGAAGAGTGGGTATTGTGCCAAGGATTTCGGAGTTGCGAAGTCAACTGGCCGATTGGGTAATAGGCCGCAGGAGAGGACGATGCGCCGAAGAATCGGATGAAGCGTCGAGGGACCAATGACATGCTGGACAACTTGGTTAATTGCTTAGGATTAATTGTCTCGATTGAAGTTTTGTTTTACATGTGCAGGATTAACTACGATGAAAGTAAGACATGCAACAGGAGTTGCGCCGGTGTCAAGACTATGATCACGTTGGGAGTTCGAGAGTTCGACGGAAGTCCAGACGGTCGTCGGAGGTTCTACGGGAACAAATCCGAGAAGTCAAGAGTTTGCTAAAGAAGCTCGTCGGAACTCGCCAAGTGGATCATTGCAAATCAAGGAGTTTACCAGAAGTCCGTAGGAGCATCACCGAGGGTTCATCGAATGATCGACGGAAGCTCGCCGGAAGAAGCGATTGATGCATCGAAGCAAGTTGCAGTAAATGTCTTAAGAAATTCGTAGTTAGCACGATGATTAAGTTAGAAATGGGAGGTGATCCCATTAACTTAATCTTGGGGCAATTGGGCCCTTGATAGATCCAAATTGGGCCGAATGGATCAGCCCATTCGGACCCAGATTACTTGGCCAGAGGTGGCACCGCTTGGGTCGGCAGTGGCACCGCCCAGGGCTTAGTCTCCGAGCTCTGGCTGGGCGATGCAACCGCCTCTGATAGAGGTGCAACTACCCCTGACAAGAGGTGACACCACCCAGAGGCTTAGTCTTCGAGCTCTATCAGGCGGTGCAACCGCCCTAGTCAGGCGATGCAACCGCTAGACCCTGGAATTCTGGGAATTGATAGTTTTGAGCTCGGAATTCAAACTGGGTTGGGGCCTATAAATACCCCACCCTTTTAGCAATGAAAGAGTAACCAAAAACCACCGAAATCCTGATCTTACTCTGTGATTTTTAGAGCTCAAAAGTGTTGTATGAGTTAAAAGTTCTCCTTCCTCTTTTCTTCCAAGTTTTGATCTGTCAAGAGAGGAAAGAAAATTCTGTAAGGGTTGTCTTCTGAGCCCTTCAAAAGGAGTGAAACTGTAAAAAGGTGGTTGGTCTTCGCCTATTGAAGGAAGGCCTCTAGTGGATGTCGGTGACCTCGTCGGTGGAGGAAGCCAAAAGTGGATGTAGGTCAAAATTGACCGAACCATTCTAAATCTTGGTTTGCATTTACTTTGAGCATATTATCTTTACTGCAAACCTCCTCAATAGTTTACTACCTTTTGCGCATTTACGATCGTGTTTCAAAGTTCAGTATTTTCCGAATCGACGTTTAGACGTAAATCAGTTTTATCATACGAACATCATATTTTAGTTTACGCTTACATTCTGGTTTCCATCATAACTGCAAACTGCCTTCATAGATTCACTTTAACTGCATCTCGCTTGATCACAAGTTAAAGTGATTTACGAATCGGCTTTTCTATCGAAATCGCTTTTATCGTACGAACGCAGTTTTAATCATCGAAAGTTTGTTGCTGCACTAATTCACCCCCCCTCTTAGTGCTCCTGATCCTAACAGCCAGTACCTTGAAAATTCGGGATGAGACATTTTTTGGCTCCATTTTTGAAGCTATTGGGGGCTATAAATTCTCCACCCTTTTCCACATGAAAGGGTACCTAAGTGTGATTATAATCTTGAATCATTGAAGTATAAAAGTGCTAGAGTTTTTATCCTCCCTCTCTTAGCCTTATAACCATCCAAGAAAGAGGAGAGAAAGTTGTAAGGGTTATCTCCTAAACCTGGCAAAAGGAGAAAAGAGCTGTAAAAAGTGGTTGGCCTTCGCCTATTGAAGGAAGACCTTTAGTGGATGCCGGTGACCTCGACGGAGAAGGAATCCGAAAGTGGATACAGGTCACATTGATCGAACCACTCTAAATTCTGGTTTGCTTTTCCTCTTGTGCAATTTACTTTAACTGCAAATCATTTCATAGCAAACTGCTTCTTCTCCTCCTCTTGCTTTTACTACGTTTACGCTCTCATACGTTCAAGTTATCTTTCTAAATCAGTTTCAATCGAACATACAAAATATTTTTCAAAATCAAAGAATTTTCTGCTGCACTAATTCACCCCCCCTCTTAGTGCCGCTCTTGATCCTAACAGTTGGTATTAGAGCGAGGTTCACTCTTGTTTGGATTAAAACCCAAGAGAGATGGCATTCACCGGCAACCAAGAGGGCCATTCAATTATATATCCGCCTATGTTCAATGAGACGGATTACACATATTGGAAGACTAGAATAAAGATCTTCCTAATTTCAATATATTTTAAGATATAGAATGTTGTTGAAAATGGCTTTAAAAAATCTTCTATTCCAATGAACGATTGGAATGAATTGGAGAAGAAGACTTTTGCTTTAAACACAAAGGCTATGAATGCTTTATTTTGTGCATTAGATAAAAAAATGAGTTTAATCGAGTATCAGTTTGTGAAATAACTTTTGACATTTGGCACATATTCGAAGTGACTCATGAAGGCACTAGTAGAGTGAAGAAGTCAAAAATTAATCTTTTAGTGTACACTTATGAGTTGTTTCGAATGAAACCGAGTGAGACCACTGGAGACATGTACACCCAATTTATGGATGTCGTCAATGGTTTAAAAGGACTTAGTAAAAGTATCTCGGATTTTGAACTTGTTAATAAAATTTTAAGATCCCTTCCAAAGAGTTAGGACCCTAAAGTAACGGCCATTCAAGAGGCTAAATATCTAAATAATATTTCTCTCGAAGAACTAATTGGGTCACTAATGACCTATAGATGACTTGTAAAGCTCATGAAGAGCTTGAGGACACCCTTCCAAAGAACAGGAAGGATATGACACTAAGAACCCAATAAGACCACTTGAAAGAAAACTCAAGTGATGAGGACCTTGATGTAGATTTGACACTCTTAACAAGAAAATTCAAAAAATTCATAAAAAAAATAAATTTAAAAATGACACTAAAAATAAATTTGAACATAAGAAAGATCAAATAATACGCTATGAATGCAAGAAGCCGGGACATTACAAGAGCGAATGTCCCCTAGCCAAAAAGAGACAACAAAAAAAGAAGGCTCTCAAAGCAACATGGGATGACTCAAGTACATCCGAAGAAGAGGAGACAACCCACACCGAGCATGTTGCTCACTATGTGCTAAGGGCTATCAAAGATGAGGTAAGTAATTCAATTAACACAAATTTATCTTTTGATGAATTATTAAGTGCTTTTCATGATTTATTTGATGAATACAAATTAATTAGTAAAAAATATAAATTATTAAAAAAAAGCATTCTTCTCTTGTTAGTGATTTGGATAGATTAAAGGTTGAGCATAATAGTAGTTTAACTCCTTGTACGAAATGTGATGAACTAGAAATACTTGGAAAAGAAAACTTGCTACTCAAAGAAACCTTAGAAAAATTTGAGGTTAGTAGTAAGTCTTTGAACATGATCCTTGCCAATAAGGGTCACGTTCATAAGAGAAGTGGAATCGGATTTGTGAGTAGCTCTCACCAAAATCTAACCACCTTTGTTAAAGGCCCGACCTTGTATGTTTCACCTCACACCAAATGCAACTTTTGTTGCAAACTTGGACATATTACCTACAAATGTCCACTTAAAAGATGTAGCCCACATAGATTGATTTGGGTTCCTAAAAGAATCTCGAATGACTCAATGCAACATGATAAGATATGTAGATTGATTTTTGAGGCACCCAAGGTCAAATGGGTACCTAAAAATCATCCTTTTTTATAGAAAAATATACTATCACAAGCTAGGAGCAAGAGATGGTACCTTAATAGTGGATGCTCAAGGCATATGATTGGAGATCCATCTCAATTCTCTAAGCTCACTAGCTTAGACGAAGGATATGTCACCTTCGGAGACAATAACAAGGGTATAATCATTGGCAAAGGAACCATAGGTAACCTTTTTATTGAAGATGTATTATTGGTTGGTGGCTTAAAGCATAACCTCTTGAGCATTAGTCAATTATGTGATAAAGGATATATTATTAAATTTGAATCTAATGCGTGCATTATTGAAAAACCATACAAAAATATATCTATGATTACACTAAAACAAAATAATATATATACTATTAACATCAATGATTTTTGCAATGAAATGTATTTTTCGATTTTGAATGATGATGCTTGGCTTTGGCATAGGAGATTAGGTCATGCTAGTATGAAACTAATATCTCAAATATCATTTAAAGAACTTGTGAGAGGAATTCCTCACATTAAGTTTGTTAAAGATAATGCGTCTGATGCATGTCAACTAGAAAAATAAATAAAAAGTAGTTTCAAACCAAAGAATCAAATAAGCACCTCTAGACCATTGCAATTGATCCATATAAACTTGTTTGGACCAATTGCTACATTAAGCCTAGGAGGTAGCAAATATGCCTTTGTTATTGTTGACGATTATAGTAGATATACTTGGACTTACTTCTTAGCACACAAAAATGATTGCTTTAGGTATTTCTCTGAGTTTTGTAAACTTGTTCAAAATGTAAAAGGTTTTATGATTTCGTTAATTCGAAGTGATCATGATGGTGAATTTTAAAACCGTGATTTCTAAGAATTTTATGAGTCTAATAGATATGACCACAACTTCTCTACTCCAAGAAATCCTTAACAAAATGGAGTAGTAGAAAGAAATAATAGAAACTTACAAGAAATGGCTAGAAACATGTTAAACAAACATAACCTACCCAAATATTATTGGGCCGAAGTTGTAAATACGGCAAGCTATGTTATGAATAGGGTTCTAGTAAGACCATTACTTTCCAAAACTCCTTCTGATTTATGGAACAACAAAAAGCCCAATGTTTCATACTTTAAAGTTTTCGGGAGTAAATGCTTTATATTGAATGAAAAATATACCTTAGGAAAGTTTTATGCAAAATCTGATGAAGGAATTTTTCTTGGTTATTCTTCCATTTCTAAAGCTTTTCGCATCTTTAACAAAAGAACTTTGGTTATAGAAGAATCAATTCATGTAGTTTTTAATGAAGTTTTCGAAGTTCAGAAAAATGATTTCGATGATGATCTTAATTTTGATACTTTGAATTTAAATGAATCCCCTTCTCCACCTTGTAACTTGGATGCATCTTCTTCCGAAACTTCCTTACCTAAGGAATGAAAATATGTAGATGCTCATCCCAAGGAGCTAATCATGGGAGAAACATCTAAAGGGGTTCAAACTCATTCCTCTCTTAAGAATTTTTGTGCAAACGTCGCTTTTCTCTCCCAAATTGAACCTAAATGCATTGACGAAGCCTTAAAAGATGATTCATGGGTTATCGCAATGTAAGATGACTTAAATCAATTTGAGAGAAATGAGGTATGGAAGCTTGTTCCAAGGCCAAATGACCATTTAGTTATTGGTACTAAATGGTTCTTTAGAAACAAGCAAGATGAACTTGGTATCGTGGTTAGAAACAAGGCTAGATTAGTGGCCAAAGATTTCAACTAAGAAGAAATGATCGATTATGAAGAGACCTTCGCTCCTATGGCACGATTAGAAGCCATAAGGATGCTCCTTGCCTATGCTAGTAGTAATAATTTGAAGTTGTTTCAAATGGATGTTAAAAGTACTTTTCTTAATGGCTTTATTTCCGAAGAAGTTTATGTTGAACAACCTCCCGGATTTGAGAATGATAATCTCCCTAATCATGTGTTTAAATTGATTAAAGCTCTATATGGATTGAAACAAGCCCCAAAGGCTTGGTACGAGAGACTTAGCTTATTTTTTATCGAAAATAATTTCTCTAAAGGCAAGGTCGATACTACATTGTTTATAAAAAAAATTAAAAATAATTTTCTGATTGTTCAAATTTATGTTGATGATATTATTTTCGGTTCCATGAATGAATCTCCATGTGAATCATTTGCTAAAAGTATGAGTCTTGAATTTAAAATGAGTTTGATGGGGAATTAACTTTCTTCTTAGGCTTACAAATCAAATAACTAAGTAATGACATTTTTTTAGTCAAACAAAATATGCCTTAGATTTGCTAAAAATGTTTAATATGGATAGCTCAAAGGCTATCAATACTCCCATGAATACCTCCACTAAGTTAGACATTGATGAAAGTGAAGAAAGATTTGATCAAAAAGCTTATAGGGGTATGATAGGAAGTTTACTATACCTTACCGCAACTAGACCGGATATCATATTTAGTGTAGACTTTATGCTAGGTTTCAATCTAATCCTAAGATATTTCATCTTAAAGTAGTTAACAGAATACTTAGATATCTTAAAGGAACCACAAATCTAAGATTATGGTATCCAAAATCCGAGAACTTTGAGCTAATTGTTTATGCTGATGCGGATTTTGCTGGATGTAGATTATATAGAAAAAGCACATCCGGAACATGTCATTTTTTGGGACACGCACTTGTTTCTTGGCCTTCCAAGAAACAAAATTCGATTGCACTATTTACAACCGAAGCTGAGTACATTGCAGCTAGTGCATACTGTGCACAAGTTGTGTGGATGAAAAACACTTTAGAGGATTATAAGATTCATCTTAAAAATATTCCCATAAAATGTGATAACACAAGTGCAATATGTTTAATAAAAAATCTCATTCAACACTCTAGAACTAAACATATTGATATTAGGCATCACTTTATACGAGATCATGTTAATAATCATGATGTAATCTTAGAGTTTATTAATATGAAACATTCATTAGCCGATATTTTTATAAAGCCCTTAAGTGAAGAACAATTTGATTTCATTAGAAGAGAATTAGGAATGTTAATTTCTCCGAATGCATGAATTTGTTAAATTTCATTTTCAGACTTTCTTGATTCTTTGGATCACTCACTTAAATCTTCTCCTCTTATGATGCGAATTTTTCATGATGATGTAAATAAGGTTGTGTGCTTCACGACAATAAATTGTTTACCTTGATGTTGTGATCTCTTTAAATAATGAGCATGTTATCATATAATGATGCAATATCGTATTTACTTTGATGCTGAAAATTTCTATGATGATTATGATCTCTATTATTGAGAAGTTTTGATTATACATGATGTAATATCGGATTCTTAACTTTTGAGTGCTACAAGTACTAATGATATTACTTCATGCAAGTAGTGATGAAAGGCTATGACGAAACATTTTATAAATGCATGAATTGTTTATACATTTAAATATCTTGATGTTTGATATATGGAAGTCATTAACAAATGCATCTCTTACGGATTTTACTCTTATGAATCTTTAATGAGAAATGGATTTGATGTAATGCTCTTCTCACTATGAAGTTCTATTCGTAAATTTCTCTTCCATATGATACTCCTCTCCCATGAATTCCTCTATATTCCTCTCATAAAAATTGAATTTTCTGAATTCCAATGGATATCTTGATCCTTGAAAGATGAATTTTAACGTGTGATTATTACTTGTAAGAGTGAGGATTTGACTTCACATGAATATCTTGATCCTTGTGAAAATTGAAGCATGATTTAATAAAACTCTTTTATCATTTTTGACTTGATTCAAATCATTTCACAAAGTTGGTTCTTAATGGATTTCCTCTTTCTTTCCTTCTTCATGAAAAACGAGAGAAGTTGATGGAAGCTATTTCTTTAATGGGTATAATTTTTAATGTTGAGAACTTTTGAATAATACTATATCATACTTGAAATATGATTGGTATCGTCAAATACAAATTGAAATGTGGCATGAATTTTTACCACGCTTGCATTATTGAATTATCCTCCTTTTTTGTTGATGACAAAGGGGGAGAAATAATACCAAAATATGATAAATTGATGACAAATATATGCAATGTATTTCATCATACTTGAAATATTTGCTTGATAAATTTTTTTCATTATGATAAGATATCTAGAGCTTAACTTGCTATTTTACAATTGATATCTTACTATAGAATGATGAATTATTATCTTTGTCATCTTTAATATTTGAAATATTATAATTGAAAATGGATGTCATGCCTTAACATAATTTTGATAAATACTTGGCATCATATTTTGAGAATACTAGATCATGATAGGAATCATGATGTGCATGTTGATAAGTTTAATGAACCTAACTTATCGGTCTAATTCTTGAATTCAAAAGCCTTGAATTCAAGAGTGTCTTTTCTCAATTATGGCATATAGATAGGGGGAGTTAAGATTAACTCCTTCACCAATTGGTTATCATCATCAAAAAGGGGGAGATTGTTGAATCTCGGATTTTGATGATGAAATCAATTGGTAAATTATTTGATCTAATCTATATGTTGAGATAAGTATGCAGGATTAACTACGATAGCAGTAAGTGTTGAATCTCGGATTTTTATGATAAAATCAATTGATGGGTTAATTGATCTAATCCATATTATTGAGTTAAGTGTGTAGGATTAACTACGATAACCAGAAAACACAAAGCAAGAATACCAGAGTCAAGTTCGATGGATGTTTAAGAGTCCGAAGAATTGTCGGAGATGCTGCCGGAACCAACCGAGAAGAAATCGGGAACCTGTCAGAATTTTTGGAAGTTCGCCAAAGAGATCGTCGGAGGTTCACGGAGATCACCGAGAAGGCTCGGCTACTTGTTAAAGTCATCACAAGATCGGGAGCTTGCTGGGAGTCCGTCGGAAGAAGTTCGTCGGAAAGCTCGCTGGAACAAGACTCGACGTTCGCGGTTGAAAACTTGCTTAGGATGTTTTTAGTTATGTAGTTCACTTATAATTAGGATTAGGATTAAGAGATAATCCTATATCCTGGTTAGGGGCCAACTGGGCTCAAAATTAGATTTGGTTTGGGCTAAATTTAAAGCCCAACCAATGAACTGGAGAGCCAGGTGGTGGCACCGCCCAGCACCGGAGAGCTGGGCGGTGGCACCGCTTGGCTGGGCGGTGGCACTGCCAGTCCACTATCAGTGTCAGACACTGATAGGCGGTGGCACCGCCAGCATCGGGAATCAAAGAGAATTCAAATTTTGGAGCCCAAATTTGAATCCTCTTACAACTTTTAGAGAAGTAATTGATTGAGAGAAAGGTCTTAGAAAAGTCTTAGCAAGTCTTGTTTTCAATTTGCTAGTGTTCACCTCCTTCTTTCTTGCTGAAAATCTGTAAGAGAGTGAATCGCTTGTAAAAAGTTGTAAGAGGGGTATTTACCCTTCCCCTTCAAGAGATTTGCTAGTGGAAGGTGGGAGCCTCATCGAAGAGGAGTCTCGCAAGTGGATGTAGGTCATTTGACCGAACCACTTTAAAATCGACGTGATCTCTGGTTTGCATTTACTTATTGTCATTTATATTACTACAAACCATTCGCACTTTAATGCTCTACTTCTTTATCTCCTTCTTACGTATCCCTTCAAGTTAAAACGCAATCGAAACGGTTTCAAACGAAACATTGCTTTTATCGTACGAAGTTTCCGAAAGTGTTTAAATCATCAAAAGTTTATCGTACTTTACCGCTGCACTAATTCACCCCCCCCCCTCTTAGTGCCACTCCGATCCTAACAATTGGTATCAGAGCTAGGCTCACTCTCATATTTGGTTTGATACCCAAGAGAGATGGCTTACTCCGGCATACATGAGGGTCATTCTATCACACGTCCACCCTTGTTTAATGGGTCAGATTATACTTATTGGAAGACTCGTATGAGGATCTTCCTTATTTCCATGGATTTCGAGCTTTGGAGTATTGTTGAAAACGGATTTCAAAAATCTTCTCTTCCGATGAGCGAATGGAATGAATCGGAGAAGAAGGTTTTTGCTTTTAACGCAAAGGCTATGAATGCCTTGTTTTGTGCACTAGACAAAAATGAATTTAATCGTGTTTCAATTTGTGATTCGGCTTTTGATATTTGGAGAACTCTTGAGGTCACTCATGATGGCACTAGCCGAGTGAAAGAGTCCAAAATCAACATCCTTATGCACTCTTACGAACTTTTCCGAATGAAACCAAGTGAGTCCATCGGAGACATGTACACCCGGTTTACGGATGTCATTAATGGACTCAAAGCTCTTGGTAAAGATTTTACTAACTTTGAACTAGTAACTAAAATCTTAAGATCCCTCCCTAAAAGTTGGGATCCAAAAGTTACGACAATTCAAGAGGCCAAAGACCGTAAAACATTCCCTCTTGAAGAACTTATTGGGTCTCTAATGACCTACGAAATGACATGTCAAGCTCATCACGAGCTCGAGAACCCCCTTCCAAAGAACAGGAAGGATATGACACTCACATCACAAGAAGACCACTTGAAAGGAACATCAAGTGATGAGGACAGTGACAATGACATTGCACTTTTGACTCAAAAATTTAAAAAATATTTAAGAAAGAATAAATTTTTAAATAATATAAAAAATAAATTCGAACACAAGAAGGACCAAGTGATTTGCTATGAGTGCAAAAAACTAGGATACTACAAGAATGATTGTACTCAAGCCAAAAAGAGAACATCAAAGAAGAAGGCGCTCAAGGCAATGTGGGATGATTTAAGCGCGTCCGAAGAAGAGGAGTCCAACACCGAGTAAGTTACTCATTATGCCCTAATGGCTATCGGAGAAGAGAAACATACACCATCACAAGCTAGGAGCAAGAGATGGTATCTAGATAGTGGATGCTCAAGACATATGACTGGAGATCTATCTCATTTCTCTATTCTCACTAGCAAAGAAGAAGGGTACGTCACCTTCGAAGACAACTACCAAGGCAAAATCATTGGAAAGGTAACCATAGGTAACAAATTAAAATTTTCTATTGATGATGTCTTACTAGTTGATGGATTGAAACATAATCTCTTGAGTGTTAGTCAATTATGCGATAAAGGTTATAGCGTTAGATTTGAATCAAATGTGTGTATTATTGAAAAACCAAACCATAACATAACTATGATTGCATTAAAACAAAATAATGTCTACACCATCAACCTTGATGAACTGAGTAATGAAATGTGCTTCTCCGCTTTAAATGATGATGCTCGGCTTTGGCATAGGAGACTAGGCCATGCAAGCATGAAACTAATATCTAAGATCTCATCTAGAGAATTAGTGCGAGGAATTCCAAATATAAAGTTTATTAAGGACAAAGTATGCGATGCATGTCAACTAAGTAAACAAATAAAAACTAGTTTCAAACCAAAAACTCAAATTAGCACCACTATACCATTACAATTGATTCATTTGGACTTATTTGGACCAATTGACTCGATAAGTCTAGGAGAAAGCAAATATGCGTTTGTAATTGTGGATGACTATACTAGATACACTTGGACCTATTTCCTAGCTCACAAAAGTGATTGTTTCAAGTGTTTCTCTAAATTTTGTAAACTCACTCAAAACGAAAAAGGTTTCATGATTTCATCAATTCGGAGTGATCACGGTGGCGAATTTCAAAACCGTGACTTTCAAAATTTTTGTGAAGTTAATGGATACAATCACAACTTCTCCACTCCGAGGAATCCCCAACAAAATGGAGTAGTTAAAAGAAAAAAAAGAAACCTACAAGAAATGGCAAGAACGATATTAAATGAACATAGTCTACCCAAGTATTTTTGGGCTGAAGCCGTAAATACGACTTGCTACATCATAAATAGGGTCCTAATAAGACCATCCCTATCAAAAACTCCCTATGAATTATGGAATAACAAAAAACCAAATATTTCCTATTTTAAAGTTTTCGGTTGTAAATGCTTTATTTTGAATGAAAGGGATGCCTTAGGAAAATTTGATGCTAAATCCGATGAAGGCATCTTTCTTGGTTACTCTTCCGTTTCTAAGGCTTTTTGGGTTTTTAACAAAAGAACCTTAGTAATAGAAGAGTCTATTCATATAGTTTTTAATGAAATTTCTAATTTAAAGAAAAATAATTTTTATGATGATCTTGGTTTTGATAATTTGAATTTAAATAAACCCCCTCCTCAAAATAGCAACTTGGATGCACCTTCTTCTGAAATTTTCTTACCCAAGGAATGGAAGTATATAGATGCTCATCCAAAGGAGCTAATTATAGGAGATATATCAAAATGGGTTCAAACTCGTTTCTCTTTCAAGAATTTTTGTGCTAACGCCGCCTTCCTTTCTCAAATCGAACCTAAATGCATTGACGAGGCCATAAAAGATGATTTTTGGGTTATTGCAATGTAAGAGGAATTGAATTAATTTGAGAGGAATAAGGTATGGAAGCTTGTTGCTAGACCTAGCGACCATTTAGTCATTAGTACTAAATGGGTCTTTAGAAACAAGCAAGACGAAAATGGTATCGTGGTTAGAAACAAGGCTAGATTAGTGGCCAAAGGTTTCAACCAAGAAGAAGGTATCGATTACGAAGAAACCTTCGCTCCCGTGGCTCGATTTGAAGCCATAAGGATGCTCCTTGCCAATGCTAGTAGTAATAATTTTAAACTATTTCAAATGGATGTCAAAAGTGCTTTCTTTAAAGGTTTTATTTCCGAAGAAGTATATGTCGAACAACCTCCCGGATTTGAAAATTCTCTTCTTCCTAATCATGTATTCAAATTGACTAAGGCTCTCTATGGCTTGAAACAAGCTCCTAGAGCTTGGTATGAAAGGCTTAGTTCTTTTCTTATTTTAAATAGTTTTACCAAAGGCAAGGTTGATACTACATTGTTTATTAAATATTTTGAAAATAATTTTCTTATTGTGCAAATTTATGTTGACGATATTATTTTTGGCTCTTCGGATGAATCACTATGTGAATCATTTGCCAAATGTATGAGTCATTAATTTGAAATGAGTTTAATAGGTGAATTAACTTTCTTTTTAAGATTACAAATCAAACAACTTAGTGATGGTACATTTCTTAACCAATCTAAATATACATTAGAATTGTAAAAACGATTTAACATGGATAATTCAAAAGCAATAAACACCCTTATGAGTACTGCGACTAAGTTAGATTTGGATGAAAACAGTGAAAATTTCGATCAAAAAACATATAGAGGAATGATCGGTAGTCTACTCTACCTCACCGCGACTAGACCAGATATTATGTTTGGTGTAGGACTTTGTGCTAGGTTTCAATCAAATCCTAAATTATCTCATCTTAAAAGTGTTAAAAGAATATTTAGGTATCTTAAAGGAACTCCAAATCTAGGATTGTGGTATCCAAAATCTGAAAAATTTGATTTAATAACTTATGCAGATGCCGATTTTGGCGGATGCAGGATAGATAGAAAAAGTACATCCGGAACATGCCAATTTTTAGGACATGCACTTGTTTCTTGGACTTCCAAGAAACAAAATTCAGTTGCACTATCTACGGCAGAAGCCGAATACATTGCTGCAAGTGCATGCTGTGTACAAGTTGTTTGGATGAAAAATATATTAGAAGACTATGGAATTCACTTCAAAAATGTTCCCATAAAATGTGATAATACTAGTGCCATATGTCTCACTAAAAATCCAATTCAGCACTCTAGAACTATGCACATCGATGTTAGGCATCATTTCATACGCGATCATGTCCTTAACAATAATGTTGTTCTAGAATTCATTGACACAAAGCATTAATTAACAGATATATTTACAAAAGCTTTGAATGAAGACCAATTTGAATTCATTAGAAGGGAATTAGGTATGTTAAATTGTCCCTAAGAATAAACTTGTTTGAATGGATTTTCCGTAAAGTTTTTCATCCTCTCTCCGTTCCTCGGTGAATTTGATCTTTCTCTTTCGATTCTAAATGACACGTTAAATTACCTTATCCTATCTTGAGTCAAACACCACTCCCGTCTGATCAAGATTAATGATTTTATGATATTTTGTGAATCTCGAAATTGATTTTGATGGCTTGATTATGAGTTTCAAGTTGACGATTTGAATTTTAATGAGTTTGTATTCGAATTATGATCTTGACTTATTGGAGTTACTACTTGAAATTTTTTAATCACAATCTCTTCTTTGTACACCTAAAATTTTTGTTATTTATAGAAAGAAGAGATTTGATAAAATGAATGAATACTGAATTTTCCTTTAAGATGAACTCTGCGTAAATATTTTAGCATACTTAATTTTGAAAGATGAATTTTTGTATGATCAATGCTGAATTCCTGATGTTATAATCACAAATTATATGCTTCAAGTCACATTCCCTTTTTGTTGATGATAAAGGGGGAGAAGTGATGACTAAGTGATGACTTATGTGCATCGATAACATGACTTATATGAATTACAAGAGCTTGTATAATACAAATATCTCATATGCCTTGCAAAATCTTTGAGAATATGGCAAGATTGATTGATCATATTGAAAGTATGCCTTACATTTATATCATGAAATTCATGTTGAAAATCTCTATCTCCTGTCGTAGTAAAAATTGTCTCTTATCATTCGACTTGAAAATGATTTTCATCGATGTTTCGTATTTACTTATGCTTAATGAGAATAACGATAAGTTCTATGGTTAGAACTTATCGGTTTATGCTTGAATTCAATGGGATGGAATTCGAGTGTTTTTATCTTCTCATAATATGGCATATAGATAGGGGGAGTTATGTTTAACTCCGTCATCAATTGATTGTCATCATCAAAAAGGGGGAGATTGTTGAATCTCGGATTTTGATGATAAAATCAATTGATGGGTTAATTGATCTAATCCATATTATTGAGTTAAGTGTGTAGGATTAACTACGATAACCAGAAAATACAAAGCAAAAATACCGGAGTCAAGTTCGATGGACGTTTAAGAGTCCGAAGAATCGTCGGAGATGCTGCCGGAACCAACCGAGAAGAAATCGGGAACCTGTCGGAATTTTCGGAAGTTCGCCGAAGAGATTGTTGGAGGTTCACGGAGATCACCGAGAAGGCTCAGCTACTCGTTAAAGTCATCACAAGATCGGGAGCTTGCTGGGAGTCCGTCGGAAGAAGTTCGTCGGAAAGCTCACCGGAAGAAGACTCGACATTCACGGTTGAAAACTTGCTTAGGATGTTTTTAGTTATGTAGTTCACTTGTAATTAGGATTAGGATTAAGAGATAATACTATATCTTGGTTAGGGGCCAACTGGGCCCAAAATTAGATTTGGTTTGTGCTAAATTTAAAGCCCAACCAATGAACTAGAGAGCCAGGCGGTGGCACTGCCAGTCCACTGTCAATGTCAGACACTGACAGGCGATGACACCGCCAGCATCGGGAACCAAAGAGAATTCAAATTTTGGAGCCCAAATTTGAATCCTCTTGATGCCTATAAATACCCCTCAAATCTCAACTGAGATTACAACTTTTTGAGAAGCAATTGATTGAGAGAAAGGTCTTAGAAAAGTCTTAGCAAGTCTTGTTTTCAATTTGCTAGTGTTCACCTCCTTCTTTCTTACTGAAAATCTGTAAGAGAGTGAACCACTTGTAAAAAGTTGTAAGAGGGGTATTTACCCTTCCCCTTCAAGAGATTTGCTAGTGGAAGATGGGAGCCTCATCGAAGACGGGCCTCACAAGTGGATGTAGGTCATTTGACCGAACCACTTTAAAATCGGCGTGATCTCTGGTTTGCATTTACTTATTGTCATTTATATTACTGCAAACCATTTGCACTTTAATGCTCTACTTCTTTGTCTCCTTCTTACGTATCCCTTCAAGTTAAAACGCAATCGAAACGGTTTCAAACGAAACGTTACTTTTATCGTACGAAGTTTCCGAAAGTGTTTAAATCATCAAAAGTTTATCGTACTTTACCGCTGCACTAATTCACCCCCCCCCCCCCTCTTAGTGCTGCTCCGATCCTAGTAGTAAGGTGTAAAGCAGATGATGGGCCGGAGTTGAAGACTCGGACGATATACTAGGAGCTCGCCGAGAGTTCATCGTGAGATTACCGGAAGCACGCTGGAAGACTCGCCAAAAGCTCATTTGGAGATCACCGGAAGCATGCCAGAAGACTAGCCGAGAGTTGGTTGGGAATTCGCCGGAAGCTCGTCGGAAGACTCGTCGAGAAGTTCGCCGGAGGATTGCCAAGTGAAAGAATCAATGTACCGAACCATGCTTGCCTTAATCGTAGTTAGAATGATAATTAGAGTTTGATTTGAGAGGTAATCCCATCAACTCTGTTAGGGGCCAACTAGGCTCAGAGCTAGGATGGTTTGGGCCGAATACAAGGCCCAACCAGGTTGTTGGACTTTGTCCAGCGGTGGCACCGCCAGGGCTGGCGGTGGCACCTTCTGGAACATAGTCCCACAGATGGTCTAGGCGGTGGTACTGCTAAAGCTCGGTCTTCGAGCTCTGTCAAGCGATGGTACCGCCCAGACTGGGCGGTGGTACCACCCAAACTAGGCGGTGGTACCACCTAGTGTCAGGTCGCAAGTGATAGTACCACCCAATAATGGCGATGGTACTGCCAATACGCTGAAAAATCGGATGAGACATTTTTTGGCTCCATTTTTGAAGCCATTAGGGGCTATAAATACCCCATCCTTTTTCGCATGAAAGGGTACCTAAGTATGATTATAACCTTGAATCATTGAAGTCTAAAAGTGCTAGAGTTTTTCTCCTCCCTCTCTTAGCCTTGTAACCATCCAAGAAAGAGGAGAGAAAGTTGTAAGGGTTGTCTCCAAAACCCGACAAAAGGAGAAAAGAGCTGTTAAAGGTGGTTGGCCTTTGCCTATTGAAGGAAGGCCTTTAGTGAACGTCGATGACCTCGATGGAGGAGGAATCCGAAAG